>NW_027271640.1:0-456487 GCF_040938485.1 Diadema antillarum | reverse complement strand
AGGTCACAGACATCAGTTGCTGTGCTGGTAGACGTTAGCCTTGTTAATGCGATATGTCCAGATAAGTATGTATTACCATAGGTAGATGATCTCGGGTACGTAGGTCAAAGGTCAAAGGTTAGAGAGGTAAATTCTGAAATTGAAGGATTTTTTGCCTTGTTTACACTATTGGGGTGTTGCAAGAAAGTTGCAATTAATTGCATCTGATTGTCACTGGCAATCAAAATCATTGTTGCATGCATGTCTTCTTAATAGGGCAGACCCTGAGCCAATCAGAATGAGTGTTTCAAAATTAGCAATTATTTGCAATTGATTGCAACTTTCTTGCAACACCCCATAAATCTCAAGAACCACTTGTTCCATTAACTTCAAACTTGTACTTGGTACTAGTACATGTATGTATCACCATAGGAAGACAATCAGATTAGATTTTGACAAATGTAGGCCAAAGGTCACTTACCATGAAAATTCAGGTTTTTGCATTGTTAACAACACTCTTGAACAATTTGAGCCATGAACTTAAAACTTGGAACAACATGTTCATCCCCATAGTGAGACAAACTGATGAGATTTTTGTTCACTGAGGTCAAAGTCAAGAGGTCATAGATGTCATTATACATATGTGAAGTTATTGGGTTGTTTTAGCTTTGTTATCATACATATATATACCTCAACTATTTTGTACTCATGAGTAGCAGGAGGTAAAGTGATCAGACTTTGGGGTTATAAGGTGTGAGGTCCATTGTCAAAGAGGTCAACTAATATATATGTTTTTTATTCTGGTTGTCACAATAATCAAGGTACAATTTGAGCCATCAATTCAGAGGAGGCATGTAGGAGATGCAGTTGCATTCATCTTGTTTTGGTTAATCAATTGTAAAGAATGTCAAAACTGAGTTGTATACTGCACTGCATAGTATGCCTTTGCTCATGAAGATATTGACAATATAATGTGATAAGCTGTTTACTGGGAACATTGTAAACATTTAATTTATGGGACTAACTTGTCTAGCCCACCAAGGTTAAGGTATTAAGATTAAGGAATCATTGTGATATCTGTCCATTATGCTGTAAAATAAAGTAAAATACTTTGACCAAAATTTAGTAGATATATTACAAAGTGTGGGTAGAGAAAATGAAACCCAGATTTATTTTCAAATCTCTAAAATTAGTAATTGGAATAACTTTTGAACACTAGTCTTAATTTAAGACTTTTGTTGGTAACATTTGCTGAAGTCTGATTGAGCTCAAATCTTTTTGGTGTGACGATTGCATTAAGTGGAGCAATTCAAACCTAAAAATGCTAGGCTATTTGTAGTCTTGTGTGTGTGGGGGGAGGGGGGGGGGCATTATGCCCCCCCCCCCCCCCCCACAAACTTAGCCGTGGATTGCCCGATCACAAATCAGCATGCATGTTGCCTGCGTCATAATCTACAAAATCATATAGTTAATTTCCTTCAATGATTTTATTGTTTTAATTATGCTAATTTATACATGAAATCAGAGTTTTTGCTCTGAATCACTACATAAAGCTCAAAAATGCTATTTTTATCTGGATTTTGTTTTTGTTTGGAAATAGGATATTGTTGTGTTGTGTGTTTATGCAATAAAGACTTTCCAAAGTTTCATGCAAATGTTGTACTTCAGTGTATTTTTGTGTCAATTACTGTAAAACAATACACTTTAATTTAAATGGTATTTCACTGTAAATTGGGTAAATTTACTGTGAAAAGTGTACAGTGTATGGGGTAAATTACTGTAAATTGGGTAAATTTACAGTAATTTACTGTGGAAAGTGTACAGTATATAGGGTAAATTGGGCAGGTTTACAGCAATTTACTGTAGGAAGGTGACAGTATCACTGTAATGTAACCAAAAAATTACAATACATTACTGTAATTTAACCAAAATTTACAGTAGCTACCATTACAAAAGTTTTAAATTTTACAGCAAGATACAGTAAATTGTACAGTATCTCCCTGTAGATATTAGAAATTTACAGTAATTTACCGTAGGACAAAGTTACAGCAGCTTACTGTAAGATGAAAATTACAGTAAATTACTGTGCAGCAGAGTTGCCAGCAATTTACTGTAAAAACTACAGTAAATTTTTTACAGTGTATCATTGCCGTCCAATCTGTAAGGCAGATCCAGTTGGGAACATACTTCAAATCGACGTCCTATACAGTGCGTATCAAAAAAAAAGTAATCCAACTTTGGAGGGCTACTATTTTATAATTGTCGGCTATGGAGAGCGCAATGTTAAAAAGGAGAACTCTTCCTCTTTCCATTGATACCTAATTGTGTTGACAATTGCCATGCATGACTGAGCACATGAACTTTAAAGACAGAAATGACAAATTACACTTTTTCCAAGTTTGCGTGTTATTGCAAACGAACAATGCATGTTTCACTGCATGGATGAGGTCTGTCAATGAAAAATGGTCAAATCAACAGGCCAGCCTGCATGACTGCAGATTCGTGTTTTAGGGTTTCTTCTAACGTTTTATGGTTCATAACCTTCAACATGGCAACGTTGTCGAAAACTTGGTCCTTCCCATTAAGGCGAAACCATTATCCATTTTACTCTCTTCATATTCAAGACACGGTTTGTCACTGGTATATAGCTATGTGTTGAATATTAACAGAGAAAATGGACTGTGTGGGTTGGCCTCTGTGGGAGCGACCAAGTTATCGGACAAAAGGCTTTGTTAAAGGTTATGGACCATAAAATGTTAGGAGAAAACCTAAACACAAATCCTAAACACAAACCTGCATTCGTACAGGCTGGCCTGATGATTTGACCACTTTCATTGACAGATCTCATCCATGCAGTGAGACATGCATTGTTCCTTCACGATAACATGCAAACTTGGAAAAAGTGCAATTTGTCATTGTTGTCTTTAAAGTTCATGTGCTCAGCCATGCATGACAATTGAGTATATGAATATAAGAACGACCCAAGTCCATGGAAGACCATCTCGAGTAAACCAAAAAAAACTTCATATCTTTTTTGTTTGTCAAATAATATTCTATTTAAGTGTGATGGGAAGGCAACATTGTATATACAAATTAGAACATATATCATTATGACAATTAACATTAACATTAATTGTGGAGAGGCCATTTTGTGTGGTGGACTTGGGTCGTTCTTTGATTCATATACATGATATTCTGCTATAGAGATGAGAGAAGGACGAGAGAGGGCGCTATTATATGAATGTAAGAATGACCCAAGTCCTTCATTCTTACATTAATATAAGATTTAACTCATTTATTTCAGGCACTTCCGGGGGTAATTAGGATTTATCATTTATACACAAGATGTGTCCATGCATAAGCTATAATTTCCCATGTCAAACTGAATTTGGCCAAAAATTGGACTTGGGTCGTTCTTATATTCATATACTCAATTGTCAACAAAATTAGGTATGAATGGTTGTCTACTAAAGAATTTTATGATTTTCTGGATGTAGGTAATCAAAATTCAATCTTTTTTTCCCCTGTAACAGTATATGAGATTTTAGATATTGTTCATAATTTACCTTCTAAAAGAAGTTCTGGTTATGATGATATTGATAATATACTGTTAAAAAATACAATACCTTATATTGTTGATCCTTTGTTTCACATTTTTAATCTATCAATATCACAAGGGCAGGTACTAGATGTTATGAAAATATCAAAAATAGTTCCAATTTTTAAAAAGGGTAATAGGGAAGAATTGAATAATTACAGACCTATTTCTCTTTTGCCTAATATATCTAAAATATTGGAAAGGATAATATATTCTCGAGTTATAGATTTTGTAAATAGAAATGACATTTTGTCAAAATATCAATTTGGATTTCGCAAGAAACATAGCACAGCACATGCAATATTATCTTTCACTGAAAAAGTATCTCGAGCAATTGATAAGTTTCAACATACTGCAGG
The DNA here is from genome assembly GCF_040938485.1 of Diadema antillarum. NCBI lineage: Eukaryota > Metazoa > Echinodermata > Echinoidea > Diadematoida > Diadematidae > Diadema > Diadema antillarum. The sequence goes on along the minus strand of NW_027271640.1, from coordinate 452,551 downwards.
AATCTTCCTGGACCTCTCCAAGGCCTTCGACACGATTAACCACGACATTCTTCTATATAAACTTAATCATTATGGTATACGTGGGAAGGCCTTGGAGTGGTTCAGAAGTTATTTGAAAGACAGAAAACAATTTGTTTGTATAAACAATGAAAAATCTTCTTTGCGCTCAGTTGATTGTGGAGTTCCACAAGGAAGTATACTAGGGCCGTTACTTTTTATTGTCTACATCAATGATTTTCCCAAATCTTCAAATGTTCTTTCTTTTATATTATTTGCAGATGATTCTAATCTTTTCTTTTCTCATTCAAATCCTCATACATTAGTTGATGTCATGAATATAGAATTGAACAAGATAATGCAATGGCTAAGAGCAAATAGATTATCGCTTAATTTGCAGAAAACAAATGTGATGTTGTTTAGTAATACCCTTGATAAATTGCCACATGATATAATTTTTGAAAATGAAGTGATAAAACAGGTTTATTCTGTTAGATTTCTTGGTGTAACTGTAGACAGTAAGCTTTCTTGGAAACAGCATATAGATTGTATATGCCGCACTATTTCCAGTAACATAGGTGTAATTAATAAAGTAAAGTTTTGTTTTTCTGTTAAAAAGTTGCTAATGTTATATTCAACGTTAATTTTACCTTATTTAACGTATGGAATTATAGTGTGGGGAAATACACATTCAACTTATTTGGATAAATTATCATTGTTACAAAAAAAAGCACTTCGAGTAATATGTAATACCTCCAAATATTCCCATACTGACGGATTATTTGTGGAGAATAAGGTTTTAAAAGTAAGGGATTTGTATTATTATTACCTTGGTCAATTTATGTACAGTTTGTATAATAAGTCACTTCCTTCAGTTTTTGAAAATATGTTTAATAAGAATAAAAATATTCATAAATACCCCACTCGTCAATCAGATGAATATCATTTGCCCCTTACCCGAACTCTATTTACAAAATCCACGTTTATATAAAAAAACGTGCATGTTCAAGTGTGAAATGAAAAAAAAAAAGAAGAAGAGTTCCCCTTTTCTCACAATCAATATTGTGCTCTTCATAGCTGACAATTAAGAAATGGTAGCCCTTCAAAGTTGGATTACTTTTTTGATACGCTCTGTAGAACGTGGCTTTAAAGGGAATAAAACAGCTGTGACTCAAATCTCTTTAACCTCCTTGGTACCCACCAATATGCGTACCAACATTATGATATGCGCTTGCAGGTCAAGATGTATGCATAGTGCACACTTTTAAATAGGGGGGATATTTTGAATTTTTTCCATCGAAGAGTAGAAAAAATTATATTCAATGCCATTGACTTAAAGGGGTTGTACAGTACTGGTTGAGGTGGGGATTTATGCTTTTTACATTCCTAAGTGAGATAATGAAAAACCTCTTATGAAATATGAAAGAGCATGTAATTTCAAGAAGGATTCAACGTTTCTTTGATGAAGATTGGTTTTCAAATGGCTGAGACATCCAGAAAAGTGATAATAATAAAAGACTACAGGCCACGCCTTTTATAAGGATCTCTTTGTTTCACCTTGCTTTTGAATACCTCAGCCATTTCAAATCCGATTTTCATCAAATAAACTTTTGATACCCCTTAGAATTGCATGCTCTTTGACACCTCATCGAGTGGTTTCTGAATATCTCGCAAAACGTTTGGAATAATCATCCCTCAGCATTCCCACTGATTCCAACTGATAGGTTACTAGCCATCCCCTTTAATAAGTAATTTCGATGATTTGCTGCATGCTTTCTTTGCGTATAGGTTTTGAATATTGTTAAATTATAATATTGATAATAATGACATTTATAAAGCGCTTATTACAAACGCTAAACGTCTCGGAGAAAAATTAGAAGGAAGAAATTCAGTCATGGAGTAGATAGTAAGATGAAACACACCTACAGTTAAAGTCAACGTGAATTGATGTGGTATGTGCCTCATTGTTTTACGCGTCTGTTTCTTCATAATGTGTTTAACTATGTCTACGGAAATCAGAAAATGCGAAGATGGAACTTTTGCATTTTTAAACTGAAAATCAACGATCTGGTGCACACTTTGGGGGAATATTATGATATTTTTCACTTAAAAAAAAAGGGGGAAGGGCATAAACCCGTTGAGGACGAGTCCCCAGTGTACTTGGGCAGGTGCCTATGAGAAATGCGTGTTGTAGTTCAAAATCTATCGATCTGGAGGCAAGGACAATAAGTTTTGGAACTTTTAAGATTTCTACCAAAATTTAACGGGGGATACAGGCCTACTTTACGTGCCGGTTCGATATGATTTCTTTTTTGTGCCCGGTATATACATGGTATATATCGAGTATATGCAAAAGTGATTGTTTGTTTTTCGCAAATCAACATATAACGTCACTTTACGCCAAGTTTGATTGAAAAGAGTTTATCACTGTACACATACCATCTAGCTAGGGTACTACTAACGATTGGTATCTTTTGTTTTCTCGGGACTTCTGAAGAAAACTGAGAAGAATGTTCTTATTTCTTCTCTTCAGAAATTATTCAATTTAAGATTGAATAGTATATGCCAACAATACGTTCCTTTGATCTTCGAGAAATTCTTGACATTTAATATAAGAATATAAGATATTGTATATCCTGCAAAATTGCAGATAATATTTATAGCTGTGTCGTTCTTTAAAATCTATATTTTATTCTACTGTCTTGTCTTCCATATCATAGGATTTGCAGCCGATAAGTTCGGTGGTTTCAACTCGTCCTTCAAGTGTGTGGTCGGTTTCGAGTTCGTGGTCTTTTTCCTAGTCATGTTGTCTCGATGTAAATTACAATTACAGTAATATACCTGGACAATAAGTAAATGAAGAAAAGTTTAGTGAGGCCTGTAATTCTGATATATTCTTGTCACTTTCTGTCTTTTATGAGAATGACTATATTGCATCTTGTTGCATGGTTTAATGTCTGACTGATAACATGGTGATTCAACACTCAGAGCATAGTATATTTTGAATTTGTGCAACTTCCACCTTATTTCATTATGTAACCATCTCAATTCATCCAGTATTGCCTGAGTCGAAATTCGAACATCAGCAGCTGAGATAAACCTAACTATCTTTTATGTTGTGTAACGATTATGTCTTTCGTATTTTGTAATTAATAGATAGACTGAAAGATAAAAAGAAAGAGATAAAAGGGTACACACACACACACCCACACACAAGCCAACAATCCTCAAACGCTGTGCAGACAACGACAACCATTACAGCTCGACTTGGTTGAGGAAAGGAAAAAACAAAGTTTACCCTTCAGAGACACCCTAAACAAGCCGATAATCGCTGTATTCAGATCAACTCTAACCTTTGAAGGCTTGGGCCTATTCGATCCTCAAAATGGCAAAATTTTGGCGGTCCGATGAGGTCCGACGAGTTCCGATGAAATCTGATCCGACAAGCTCCGAAGACTCACTTCAAAGCTCATCGAGAGTCCAACACTGACTGGACTTGCGATCGGAAATGGCGTCCTCGATGGCGAATTAAGCTCCCAGCTATACAAGAATACATAATATCAGAGCTGGGAGGTATAGCTCTTCAAATCCACCTCCCCGGTGTAAATAAGTGACGACATGTATTGCTGCGTTATACCATGTTCCCGGCGTCCTGGCCGGCCGGTGCTTGTATGCCGTAATAAAACTGGGTGAACGCAACAAAACACGACGGCACGTAGTAGGGCTCACACCTGTAAATAAAATGGAATGTCCCAGACCCCTTCACAAATTCGTACCAAAGATACCAAAATAAATGAAGAAAAATATTAATTAAAAATCAGTGATGCAGTTTGGCAAAAAAAAAAAAACCTGAATAGCTGCAGATATTGAGTATGAATTCCTCTACAAACTGCATTTTGGTTGGAAGATGAAAGCTTTTCTAATGGAATTTGAGGGAACTATATTTCATTGGCTGCATGTACAGAAAATAAGTGAAAACAACTCGTAGTCTGACTTTGCGGACCCTTGGACAGAGTTTGAACCGAAGAACCTGAATTGGAAATTTGATGGATGAAAGGGTATATCTCACTTATTCAGGTTAGTGAATATGAAACACCTCATTTCTCCCGGCTATTTTACAGATTTTTTTGAAATTTAAATTTTAACACACGTCTCTATGGGGAATTATTTACCCGTGTGAGCCCAGGTCGTTAAAACAATGGAGGCGGTCCGTCGTTGGGTCACGACTAAAAATATTGATTGTCTAGCCTGACCAGACCATGACGGACCGTGACGACCATGACGAAGGAATTTTCCTCTCTCCTGCCTCAGTCCCAAAGCATTACGATTTTTGGCATAAATCTAACTCATGAAGTATACCCAGCGAGGCACTATCCAAAACAAGTTGGTTTTCGCTGTAGCCTCGGTTCCTGATAAAGTACCATTCACCTATCAGGTCCATGAGGAGACGTTCCTTTTACATTCAATAAATATCTTAACATCCCTCGAATGTTTGGAATTCTAATTTGTGCAGAGTCCTTTGAAGAATTATATGTTCTACTCTATGAAAGTATGCATAAGAATATTCTAAGTTTCGTATATAGTTTTCACCTACGTCTTATCAATTGAATGTTGTGTGAGTTTAAAGAAACTATCAATTATGAAGGCATGCATGTTGATTGCTTTGACGAATCAAGGGACTTTTGGAAGAGAGGTTTCAGAGCGTCTTTTGGAAAGAGTTTAGAGGTTTTTTAAGAAGGTTTGAAGGAAGTCTTATTAGCATTTGTCCAGGTAGACCAGTTCGAACAGTTCTGCTCGTAACAATTTTATGTCCATTATGAAATATATAAACAGAAAGTATCTGCCAATAAACTAGCAGTTCGATCGGAAACGCTCTTAAATTTGAACTCTGGATTGTACTATTCTCAGTGTCCATGTTTGTGAATTTCGTGAATGTTCTTGAGGTTTATGGGGGCATAATTCCCGCTGGGCCAAAATCCTGCAAAACCCCCAGTACATGTAGTCATCTCGCATTTTTCAGCAACACTATAGTAACAACCATCACGACAATATCTTGAAGAACCCATTATTAGTCTTGAGGTTTTGGCGAAAAAAAAAGTGTTCATTTGCTTTGAAATGACATTATCTCCCTATTTTATTACATCTTTACATTCGCCTATACACATTCCCAGACGCCATGAAAATTTCCGTTTGCCAAAGCCATTGAATAACGAACCTTCTTTCCTTTTCGGCTTAACGAACTTTCGGAATAAAGAATCATTGGAATGGCGAACCGTCAGAATAAGGAGCCTTTGGAATAACGAACTTCGGTAATGACGAACCTTTGGAATAACGAGCTGTTACCGAATCCTAAGCCAGCACTTCTATACACGTGTTTTCAAACTAGGCATAAAAGTACAAACAATCTTATGCCCTCGCTTAAGAAAGAAAAAATGTAAAATTTAATCGAAATTAATGAGATAGCATCCAAATTGACGTAGCTTTCATCAAACAGCATACAATATACATGTACACATGGTTTGCGTGTTTCCATCATACTATCGTACTGTATTCGTTCGGTTATAACGAAAGAAAACTGCCAGTCCCGAGGATTGTGCACTGTTTTGAAATTTACTTGACTCGCCATCAAGAGTTTATTTCCAATGTCCAACAATCATCAATTTCATATCTCTTTCAACAAATTTATACAACTTGGTCATAAAAACCGACTAAATCATTTGATAATGATGATGTTTCAGGTTTACCCCTATCAATTATAGTTATGTAAGTTTTAACGTTATGTAATTGATATCAAAATGTTCTGCTGCGATATCCTTTTCAGTTCCTTTCCGTGATTATGGTAAAGTTAAAAAAGTTCATGCATTTTATAAATTGTTAAATACATCTTTATCAATTACCGTGTATCTACAATGATTCATAATGAATTTACTTCTAAAGACAACCTTATTCCGTTTTTAATCATCTTCCTTCAGAATCAAATTTCCACTATCCAATCAGATGCGCACCGTATCATTATAAAAATCTGATGCATAATCAACGTCAATATCTCTAAAATTCCTTTCATGTCAAATCAAATATCAAAATACTCCCAACAAATTTGGTGGGAATAAAATCAAAATTATTTTAACTCCATGACTGTTATGGTCCCCTAGAATTAAACGCCTCACAAATTTTCTGTGCTTTAACACGCACACACACACACACACACACACACACACATATATATATATATATATATATATATATATATATATATATATATATATGTTCTACATTGGATTGAACGTGCAGACATATACCTTTCAAACATGAATATGGAGGAGAAACCAAAAATCCAAAATACGAAGTTACAACGACATTTACAAAGAAACAGATATTTGAATCATCAACAAACACAAAATCATTTTATAGGTGTGTGATAACAGCTAAATACAGTGTTAAATTGAATACGCTAGTTGTAAAACATCAATACCATTTGTCGAAATTGAATGCTCTAACTCTAGTCACGTGTCCTCCCGTTCTTAAAGGAAACCAGAACCCAGAGAGAAATGTGGATTGAGTTAAAGCAGCAACATTAGTAGAACAGATCAGTGAACATTTGAGGAAAATTGGATAGTCGATGCAAAAGTTATGTATTTTTAAAGTTTTGATGTTGCAACCGCAGGATGTGGAGACTACCTGAGTTTATAACATCATGTGTAGACAACAATTATTAAGAAAATAAAGAAAATTCAACATGCTTTCACTTTACTGGTATAATGAAAGAACACTTGACTAACCGCTTTCAGAAAGCAGGGGTAATATGTCAGTACATGTATCAAGTTGATGGAATGTGTCATTTTCATGAAAAGTGAAATTTTGTGGAATTCCCTTTTTTATACACCTGTATTGTTGTCTACACATGACGTCATAACCTCTGTAATCTCCTTATCCAGCAGTTCCATCATCAAAACTTTAAAAATTAATACCATTTGCATCGATATTTTGATTTTCCTCAAACTTTCACTCATGTGTTCTACTAATGTTGCTGCTCTCACTCAATCCACATTTCTCTTTGGGTTTTTGTTTTCCTTTAAATATACAAGTGTCGCTGTGTGACTGGTATTATGTCACCGACATACAATCGGATGATTCTCCCAATGTTGTCTGGGGTACGTCTTGACAGTGTGAGGCGACAGTTTCACAGATTTGGCAAAAAAAAATGATATCATATATCATGTTTGTCACAAATGGGTTGAGTGTTTACTTTCTTTGAACTAGGTTTCATTTGGATGGATAGTTTAAATTGTTTAAGAGAGCAAGTATTTGATAATTTGAGCATTTTCACTTGACATTTTACCCTTTGACTCCATGTCCCGCAATCTATCGAGTAATTACTAATGCAAATACTTTCAGCTAATTTCAAAATATGGGGACACTTGAGCAATTTTAACAATACATTTCACTTGACCTTTGACCCCATGGCAATTTTTTTTTCCCTACAGAATCATTTCGCAGTAATGCATGTAGGTTTATACGTAGTTTGATTAAAGGGGATGGCTAGTAACCGATCAGTGGGAATCAGTGGGAATGCTGAGGGATGATTATTCCAATCCTTGTGGGATTCATTTAAGAGTACATTATATATCTACTGTTGTGTGAAAATCATATGCTTCAAACGGTCTCATATTCAAGTAATGTGCAGATTAATGCCCCGTCACTGACCAGGCACGCTAACCTGGAAACATTAAACTGCACATTACTTGAATATGAGACCATTCTGAAGCAGATAATTTTGACACAATAGATATATAGTGTACTCTTAAATGAATCCCACAAGAATTGGAACAACCATCCTCCAGCATTCCCACTGATTCACACTGATCAGTTACTAGCCATCCCCTTTAGTGTTATAAATTGAGAAAGATCCATGGTATGGACAAAAAGTGTAATTTCAGCATGAAATAAAGCACCCTTGACATCTGACCCAATGATCCCCAAAAATCCCAAGAGCATCATCGCCAGGGAGTCTGGGCATTATGTACTAAGTTTCATGAAGATACCTCGAGCCATTTCTGAGATATGGAAAAAAATGAAATTCTAGCATTTATACTTCACCATTTACCTTATGACCTCATGGCCCCCAAAACTTACTCTAAAGAATCTTTATTTGGTTATACATGTATACACTAAGTTTCCAAAGAACCTTGAAGTATTGCATAAATATGGGGGGGGGGGGGGGATAATGAAGTTTTAAGAATTTTGCCATAACCTGTCACCTTTCACCGTGAGCATTTGCATCCAAAAGTTGATAGGCACGACTTCGTCCACTCATACATGAAAATCAAGACATATCCAAGTTTCATAAAGATACCTGAAACGGTCTTTAAGTCCGCAAAATCTATTACGGACGTAAAGACAGATGGAAGGACGGATGGATGGACAAACGGACAACCCAAAAACATTATGCCTCCGGTGACACCTCGTGGCGGAGGCATAAAAAAGGGATCTCACTATGCATTTAAGATCTTTCCATCTCAAAGACCCAGTATAGCCTTGGGATATAGGTTAACTACATTACTGACCTGTCTGGTTTGTTCTTTATTCACTGCCTACCGGAGTACATTTGAAAACTATGAATATCGCAGTGATCACCGATCATGTTCCACTTCAGTCAAGATTCTCTGCCTGTGAGAGACGCTGATACCTCATCCCCTCCCCCTCCACCCCACCCACCCCCCCCCCCCCCCTGCACACACAATCACACTCACACACACACATACACACAAGCTTTCTATTTTCACCGTACAAATGGGTGATGAAGATGTCAAAAATCACAAAATTGATTATGATACATAAAACTGTGCCTTTGACAATCACTTTAAAATAGTACATAATATACTGGTAGGGGAAATGTCAAACATAATAATGGCACTCTATGCTAAATGGTGTTCAAAGAACAATGCGTACTCCTCTCATTTATTCGATACTTGGCAGGTTCAATACGATTGCATATTAAACACTTGTGAAATATGGTCAAAAGTGAATATAACAAGATGTGAAAATATGACTTTGATTGACAATGTATTACACTTTGCCGCTTATAAGTGACAGATGAAAAGACTTAAAAAAGAATAACAATACCAGACACAGACTGATACAGCAAATTTTGCTTTTCTGTACCATCAAACTAAAAAGTAGATCCCTTTCATCAGTACAGTGTAGTTCTTCTCCCAAATCACTGAAGCTGGCCTTCAACTGACATGGAATTCTCACTTTCCACCAAACCCCGTCGATGTAGAATAAATATATTTACAAATATTAACTGATGTACAGTAGTAATCGCCTGAAAGTATGAACACGAGTCATACACTTTCTGCTACTTCTCATCTTCTCATTCCACTGTGCTTTAGACAGCACATGTCCATAATAATACTTATCTCAGAACATGAGTCACACAACATGCTCATCATCATATTATTACCATAATTACACCCTGTTAAATTGAATTAAAATCATGTTGGGATTAACATGTGATGTTGTGGCATTTTGACCCTTTGTCATAGTCAAACTTTCAACTCAAAAGGGCTCACAATGATGACAACCGAATACATGGATGTGTGAAAGGGTTCCTAGATTTTTTTTTCAATAATACATATTGTATATGTATATAAATTATGCTAAAATATAAAAACCATAATACATGTATGCATACATAAGTACATACACACAAACTAAGCTCATCACATAGCAATTATCTGCATTGCATTGCTCCAGAAAAGTAAATTAATACACGCACATTGTACTAAGTACCTGACCCTTCTCTCTAGTATAGCATTACTAACTTAAAAGTTGCACACAACTGCAAATACTGCTAATAATGCTACTGAAATTAACAAAATTGACAAGATAAATGATAAACATAGAATGTGCAAAATTAAAACACCAAAAAGCTGCAAAGGTAATCATGTGATTTATGCATTCAATAATGATATTGGTTAGGACTGGAACTGAGTGAAAGGGACATCAAGGTTTTAATGATGTCGATATAAGAAGTGAGAGATGGGTGAAAGAGATAGTTCTAAGGACCAATACCAACAAAGATGGGAGAGAGATGGTGAAAATGGAGCAACCTGCTAGGAGAAAGAGATGAAGGACGGAGATGAGGTTTAAAGAGACGGGAAGAGAAGACAAAATGGCTCGAGTGGAAGAGAAGGATTGAGAAGAAGGATTGAGAACACGGATTCATGGAAGTGACCCTGAAATTAGAGAAACCATATGAGATATAGATATAACCCGCGGTGCCGTCATAAACCAGGGTACGACGTTGTGTAGCGCAATCTCATGTCCATCATCACACAATTGTGTAATGTTGTCATGGCGACCATTTTCTCATCATCAGCGCCGGTATAAATCGGCGTGGCAATAACGATCTCAATGCCGAACATTTTCCTTCCACATCAACTTGTGTAATCTAATTCGTTACTATTTGCATGCATTAATTGTTACATAATCAAAAAGCAAGAAAACATTTCAACAATAATACTAAAAAAATATTTGTACACATTTTTTGATAAGCCAAGGTACAGCACTGAAAAAAAAAAAGAATAATAATTCAACAAAAATTGTGAATTTTCATTTGGTACCCAAGGGTACCGAATATTGCATCATAATAAAGATATATATGATAATAAAGTAGTTTGAATTTGTTCATCATGATCAAAACTCAGTGATACACAAGTCAGTTACCAGGACTTGGTGATTAACTACCTCTACCATTTCATGATTTCACTGCGCATACTGATACCACAATATGGCTAGTGTAATATATGACCAAGATTCTACAGGGCATGATTGCCATGATTGGTTACAGGATGCTCTGAAGTGCATACTTTGCAAAGATTATCTCTATTAAAAGACCATCTGCTGTTAACCAAAGGAGTAAACACTTGACAGATAATGTGATCGAATGTTTATTTTCCTTACACACCATTATCAGGGATGATATTGAGGTTCGTTGAAAAAATTGGAAGTAAAAATTTTCAGGTGAATTTAATACATGGAAAGAGCAAAATGTGTACGGACTTGAGAAAAAAAAATCTGAAATCAGATTTAAATCTACAGAATATCATGCCTGCATTATTCCAGGATATTGTCTATGTCTCTTTGTATTCAATCTTGTGTAAATCATGTCTAAAAGATATGGTCCATTCCTCTGCAAAGTTATGATCAAAAGGAGGAAAATTCACACTTATAAATACTTTTAGCAAATCATACTAATTTTCCTTGCTCGAGAGAACAAACATGGCATTATAAGAATACAGTTCATGATCATGGGGCCAAAACCACTTTTCCAATAAAACTATACAAGATAACTCATGGTCAATATATAAATGACATCATGGCACATTAAAAGCTTTTTAGGTTTTGATACATATCTACCCTTTAATCCTACTAACATGGCAAGGTGCATCCAACATTACAGTTTCATTTCGTTCAAAACATTGGTCAGTTTTAAAAAAAAAAAAAAAAAAGATAATAATATTGATAATAATAATAATAATTTCCTGAAAACCACAAGGGTGATAACACAGTACAAAGACTGTGGAGTTAGCACCATTCTTGTTTTGGTTAGAAAATATCAAAAGCAGTCTAGTACCGTCCTACTTTGGCATAAGGAAGCAAGTCAATAAAAAAAGTACTTCTAAATCTTATAAATCGGTGGAATGTATTCCGTACTTAATTCCGGCATCACAGCACTGTTATTACCCAAGTGCTTGGAGATCTCTAACCTAAGCGGGTGGCCTGTGCTCAAAATGAGACATTAAAATAGAAAAGGGCAGGTAAAAACTAGTATCACCACTGATATCTCAGCTTCGGATGATATGCCTGTCAATTCTTGTCATCAAAGTAGAGCATTGTAGACATGAGGTATTTTCTTGAAAGAAGGCTGCTTTCTGGAGGAAAAAATAAATAAAAAAAATCAACCTGTCGATTGATATCCCTTCAAACTTTCACAATTGTAAAAGCAGTTACACAGTATGATTCATAACTTTATAAGGCAGTCCACAGACAGGGAAGCTACACCTTTCAATTTCATGGCATCTAGAAAGAAACTATGAAAATTCTGGAACTTTTTCTTTTGTTCAACTAGTTTTCCTACAAGTCTTGAAATTGAAAAAAAACAAACAAACAAGAAATCAACAGCATGTATAGAATCAAGATGTGCCTAATTAAACAGTAAATCTGTGCAAGCATAGAAGGCCAACAGCTCTTAAAACTGTCTTAGTACAACCGCCAAATGTTATGAATTTGTATCTGTTCCACATAATGTTCCAAGGCACAATATAAAGATATCAAAGGGGTCTGACACTCGTGATAAATAGATGTATTTGTTTCACTAAAAACACTGCTCAGTACACACCTCTGTACTGAAAATCTCTTCAAAATAAAAATGGAAGATGGAAAAATAAATTACATACTCTGATACATTTGCACTTTCAATTTAAATTTCATGTCCAATCTCTATTGATATCCATTCCTTCCTTTTCATTGCACACTAATATACATTCTCTTTCTATTCCTCTACATCATTTGATTCACCGACCACTGTAGAAATCCCTTGTGATTGTGAATCTTTGACCTCTTCTACATTTCCTGCTTCCTGCGTGTGAGTTTCGATCCCTCCATCACTCGCTCTTCTTTTCATGAATTTTCCTCCAATAAGAGTTTTGACTTTCACTTGGAAAGTCCTCTCTACGCAGCCAGTTATTCGTCTCCTGTTCCTCTCTCTCTGCCCTTCCGGGCTCTGCTGCATTCACGCAACAGGCTGGGATGTGTCTGCATTCACTTTAGGTTGTGTCTGCAGTCACCTGGGCTGTCTCTGCATTCACCTGGGCTGTGTCTGCATTCATCTCAGCTGTGTCTGCATTCACTTTGGCTGTGTCTGCATTCACTTCAGCTGTGTCTGCATTCACCTGGGCTGTGTCTGCATTCACCTGGGCAGTGTCTGCATTCACCCTGGCCATATCTGCATCCAGTTTTATATTGGTTCCAACCATGATGTGCTCACTGATCGTCGTAAGGGGTGCATCTATATCATCACCAGCAGCAAGTCCTACATTTTATGAGAAAAGAAAGTACTCTGCTTCAAAACAACAAACAAACAAACAGAATTTGAACTAAATGCAGGCATAACCAATATATGACATGTCTTGATACAAAACATTTGGTAAAATCTTACGTAGCCATAACACCATGACCAGTCCAACATATCACATAAAACACATAACACATAAAACACATTGTTACTTTCAACAAAATTGAACACAATTTTTCTTCTCCAGAAAAAGGCTCTTCGTATATGCACACATTCAAATTTTTTGGCTCACACTGATCCCATATTTTATCGCCTAAAAACATTGAAAGCCCATGATATACATCTATACCTAACTGCCATATTTATGTATAAACACACTCGAAATTTATTACCATTTTTTCATAATACCCTAGTAACCAATGACCATATTCACTTATACCCTACCCGTCGTTCCCATGATTTTCATTTAAGTAATCCGAAGCTTTTACTTGCTCAAAAGTCAATTAGACATCAAGGTCCGGATACATGGAACACTCTTCCTGAGGAGTTGAAACAGTGTGCCTCCTTATTTTCATTTAAAGCAAACTTAAAGAAGTACATTTTATTACAGTATACAGTTGAACCTCTCGTATCCGGACAAGTCGGGACCAGGGCTCATCCGGATAAGGGATTTGGCCGGATATGGGAGACTCAATGCTTTATACATGTACATACACATACACATGTACTGATGTAGCCCATTGTAGTACCACATGTAGTAATGTGTATACTGCAACCTTTTCATTGTTACACTCAGAAACAGACCCCAAAATAGAGGTTTGTGTTTGCAAGAATGAAATCATTTTCTTTTATAAATTCTTGGGATGATTTACCTAAATGATTATTAAGAAATGTATCAAGTATATGTAATTCATGTGTGTTTGTGTAGGAGTTCTCATGGGAGTTGGGAATCCCCCTTTCCTCCCGTAATTATAGTATTAAAAAAAATCACGGCGAGATTGCGTCCGTATAATAGAGGTTCAACTGTACTTCAAATACGAACTAAAAACAAACAAATTATACAACTAATATTGGTCTCCCGATAGCAAACAACGCATATCGTCCCATCTTTCAGTAAACCAATTTTATTATTCTAAATTCCAGCCTATCTGCCATTGTGCACCTTCAAGCACCTGCACACACATTCACCACCACCACCATCACACACTAGAGTTTATTTTCCCCTGCTACCTTCGCAGCAGAATTTATATTGTTACGAATCTAGTACGTCCTTATTTTTTCCTTGGGCCGGCCATCTTTTCAAGCAATGCTTATAATGGCGGCCCTCTGCATAATTGTTTCTTAACTATAAATGTTATTCTTATCACTGCTACATAGACATGCATATTGTATATTATATTTCTTTCATATCGTTGTTTATGCAAGTCAAAAGACTGTGTTAAACTTATTTTATATATTTCCTACATGTTCATGATTATGTACTTATATGTATCGTGGTTTATACAAGTCAAACGACTCTGCGTTAAATTTACTTTGTATATTTCCTGCATCTTCATGATTATGTAACTTATGTATACTGATTTGCAGAAAATAAAGTATCTATCAAACAAACAAATTTATTATGTTTTCATATATAACATATACAATCATTTCATGTATAATAATCCTACAGTTAGAAATTGCACATGAACTTCAATGTAGTAATAGCATTAAAATACCTATTAGGATATATCCCATGCCACTTTGTAAACATGTACCTTATCCCAAAGTGTAAGAATTGTGTATCCATTGAAATACTCATTTTCAGTGCTGTACTTCTTCAGAGAGATGTGCCGTGCAAAACATCATGTTTGAGTTGGAAGTAAAGACGTCTGCAAATACATTCCAGTGAGGCACATCGTGATTGACTATTCTTCAGGGTTGTATTGTTCTCCATGACATTACGAAATTTGGAAAAGCCACAGTCACACAACACTTTGGGGGAGGCCATCTTGGCTTTGTATCCAAGCCCACAGTGTAATGGTGTCCAGAGACTGACTCTGGATAGGTACATGGCAACAAAGTGTGTACCATACAATACAAAGCGGAAGCCATATTTGTGTGGAGATAAACCTTTATAGAGAAGTTGGAAAGTGAGATCCAAGATAGGTGGAAGGAATGTTTTGGTGATGATATGCAGTCACGATCACAAATCCTTATATGTACTGAAAGTTGCATTTTCCTTCTTTGTTTATTTGTAAAACGTCATTTCTGAATGAGGAATGGAGATAAATGAAGAATTTACTCAACAATATGACAAGATACACACAAAAGGCCCCTGTGATCTATTTGTTATATCATAAACATGCCCTTGCACAGCATAAAGCTGAAAACTGTTGGCTCATTCACCATAAGTGCCCACAGAACTCACCAATGTAGTTTGAGAGGAAGTGGATGGCAGCCTGGTTGTTTGCTGCCATGGCAACGTGGGGGTCCAGCTCTCCCCGCATGCTGGCCACCTTGCAGAGGAACTGAGGGAGGAGGAGGCTGAAGTCTGATTGGCTCTGATGCACTGTCCCTCTGATCATTGTCCGCATTATGAAAAGAAATATCCCGCACATATGAAAACAAATGAAATATTACATGCATATAAGCCTTTGACTGTGCACTATTAAAACAAATAGCCCTAGCAAGCTTCACACTTTCGAGGTAAAACATAGTTCTCGTGCGCCTGGAGAACTGTTAAATTTCCCCAAAAAATGTACACATACTGTATGCCTAAGAAATGTGTGGAATAATGCTGTAATAACAAGATATTCATTGGGTAACAACGAAAATGCAGAACATTAGCCAAAAGGTTCGCTGGAGTCACAATGTTATAACTTACCCGATCAGGGTCAGACTAACTCGGACTCAGGGACAACTCGGCCTCGCTTTGACGAAGGGCCGAGTTGTCCCTCTGGATTGTACAGTGTTGTACTATGAAAATGCTTCACGTTCTGGCTGGTCGCAGTTAGGGGCCGAGTTAATACAATGCGCGCATAAACGAACCTCTTTGGCGTGCATAGAAGAAACTCTTTGGCGCGCATACAAAATGAACATGTGCCTATAAATAAAATATAGCGATCACGAACGATCACGTGTTAAATTTTCTGAAATAAGGCCGAGTTGTCTTCGAGTCCGAGTTAGCCTAAATCGTCCCTGGAATAGAACTTGGTATCTGGTATAACGACTTTTATTATTCTTCACTTTTTATCTCAATATACTCCAAAACACTACTCATCATCCTGGCAAATTGCATCAGCAGGGTACGTTTCTCGGTAGACCTTTACGTTATATATTGCAAGCAAATATGAAATGGTGCAAGTTGGGTTCTCAAACCATTTCAGAACTACATTTTACCTTTAATCGTCCATTATTCGCATCATGTCTAATGCAAAAGAAAAGCACAGGTTTTCTCACCTAATAGTTACCATCTGCCGAGGACCCGATGTGGCCTCCGCGTCAGGGAGCAACGTCATAATTGCGGCAATGTTCTTCTTCCACTGGAACTTCTCTGTGTTGACGAAGAGGACAGGCTGGGTGAGGGTCAGGTGGCTGTCGTCCAGCGGGTACATCCACGCATCAAAGCACACACCACACCTTGGGTGGACAAGATGAGACAAGATGAGATAAGAGAAAACATTGGACAA
This sequence comes from Diadema antillarum, assembly GCF_040938485.1. Classification (NCBI taxonomy): domain Eukaryota; kingdom Metazoa; phylum Echinodermata; class Echinoidea; order Diadematoida; family Diadematidae; genus Diadema; species Diadema antillarum. The sequence continues at coordinate 435,805 of NW_027271640.1, read as the reverse complement.
TCACAGCACTGTGCATGCCAAGTTAAAATCCCCATTCCATTGACCATCGGAGGCTCATCTGATCCCCAAAATGCAAAATTTTCGGCATTTTGATGAGTTCCAATGAAATTTGATCTGACAAGCTCCAGAGATTCACACCACAGCTCATCAAGGGTGATACCAATGCCAGAAGACCCCTAAAACCTGAACTCAAGTTAATCTGTCTAATAACTGTTTAATCATCGGACACTCAACAGACTTATATATGATGCTGGCTGGACACACCAGACAGCCACACAACACAAGTCTGACACACATCCAACTAGCTCAACTCTCATTAGACTGACTGGACACGTATCTGGCACTCAGTGTCTGATGGCAAACTAAGCTCTGAACTTAGTTCCTTTATTGGATGATTTCGCCAAATCAGATCACGCCCAACATGTCTGACATTGGCCTAACAGTCAACCAACACAAGTCAGATTCATCAGACTGCGATCCGATACACTTGGATGGATGGCCGGACACAAAACTCTTTGCTTCCGACCAGTGACTGATGAGAAAAAAATCTCTGTGGAACGGAGGCATTACGTCATTTTCGTCCTTTGAAGACTTTGGAAGAGGGCAACCTTACGAAAAAACAACAACAAAAAAACATCAAAGTTGGGTCGCACATCCACTATGCATAATTACCAGTGCGATTGCGTATACATTCTTACATACAAAAATACATGCATTGTTTAATACAATACATTATATACACAGACAAAGAGACCAATATGTGTACATAAATTATACACATCAACACAAAATCAGTTTAATTTTTTCAAACTCAAACTCACTTGAAACGTCTATCCCGACTGAGGCAAGCGAGGGTGGTAGCCCCACCAAATGAATGCCCACAGACAGCCATATCTTCCATGTCAAGGTGGTCCTACAAGGTCAAGAAATTGTACACAGCGTATCAAAAAAAGATAATCCAACTTTGGAGGGCTATCATTTCTTCTGATCTTTTATGGTCCATAACCTTTAACATTACCACCATTGTTGATAACTTGGTCACTACCACAAAGGCTAACCCATTATCTATTTTCTCTCTTCATATTCAAGACATGATTTCTCGCTGCGAGCTTCGTGTTGAATATGAACAGAGAAAAATGGACTGTGGGGGTGACCACGTTATCGGACAGGTGGCCCATGTTAAAGGTTATGGACCATAAAATGTTAGAAGAAACCCTAAATACAAGCCTACATTCGTACAGGCTGGCCTGTTTATGTGATCCCTTTCATTGACAGATCTCATCCATTCAGTGAGACATTCATTGTTCCTTCATGTAACACTCAAACTTAGAAAAAGTGCAGTTTGTCATTGTTGCCTTTAAAGTTCATGTGCTCAGTCATGCATGACAATTGTCAACATAATTCATGTATCAATGAAAAGGGGAAGTGTACTTCTTTCTTCACAATCAGAATTGCACTCTCCATAGCTGACAATTATAAAATGGTAGCCCTCTAAAGTTGGATTGTCTTTTTTTATACACTCTGTATATACAGGTGTGAAAAAAAAATTCATGACAATCAAAATCTTTTCCTAAACAAATTTTTCTTTATTATGCACGTATAAACTATAAAGTGCAAAGTATTTTCTCCTTACAAGACGGGCAAACAGGCTACTCCCATTGCAATGGAGTTCTCAAGATAGGCTGGTTTCCTTTCCTTTTATCAAAATTTCTTTTCAGCGAAACAAAGAAATAATATGAGCAAGGGTATACAGATAATAATTTTGAGACCTGAAGTTTTACTTCATAATAAAAGTGTTCGTTATAACGGCAGTGCTCTGTATCTCTTCCACTCTTTCTCTCTCTGCTTCAGTACAGGTTCAAGTTTACACAGACCTCCTCAGAATCTTCCTATTGAATTAAATTTTTGTGTCACTGGAAAAGGTATAGTTTATAATCACGAAACACACTGATGTATCAAAGAATTCCTCTGTAGTGATATCCTCCAAATTAGCAGAAAAATGTTGGGACGTAGATATTATGTTCATAATCTAATCTTTTTCTACAAAACCTGCACCAAAGAAATTTGGAACTCGCTGTGGTGCTTTTCATTTCACAGTCAGCAATGGTGTAACTGATGTTCAGACATACATTATGTACCTACAATATTTGTGTTCCTGAACTAACAAATCTATCAAAACTTATATGGAGTAACTTGAGATTACAAAGTCGCAAGAGTGACAGGTAAGTTACCTGAAATTGAGCCAGGTCAAAGTCTGGGTCAAGATCATTTTCAAGCGCTGAGCCATCGTTCAAATCTTGGAGGTAGTCTAGGACTGCTATACACTCATCTTTTCTCTGGTTAACCTGAATAGAAATGAAAGAAAATCAAGGAACGATACTTGTTTTGATGAATGTTTAATTCTTCATTAGAAACTTATCTGTTCATAACTGGTTGAGAATACCTAGCATCATCATACATGTTTCAACAAAATGGGAATGTTTAGAGACAAGGGTATTCTCTCTCAGAATGTGACATCATGACCAAAAAAAACAAACAAACAAACAAGAGAAAATGAGTAATAGGGCAATTCCACGATAACACCGTGACACTTTTGAGTATAATTTCACTCATCAAATGTAAATAATAATCAAAATGTAACACTTGAGAAAAATTTTTTATTGTGTATCGATGCATATTGTCATAAGCAATTTTGAAAACAAAAGAAAGGAAGAAAAACTGCTGTGGTAAATGAGTTATGCAAGATTAATTACCACTGTAACACCGTGACACAAAATGGACATGGGTTTTTGTGCACTTTGTTTACTGACAAAACTCTGTGAAGTTAATGAACATTTTGATAAGTGGATGTGTTCATTGGATGCACTAGAGACTAAATGACAATAATGGAGTAAAATTTGATTAAAGAATCAATTGACAGGAAAACTATGACATAGATTTTATATAAGTGCACCGTAACAACGTGACTGTAACACCGTGACCTCTGAAATGTGTGCAGAAAACCTATGGAGAATCCTGTTGTCTTACTTTCAGCTCATAGTGTTTCTCCATTAGGTAGAATGAAATGATGATTCATGATGAATGTTTGACATCACAGTTTAACACTTCCAGATAAAACAGAAAATTATTGAAATCATAACAGATTAACAAAAACAACAAAGTAAAGAAAAACTTTGCACTGTAACGCCGTGACATGTCATATACGTTTGTATATGTTACAGTCAGGAACACTGCTCTTTCAGTGAAATATACTTTATGTTTTGAGACATAATTCACTCTATCATAATTGGAAGCTTGTTAGATATTTCTGAGTGAACTTTTAGGGTTTACAACTACTCTTTGAAAGTCCAATTTGTATACTTAAAGATGACTTACCAATTTGAAACTTTGATTTTAATACCTTTGGTCACAAAGCCAGGTGAACCCACTGAGCAATTTCAGTAGCAATAAAAAGAATCATTCAAGCAATTTGTGTGGTACAAAATGTACCATAATTATTATTCTTTTTCAAAGATGTACTGGAAAATGAACATGTACATAAAAATGATTACAATGCAAATTCTCATTCATACACATAAATCCTAGTGAGTGTGGCTCTTTTAATGGTGAAACTTGTAAGATTGTGCACAGCACCATGCACAGGAAAGTAGTATTCTAGTGAGATTAACTTTTGGTGGACACATCGATCTAGCTTCAGTATGTCCTTTAAGTAATTCTTTAGGATACCAGGGAAGCTGCTGCAAGATTTCAGACTGTTTATCATGTTAGGAACACATCTGAGTCTACAAAATAAGAGTCAAACCATGTGACAAAATGGTCAGTTATGATAAAGAATATTAAACAAAGGGTATTAACTCAACTGAAACTGTTGTCTTTACCGTAATTAAAAGTTCAAAACCTTCAGACATGTTTGCTCTGGATAGTTATGAATCTGGTAGGTGGCACACTGTGAGTGGACTGCTTCCATTTTAACCCACCATGTGCTCTGAGTGTTGATTGGCATATATCAAACCCCACTGCATTGTAAACACAGTTCTCAATTTCTGGCACAGAAAGGGTTAAAATTGCATGATGCTGGCAACAAGTACAAGGGATAATCCTTGTGGATATAGCTTGACCCATCTGTTATGAACAATCGTTGAAAAACCTCTATCTTTTGAGTAAATGTGACAGAGAAATCAGATGGTCACTTCAACAGTTAATTATCATGTGTAATCCGGTATGTGTCCTGTGTTATTGCAATGCAAGTCACGGTGTTATAGTCACGGTGTTACAGTTACTGTAACACCGTGACACATTTTAATCAGCTTTGATTAATAAACAAAATGAGTTACCATCACTTTAGTACTTGTATATGGTAGCTATATGTGGTCATGATTTGGGCTATCAAAATAAACCCTTTTGTGTCTGTAATTTTCAAACAATACTAAAAACATCAGTTTTTACTGTAACACCGTGACATTATTGATGATCGTTTTTGCGATGTTCGCTGAAGCTTAACACATAGAAAATCTTGCACTTTGATGATTTGGTAATGACGTTCAACCCTTAAACTCTGAAAACAAAGGCAAAGTTTTTACCTCCTTTTTCATTTTCTCATGCTACATTCATTTAACTTCATTATATTTTTCAGATAATTATGTCAAATTTAATTATGCTGATTTTGCGCACATATTTAGCAAAGTTAATGATGTAATTTTTTAACAAGATGGTCAAATATGAAAAATTCAGTCCTTAAGCTTTCATTTGATACCACAATGAATGAGATTTGACCATTTTGAAAATTTGATGGTCATGTCCACTTTATCGTGGAATTGCCCAATAGACATTTTCAGCCATGATAGCATACACTTCTTTTGGGATACCTTGGAGCACTGCATTGCTAATCACTTATAAAAAAACTAACAATAATGCTCACAATTACTACCTAAACGTTCAATAGCACTAACTGACCTAATCATTCCATACGGGTTTTTCAAACTGGTAAAATACAGATGATGCAGTCAGATTTTACACAAACATGTAGGTAAAAATGATTTACACTGTAGAGATTGTATAATGTATCAAACATGTGAAAATTTGAGCACTTCCTAAATAGCTCAATTGGTGGCAGTTGTCTTTAGACTTGAAAAGAGCTACAACAAATTTCTAGTACTGCTACAAGGAGCAGATACATGGAGCTAATTAATCATGACAGCACAGATTACATCCTTTTGTAACCAGTCTATCTGTATGAAAGCCGAAATACACTGTACCACTCTACAGACGTATTTGCCATAGACTGAATGCTTTCAAGTTTAGTGTGATATCAATCAATCAATCTATCTATTCATACATTCATTCAGTAATAAAAATCGTTTGGATATATACAGTATAAAATGTTTTACAAGAACGCCATATAAGTTACCGACAATAAAAAGGGAGCAAAGAGAATAAAACATGTTGAAACAGGCACAAAACAAATAACAAACAAACAAACAAAACAAGATATCCAAGAAGACTACAAGTTCTACATTGTATTTGTTAACAGTACAAGAGACTGATGCAATTCGTACACGAGGGAGGGCCATGTTAAGAAAATTCATCTTTTTAGCCATGATCAAGCATTTACTGGTGACCTACATGAAAAGATATTCAAAGTCATTGCACTGAGATACACTCAAGTATGCAATAGCAAAGTAGTTCGAGTAGTAGGATGATAAGAGTATACCAAGTTACTTTAGAGACAAGGGGTCGGGAGAGAAGATCATCTTCAGTTGCTCCTTTTTGTTAATGAGTGTATGCGCAATAGGAAATGTGTATGCACGTGTGCATATGCATGATTCATGTGTTTGTTTGGTAAGTCCAGAGTTCAACACTGAAGTATATCAGTCTGCTTCCAACAGTACTGATAAAGTGCATTTGATCTAAAAAAAAACAAACACACACAGACAGTGCTCTTCTAGTGACCTTCACAGTTTCTTGTGAGACACTGATCCTACATGTATGTGATTTCAGAAGAGCTGTAGCTGGATCTTTCCCAAGAGACTACAGTAAAACCATATCAATTTGCGGGATGAAACTTTCGCAAATTGGAGCCAACAGCCTTTTTCGCGGCATGACATTTTTGAGAATTGCCACTGGCATTCAATGCATGTATACAACTGACAATAAGAACTTTCATGTGCACATTTTCATTTTGCGAATCTGGGCTCTGGCAAAATTTGTGAAATTAAACTGCCCACAGAAATTTCTGGTTTTACTGTATAGCAGTCCTCTTTGCTTTGCTCATTAGTATGGTAGTACAGGGGGGCATTTCATGAAGTGCTTTGGTCGGATATTTTTCTGACAACCTGTTACAAGCTACTGAAATCCTTGCATCTCATTGGCTGAGAGCAAATTTGTCCGACAACTTTGTCTGCAAAAATGCTACATGAAAGGTTAGTCCTTTTCTCCTTCTCTCATTTCATGAATTTTACTTCCTCATCCTGTAAATTGACATAACCCATTGACTTGGGCCCAGTTAAAATACACTGTATAGTTATTATACATGTTTGCAACCACAGTATTACAGAAAAGCAAAATGAATAAACATCACCAAAAAATAATACTGCAAAAGTGGAAATTTTAGCATCAATAATTTTTCGTGTTTGGCGGGGTGAGATGAATTTTTTTGCATGTTTACAATTCACAGACGATCACATCAATTGGCTAAGCACTTCAGACAGCTCACCATTTCCATGGCCGCTAAGGGGTTTGGCAACACTACAGTGAAAGAAAACTGGTCCACACTGTGACAGCGAATTCACTCATGCTGCAGGACTATTGAACACGAAGGAAACTACAAAGAGCATAGCAGTTGTACTCCTAAAATATACCTAACTTGAATTCAAAAGATGTAAAATAAGATTACATATAACAAGCAAACAAATGGCACACTTTTGTATTTGTGTTTATAGTTTCATGTCGTGCAAATGAGCTGAAACTGCACCCTGCGTAAAGTTTCATTTTCATAGTGCTGGTATAGTATAAGTTAAAAGCAGAATTGAAATATGCATGCATATGATGTATCAACTTTTTTATGACATCAAAAAAGATCATGATATTGCTGTTCAGGATTGATGTACTGAGAGTGATGACATATAGTGTAACCTGCCATTCAGCTTGCAAGCACACACAAACACACAGTTAAACTAAACACTAACCTGTCTTGTACGTAGTTCCTGGTCCTCATACGGGGCTCTATGATACTCAACCCATTGCTGACCTATATGGTTGGTGTCTTTGCCTTTATCAGGTGAGTTACTGTTGTTATCATTGATGATAAATGAGCAACATGCTGACTTGTCCCTGCAATGAAAGAGCAAAAAAATAAATATATATATACAGTGCACTTCCGTTACAACGAACACGGTTACAACGAAATTTCGTTATAACGAAGTAAAATTTCTGGTCCCAAAATTATCACCATTAAAGTCTATGGTACGAAATTCGCTTATAACGAACACGGTTATAGCGAAATTTCCGTTATAACGAAGTCTTTTCCGAGCGCCACAGACAAAGAAAAACAAGAGAAATGTGCTCCGTTATAACGAAATGCTAATTGCTTTCGAAAATATGTAGCGGAACAAGCATTGACAGCGTCTCTGCATGGGCGAATGCTTCACATCACAACGCGTTCGCTCCTTGTGTCACGCACAGTTTCTGTTCGAAGGGAGCGATTAATATTGTAATACAATAATCCCAAGGCACATTTCACATAGCTTTCCAGTGTATGCTGAGGATTCAGCAAACAGAATATGATATATATATGCATGGTTTCCTTGTTTTTGTTGTATATTGTATTGTTCGGTTATAACGAAATTTCGTTATAACAAAAGAAAACTGCCGGTCCCGAGCATTTCGTTATAACGGGAGTGCACTGTATTTTAAATAGACTTTTCTCAGAAGGCATGAAAGCAGAAACCACAAAACAGGAACACACACGTGGTTCAGGCTAGCAAACTGTTTTGAAATGCTAATTTTGACAACTTTTTTCCCCAAATTATGAAATTCTGTATTGAAGTAAAAAACAACAACAATAGTTCCACATACTCAGATTTATATGGTAGTACACAAAACTAGCCAGCCTCTCACTTCCATGTTTTGTTTTGTTTTTTATTTCTAACATGGCTTGAATTGACTGGTAGGTGATGTCTATACTTTGAGAAGGAAAAGCAGGAATTCATGCAGTGATACAACAGTTTCCTTCATAATGACAATTCACAAACAGGGTCTGCTGAATACTTACAGCAGCAAATTGACATGAAAATGGTCAGTTTCACACAATTTCAGGCAAAACAGGTGAATGATATCACCCCTTGTACTTGCCCCAAAGAGACTGACCAATAGTCAGCATAACAATATGAAGCCTGCGTTGATGTGACAAACAAGAAGAAACAGAAGGGGGAATGTAAGGGCAAAGTGATACCTGTGCTCAACAGCAGCCACCACACAGCCCATGGAGGCAAGGTCAATACATATACTGGTGTATGTGGTCCGGCATCCCCCCAGGCCGTGGGAGTAGACGATGACTGGGTATTTACTTCGGCTGGAAGACAGCTGACCGTGCCACATCACTGGCAGGGTGAACTTGGCTGCAAAGATTGAGATATTGGTGCATCTAGGAGTTTGTACAAGGGAGCAGAACTCATTCACATTGACTAATAATTTATCTGCAGCGAATATAACTCGGGTCTGCCAACATTCCCACATCCAAATCAGGGAGATTCCACACAGCAATCAGGGAGAAATCTGCTTGTTATATGCATTTCAATGGGCGGAAATAATTTCCAAATCAGGGAGATTTTAATAATCTCTCATTAAAACATGAACAGATTTTGACATTTTCAGGGAGACTCCTCCAGAATAAGGGAGACTTGGTAGCACTGATAACTTCCTGTCAGACCAAGTAATATGTCAGGACACTCTTGATGTGCAACATTCTGAATTTTTGAGTTTTCGCTAGCTACAGCAAAGGGGATCTTTCTTCTAAAAAAAAAAAAAAAAAAAGCCACATTTGAATCACCTCTAACAAATCTCTGTGATCTGCCAATTGGTACTGATATCCTTGGTATTAGTCCTTCCAACATTTCTTTTCACTGCGCAACTCATCTTGTCTTCTTTCATTTTCCTTTAAACTGTCACTGTCTAACATTTTAGTTTTGTGTTGTTTCTTGCATTATTTCTCCCTTTCATTCTTCCTTTTTTGTCATCATTTCCTACTTCCTTCCTCTCTTCTTTACAATTTTTTTTCTCCACATTTCTTCATACAATGTATGATTGATTCTTTATCATTTCATCTTTTTGCCACTACAACTCTGCTCCTTTATTTTTCTTGCTAATGAAAGAAAGAAACGAGGAATTTCTGGCTGCTCTGAAATTCAAAATTGTTTAGGGCTGATAATAGACTCCTAACAGCACAACATACAACATGTAATTAATTCAAAAATGTTTGAATCTAAATAGAATTAGTCGAATGTATAATTCAGCTGCATATTATAATAAACATGAGCTGGTGAATATCTAGACACACATACACTTGAAAAAGAGGACTTACACAGGAGAAATTTCAATGTCACTGCTACAATCTTCTTTCCCATCACACTCCCATAGCCTTTGGCATATTGGTTGCTTGGTAACCAGCTCGGTCTATTCTGCTGTGGAGGGCCATCAGCCAGCTTTTCAGTAGGATAGTATAACCGGAAGAATACCCTGTGAATGGAGGAGAGGCAGGAGTGTAGTATAAAGCATTTGCAACAGGGACACACAAAACATACTTTGCTTAATTTCAAACACAATCTGATTCTCAGTGATATTGTTGCACATAGAGAAAACTCCTTCAGCAAAACCTGAATATTTGGGCTGATGTTTTCATCGAGACAAACTTCTTTCTTGTGGTTCTTTTTTCAAACTGATCCTCAGCACAATGGAAGTTATACTCCTTTTAGCTGTCTGCTACAGCAAGAACACGCCCATCAAGAAGAGTGACGAGGAGCTATTAAATTACAGTACAGTAATTGCATTATCATTTTTACCCTGATGTCGACAGCCCAGCCATCACATCCGCACAGCCGACTCCATAAGGCCCAGGTCCTTCTGGGATACCACGAGGGGTTTTGTTCTTGGCTGAGTTTGGCATGTTTGAACCTGGAAAGCAGTGATAGGCACAAATAGAATGGTCATAGTATTGTAAATAAAAGAGGTGCAGAGTTAAATTGCTCCAGGGATACAGATACTATTCAACATCATGGTGGCTGAACAATCTTAGTGATCACACACATTGAACAAAGTTTACTAGAGTAATCAACCCTGTTTGCAGCGGGGTGCCTATTTGTGGCCGAGGCAGTTTCATTCATCAATAAAACACTAATGAACATTATGTGTGCTTAGTCCCACTTTCAAACACAAGCAGGACTAAACTCGCAAGTGTTCCGGGAAGTGAAGTCTGATGGGCATTTTCATCATCATGAAACGGCCCCTGCCACAAATAAGCATGCTGTACAAGGTTTGTCGCAAACAGTGTTGATAGAGCTCTGTAATTCTAAATGTACACACTTTGATATGCACATGTTCACATTGAGGTGGTCTCTCAGTATGTTTCAAGACAAGTGGTAGCATGTGTTGCGTTTGATGAGAGTCCCTCAATCAGTTATATTTTTGTTATTGATTTCAAAATTTAAAAAAAAAACAGTGAGAATGGAGAGCCATGTAAGGAAATGAAATTGTCTAGAACAAGGTATGAGAAATGAGGTTATATTTTCTTCCTTTCATGAGGAATGTGGTGGTGTGAGATGTAAATTGCACATTGATGTGGCTCTATCCAGCCTCTCTCTAGCGTCTAGCGTCTAGTAACACATGTGTGTGGCTGTAGTTTATGCACTGCCTATAAATCGAATAAAGGACAGATCTATCTAAAGTACAATTTATTTCTAATTGTTAATTTCTGATGGCACTGGATCTGGAATGAGTAATGGTTGGGTGTCTAATGTTTTTCTATCAATAGATACTTAAAGGACAAGTTCACCTTCATAGACATGTGGGTTGAGTGAGTGCAGCAATATTAGTAGAACACATCAGTGAGAGTTTGAGCAAAATCGGACTATCCATTAAAAAGTTATGAATTTTTGAAGTTTCTGCTCAGTCACTGCTGGATGAAAAGACTACTTGTGATGTCACATGACTACGATATAAAGAAAGAATAAAGAAAATTCAACATATTTCCATTTTTCTCGCACAACAAAAGAACACTCGACTTCTCTCTTTCAGAAGGCAGGGGGAATAATATTACCCTTAACATACGTCAGTAGCAAGTCAAAGAAATGTGCACTTTATTCAAAAAGTAAAGTTTTGTGAAATTCTCTTTTTATTTTCCTTATATAGTTGTACACATTAACATCATACACTGTAGTAGTCTTCTCTTCCAGCAGTGACTGCGCAGATATTTAAAATATTCGTAACTTTTGAACGGATTGTCCAATTTTCCTCAAACTTTCACTAATGTGTTCTAGACTTCTACTAATATTGCTCCATTCTCTCATTCCTTATGTACATGTATATGAAGGTGGACTTGTCTTTAAAATATCTTTTACAATTTGCCTGAAATTTTACTCACAAGTCACATGTATAGAAACTACTCTGAATTCAAAAGTACACATATATAGTGAAAATGTGATGTGCGGTAAACGCTCCAAATCAAGATACATGTAACTGCGTGGGTTGTTATTTTGATGCACTCAGTTGTGCTGTACTTTGAAACCAACACACACACCTTGCCATAGAACCACTCACAATTGAAAGATTGATTCAAATGACCACCAATCGATCGATGAACAGGCCCAGACCTACTAGCGTTGATGGAATTAAGTAAAGTAAAGTAACACCCCTACCATCTATTGACAATACATGTGAAACACATGAAGTGCTTTTCCAATGTGCCATTAATAGGCCCTATAATCTACAGAAGACTACGGTATGACATTGTTTTGCTGCTGATCTTGTTTATCAGTTTCTCCAGTAATATTTTGACATCATCATTGTTATTGATCATCAAATCCCCAGTAAAAAAAAAAAAACATGCAAAACCACTGGCTACTGCACATGCACGTACGTAGTCTCATGCCCAGCCATGGTCGACATGGATGCATTTGAATGTTTGTCCTGTAAAATTTTACACGTACTGTAAGTGCAGCTGTTGCAAGTGTAGGCCTACACACAATGCAACAAATAGAATCTAGAGGGGGTCGGTTTCAATTGACAGTGTCGAGGTGTTGGACACCTTCTACCGAGTCTACCTGTATTCAATCTAAATCTAATAATTAAATTTATAAGATTTAAATTAAGTAGTAGACTAGTCTAGTAAGAACCTTGAACCCAAGTTCAGCAGCTCCTTAGCTAGTAGACCTTGCTTGGTTGGAACTGTAGTCTGTCCCGGGAAGACAGGTTTGCAACTGGTATTGTTGTTGACACATTTCTCTACATAAAGTATTGAACTCTCCCTAGATTACGTTAGACTTATCATCAACCTCGTCACATCTGAAATCAGAACAAGACAAACAACACATTTATAAACGTATGGGACCACGCTAATCTCGCTGTCGACGGAGGAAGAGTCGTAGGCCTGGTAACCGGTAAGCGCAGGCAGCGAAAACATGGTCATATACCCATGCCATGGCCATACTTTCAGCTCAGAGCTGGTTCGTTGGGCGTTCCAAACAGACAACATGCCCGACCGAGATAAATGCAATTAAAAACCAAGCCTTTAGATTGGCTTTACTTCAAAAATAAGTATTTTACCTTTTCCTTTATTGACCGGCTTCTCACCAATTTCTTAGAACACGTCAGTTGGTTTTCAGACGATCTCATTCATCGATCGGCAGCCGGTCCTTCGTGCAGTGGTGATGGTTCACTGCACTATAACGGCTGTACCATTGATACGATCTTTCGTCGTTCAGAACAGCTGATGGACCTTTTTGACTTCCGGGGTACGTACCTGCCTATTTTTGGCACGATTGCGTACACTTCCCACCCCATGACGTACTCAGTACATGTATTCGTTAACTTGTTATCGTCTGCTACGTTGCCTGTAGGCCTATAGCTAGGAGCTAGGTCATTTGAACCCATATCTGTAAGGCCTATCTGCCTGAAGATAGCGAAATCCGATGACAATATGGACAAATAAAGATTTTGACGACCATGCATGATGAGATGGTTAGTCTACTTCCTATAACCATCGATAATAAACCACATGAGATAGATAGTGAATACTGTCCGTACAAGGTATTGGGTCTCTTTCAGTGTGTTTCTATTGCTGCAAACTTAATTCCCACTCAAAGTCAAGATGTACCTTTTTCAGCATTCGCCATAAACTGCTTTGACTTAATGTGCAAATGTCCGCACAATTAAAAAAAAAACAATGTAATCCCATCCCCACATCCCCAAAAAGGAAAAAATCAAAGAAATATCTGTTTTTATGCACACATCCTGATCGTATATCCACTCACACACACGCCCCTCACACATGCACATACCCACACACACATATAATTATGTACACATGCACAAACACAGATGTAGGGCCTATATAGACCAGGGGCCACAAAACCAGTGGGCCTGGGGGCTGCAAACATTCTGTAGCTCCTGTACAGAGAGAGAGATAGATAGATAGATAGATAGATAGATAGATAGATAGATAGATAGATAGATAGATAGATAGATAGATAGATAAATAGATAGATAGATAGATAGATAGATAGATAGATAGATAAATAAATAGATAGAGATGGAGGGATGGAGGGATGGATAGATAGATAGATAGATAGATAGATAGATAGATAGATAGATAGATAGATATAGATAGATAAATAGATAGAGATGGATTGATGGAGGGATGGATAGATAGATAGATATAGATAGATAGATAGATAAATAGATAGATAGATAGATGGATAGATAGATAGATAGATAGATAGATAGAGATAGATAGATAGATAGATAGGTAGATATAGATAGATAGAGATGGATGGATGGATGGATGGATAGATAGATAGATAGACAGACAGATAGATATTGAGAAAGAGAGAGAGATTTACAGAAGAATATAAAGTCTTTCTCTCTCCAAAAAAGATAAGAAAATAAATAACACAAAATCATATATGTCCATTTTATCCAGTGAGTTCTTTAGTATCTGGAAGAGGCATACCACAAATATAAACACAAGAGGCTCTTTCACAATGTCTGAAATTTATGTACATTGTATTTCAATTACTATATACAAAGCTCACTCAAATTACTGCTCCAATTTAAACTAAATGGGGCACAGACATAATACCAACAAATATCTTACAAGGCGCTTTTCCGCAATCATGTTCTACTTCTTCTTTTCAGTCGGGTTCAGCTCATGTTTTAAATGAGCAATACCACCATGTCATAAGAGGACAACACAGTAGATAGAATCAAGTGTGTCTTCTTGGTTTCGTGCATACCAAGCCCAACATAAATGGCATAAGAATGACGCCTCTATTGGATCACTTCACAAATCGGTCTGTCTATCTGGGTCAAAGTACAGCACAGATTACCATGCCTTTGTTGAGTTTCGTCTTCCTCTTCTGTTTTGTTTGTTTTTGTGCCTTTTTCTACTCAGTGACTTTGGGCAAAGGAATGGTAAAAAAAAAAAAAGATGATCAGTAATTATTCCCAGTCAATTGCTTCCATTCAGGGAGAGGTACAATATACTCTTCAAACAACATGCCTACCAAGGCATTTATGATATATTTTTCATGTGTTTGTGTCTTTCTTTCTTTGTTTATTAAATTTATTTGAATGCATGCTTGTTTTGTCCCAACATGCAACATTGCATACATGTATAAATAAGAGACTTGACTTAAACTAAGAGCATACTGTCAACAGCTGTGTATGGAAAATTCAGTATCTTGGACAAGTTTTGGAATGCTTAATATCCATATTTCACTTCAGCCTAGACAACATTACTACACAGGGACCGCTGAACATATTTTAGGATGGGGGTGCGAGGGTAAAGGGTCAATGGTACCCTATGTCATGCATTGTGTTATTTCTCATTTCCTATTTGTCTAATTTATACCCCCCTCCCCCACCCCCGTTCGGCAACCCCTGCTACTAGTGTATTACCCTGTCTTTGGTTGTTCTGATGTGCATAGGCCTACCCATAACCATGGTAATCCCATAGTGTAACTATGAACTGATGAATGACGATGCAAAAGGCATACTATGTGTTCGAACTGTGTGACTCCAAACTGAATCTTTACAAGTTGCTGGAGGTTTACCCTTCTCAAACATAATGTCCAATAATGGGATGAGTGTGTCATGGTATACTCTGCATAAGTTGACCAGCAGGGCCAACCAAAAAACATTTTACGGTGTGATACACATCAAATTTTCCATTATGCTCCCTTTCCTCTGGCTGGGTTATAACAATGGTGAGATACAATGGGCAAACATATACACCAACAATATAACCATTCTCCCAAAAGTTAGTTTCCAACGATATTCTTCAGAAGCAAAATCTGTGTATAAAGTCATTTGCAGAATAAGCACATAGGACTCAAAAAAGATGCACAGACATTTGATAAACATTGCCCATTGTTTTCCAACAGCCAATTTTGGTCGTACAGTCAAATGAGGTTATGAAACAATAGATTTTGGTAATGTCTTCTCTGATGTTTTGTGTGCATTTAGGTGGGCTACAAGATATACGATATATTTCCTTTGCATACAACAGCTGGGTAACTAAACCGTTTATGCCAGTTTAGTCAAAAGGCTAACTAAAGTTGTAAAGTCACAATGCAGCCCTCGAAATTACAAATTAATTGCTCAAGGGTTCTAAGCAAGAAAATAAATACATTTATTTAAAAATACACAGAAGGATAGCAAAGATAATGCTGACTAAGATCATTGCTAACAATGATGATGACATCATTAAAAAAATAGAGATGTTGCTATGGCAACTGGTATGCCTCTGCCGTATCACATGGTTCTCCTGATATGTCCATAGTAGGTCCTGGCTATGTGAGACAATTTCACATGACTGGTCAAAAACGGAAATAGCATGCTTTAGAAGAGTTTGGCACCACCAAAAATGTGTAGAGTGTTTACATTCCTGGAAACAGGTTTCATTTTGATGGCTAAATTGTTAAGAAAGCAAGTATTTGGAATATGAGCATTTTTCACTTGACCTTTGACCCTTGGTCTTTGACCACATGGCCTACAATCACTAATCGGTTGCATCCTATTTAATTTTTTTCATAAGAATACTTTAGACTATTCTCAAAATACGCAAAAAAAACCAAACAAACAAACAAACAAACAAACAAACAAATATTAACTCGACCGCTGATGCCATGGCCCAAATCTTTCCCTACAGAATCATTGCGAAGCATCAGTAACACGTGCATTGAGTAATCACCAAGGTATGGTACCCCAAAAAAAGGTGTAATTTCTGCATTTTAACCCTAACTAGGCCGGGCTATTTAGGTAGATGATAGAGCCGGGGGGGGGGGGGGGGGGGGGGGCCTCCCAGGCCCCCCCTCCGGATCTCGGCCGTTGACCGCGCGATCGCGACGAAAATTGGCACACGCATTGCCTATGATGTAATCTAAAGTACCAAGTTAATTTTTTCAAAAATTATCATTTACACTAAATTATGCTAATTTTTGCATAATGATGCATGAAATCAGACAATTTGGTATAAATCACTAAATAAAGCTCAAAACAGGAACATTTTAGGTGTAGATATTCTTTTTAGTGTCCTTAGCAAATGTACGAGATGAAAATTGCACAATCAGAAAACATTTCCGAAGTATTTTATTGTTTTTTGAATTTCTTATGTATTTCCTTGTTTTTTCGACTTTATGTTTTTCATTGTTTTTTCGATGAAATTTGTCCGTGACATTGTTCCGAACAAGAAAATGCGTTATTAATTCATTTTAATCAATAAACCTCCAAAATAATCATGCTTTTATGAAATTTGCCTGTAAACTCAGTTTGCATTGAAATTGTACACAACTTCACGTTTTTTAGCAATTTTTGGTCTGACATGCACGTGCATATTTATGTGCAACTTCGGAACCGCGCACCCGGGCATCGCAAATTTGGTGTCAAAAGATGCGGGAGACTCGAAAGAAAAAAGTCATGAAACGTTGCGGCGATAGCTTCTCGCGATAGCGATACATCGCGCGAAACGTCGAGGGGGGGCCTCAGAGGCCCCCCCCCGGCCTAGTTAGGGTTAACATATACCTTTAACCCAAGACCCAAAAATTTCACAGAGAATCATTGTCAGGCAGTACATGCTTATGTGCTGAGATTTATGAAAACACTTTGAACCACTTTTGAGATATATGGAGAAAAAATAGATAATTTAGAAGTGCTCTTGACCTCTGAACTTTTGACCTTTATCCCCTGGTCCAAAACTTTCCCTGAAGAATCTTTATCTGCTAATACATGCATACACTAAGTTTCAAGAAAATATCTTAAGGTATTGCATAGACATGGGTGAAATACTGTCATTTTAAGAATTTAACCTTGACCTTTGACATTTGACCTCATGCATGTACACCCAAAATTTGATAGGCATAACTTCATCCACTCATACATACATATGCCAAGTTTCATTTTGATACCTCAAATGGTTTTTAGGTTACGCTATCCACAAAATCGATTTACGGACTGAAGTAAAGACAACCAGAAAACATAATACTTCCGACGACACTTTGTGGTGGAGGCGTAAAAAAATACTGATGATAATCAGAGCAGTAGTACACATAGTAGAAGCAGCAACAGCAGTAATAATAATAATAATAATAATAATGGCTACACTACTCATGATATTATCATCATCATCATCATCATCATTATCATAAAGATTAGCAATGCTGGAAAGAGAGAGAAGACAAACAAAAGGAGAAACTACACAGAAATTATTCAAATTCATAAAATTCTTCCGTCGAATGTTTTCAATTTACCGATTGACAAATTACCCTTCATCGACATAAATACAGATATCATATTCTTTATATTTTAGGGGACATATCGCACAGAAACTCTAATCTATGGACCCACAAGAAAATAGGATGGAATCTGTCCCAAGTCTCAGGGACCTTTGACCCACAGCTGTAGGTAAACCAGCTTCCTGTAGCCACTATGTTGGACATGCATAAGCCCACTTGTGCATATCTGTGTGAGCATTTTCTTATTTCCCGTTCAATGAGATAGAGGGTGCAGGTAAGGATAACAATGTATTACCATTTTGAGAAGAGAAGCCAAAATATTGAGTGACAGGCAGGCAAAGCTTAATCATCAAGGCTCTCTGAATTAAATAACATCTGCCATCAATACACAATGCCTTGTGAAACATACTACATACTGAAGCACCAATCATGTGCGCTTTCTTATACACTGTTTGTTGAATCAATCAGAGATATCCTTGTTGTATATCAATCGCTGACCCAAATTTGGAAGGTTCGTGTGTGAAGGGTTTGGAGTTTCAGCACGGTTCACGCCACCATATCTCAAGCACAGAAGCAATCCAGTTTGGATAATATTAACCCGTTCAGGACGGTTTGATTTTGCTACAACATGCATTTCCCATAGACACCTGTCCGAGTATACTCGGGACTCATCCTCCACGGGTTAATCGATGAGTATGATTTGCCAGCCACAATGAGGGAACAGAATTCATACAGTCACAGTGGCACATAGCATGTGTATGGTATATCATTATATTCCAGTAGCATAGGTTGAGTTCATAGAGGCATAGAAACATGATATCCCTGGACAGTGCCTCACTTCAAATCTTCCGCGCAATGTCACAAGTTGGCATCCAGCTTCTCCTGAGCGGTAGCATGAGAATTCATGAAGCGGGAAATGCTCATCACAGTTCGGATTTATTCCAGAATCCCCACAATGAGTTGTGTACAGCTTAATTACTGATCTCAATGTAAGCACACACACAGATGG
Organism: Diadema antillarum; assembly: GCF_040938485.1. NCBI lineage: Eukaryota > Metazoa > Echinodermata > Echinoidea > Diadematoida > Diadematidae > Diadema > Diadema antillarum. The sequence goes on along the minus strand of NW_027271640.1, from coordinate 416,797 downwards.
AGAGTCTCGACTGGAGTCGACCATTACCAATGAGTGGACGCTTCGGTGCAAGTATCTGCTGAGTGATGATATTCGTAGTTTTCACATTTACCCCGGTGGGTATCGAATGAATGGAGCCATCCATGAATCCCCATGCTACACTATCTTTAACACACTCAACATGAGCAGCAAGCCACGGATGTACACTGGAAGTATTGCTTGTGAGTCAAGTGCCAAGTATCTCAAGGATGGCACATCCTCGACAATCAGCAAAGGATGGCAGGCAGCCAATCAGCCGTGCCGGACAGCATGACTCTCTCCGGGGGGAATGACGGTTGACAAAAGAGTACCACTCACACACCACCACAACTACCCGCTCGTGATTACAACTGTGCTTGCCACGACATCCTCATCCCCTCGCACCCTCTTCTCCCGGCATTCTGTGACCAGTCTGTTCAGTTCTGCCGCGGTATATCCCAGCAGACTTTTCAGGTCACACACAAACTTGTAGACAAACCTCTGGCCATGCACCTTGGCTATCATGTCACCATCGTAGTAATACCTGGAATGGAAAAATTGTAAAGAATTTGTTCATATTACCCCAATGTTACACTCCTGAGTTCACAAATCAAGAAATATCAAGTCTGGGATAATGTTTGCAAAATAATCTGATCACAAACATTATAAGCTTGTTTGTCATTCAATAGATCACTTCATTCATTCAGCTTCCTTAACAAACTTGTAACATTTTAAACATGTATAGCCAACTATATATATGCCAGTGTTCAGTCATGTATGATGACTCCTTGCCAATCTCTCACTGATCATGACTGTGGTCACTTGTTGAATATGCTGCTGACATTGCAGCGGGCAAAGGCTGGCCAAAATGATCTTACCCCAAATAAGAATCTAGTCAAAAGAGCAAAAACTGTTTTCTCTACAAGCATGTTGCTCCACATGGTAGTCAGTGGATGTGACACAACGAGTTACAAAGTATATCAGCAGCACAATACTGCTGTTTCTTGCAAGAGTTTACCGGTATTTTCTCATATCAACTTCTGAGCAGACCAAAGTGTGGCTGAACAAGAGGCACAGAAACTTTCTGGGGCACATAATCAATGGAGGCAGAATGGATGCAGGTCCCACAGCACTGGCAGGAAACAAATATCATAGTTATCCAAATTTTGATGGGGTTATATAAATCAATTTTTTGGAAAGAAAGGTACACTGGGACTGTCCAAGAGGACAATAGGTGCAATTCATGCGCAATTTAGGAAATCAAGTATTACAAGAAACATGTTTAACCCCTCAATGTTGAACACTGTCTCACTCCACGTGCACAGACTGTCATGAACAGAGTAAAATCATACATTTGAGTAACACAGGACACAATCATCCTGGGTGAGTTACACCAATGAGTCTTGAATTGGTGTAAAGAAAGAAATAGTCACAATAATTTTGTTGTTGTTGTTGTTGTATTTTTTTTTTAAAGAAGTCAAAAACTCAAGGAGAGACAAAAGAACACTTGCCTCAGTGCTCTGCTGAGCTTTTCGTAATTCATGGACGGCTTGTTCTTCCTCTCTCCCCACTTCTGGGCCACCAGCTCGGGGTCATTGAGGCGGAATTCCCCGTCAGTGCCGACCCAGGAGATGCAGTCCAGCGAGTCCTTGTCGGTCAGCAGCTCCAAGAGGAACTGCCACAGCTGGATCTGACCGTTGTTTCCTATGGGGGCAACAAGGACACTCTAGCATGGATGGTGTCACCCCCATACAATATCTGCACACTATGAAGCCATACATAAATTTTAGCTACAAACATACTGTATAAGCTGTTATTTTCACGAGGGTTTAATTTTTGCAAATTTCGCGAATCAGTTGGGCCACATATTTAACAACACGTGAAAATGTCACCATATGCTAAGGTAGTAGTGCACTTATAGAGGCCACTGTGTCAATTCGCGAAAACAACATCTCACGAAAATGTCCACGACCTCCTCATTCACGAAAATATCTGTACGCGAAAATAACAGTGTATACATTACTGCTAACCCTAATCATGTCCTCACATCAAACTATACCTCAAACCCATCACAATCCTAGATTAGGATTAGGGTTGGGGTTAGGGTCGGGATAAGGTTCCAGATTAGGATTAGGGTTAGGGTCAGGGGAAGGGTCTGGGGTAATTTTCCAGGGGGTAGTTGTCCGAGAACCTCTGAATCCTTCAATCTCTTGATTCTGAGGACACTTTGAGAGTGAAAGAAAACTAACTCTGGGTTGATGTTGAAGACAGGGGGCCAAATGTAGTTGTCACTAATATCACTGTTTCATGAATACATGTGAAACTATAAAACTTCCAAGCAATTTCATTAGCATTTACATTTGCAATTATAGAGTACAGTAATGACTGGAGAGAAGTATGTGTGAACATCGCATTCGTGCCAGGATCAGAGCTAATGTTTTGCATGTTGTCAGATTCCCAAATTATAGCACCCACCTCGCAAAAAAATAAATAAATAAATAAATAAAAAACATAAAATAACATAAAAACCCTGCAAAATATATGCTGTACACTTTACCTGTCCTGTTACCGGGGGAGTACTTGTCGTCTATGCTGTAACTCCGTGGTCGCCGAGGTGCAGCACCCGTTTTCGCTCTGGCAGATGTCAACACTTCACCATTCTCAGACTCTGTGACTGACTCTGTCACGTAGAGACAACAACCAGCAAAATATAAAGGTATTAATGTAAAATTCATGATGCTAAAAGTTGAAATACATGCCTTATATGAATTAAAAGGTTTTGAGAATGAAAGGATTATCAAGAAGGGTTCTGCCGACCGAAGACTTTACAAAGGAGCTTTAAATGAAAAGGTAATGCAAACTGTTCTGCAAAATGACAGGTTTTCCAAAGGTTCTGCAAATAAAATGAATATTAAAGAGTTCTACAAAATAAAAGGGTTTCAAAAAGTTGTCTAAGTGAAAGAGTCTACAAGGGAATTTCAAATATAGGCGTTATAGAAACAGTTCTGCAAAACAAAAGCCATAGTGCCCATTTTTAACATGTATATTTCATCACTGTACAAATAGCATCTGTCAAGGATGAAGAAAATTTGACCTTGCATTTTGATCACGGGAAAATTGGGCCCCAATTTGATATGCGCTCAGGGCCCACAATGGCTCAATTGAGCAGATGCTTGAGGTGTGATAAAAATATGATAGTAAATCAATAAGTACAATACAAAGACAAAAAATAAAAACAAAAATACAGACGAACCTTCTGCTCCAACTGCTATGGCAGTAGCCCCACACTGATGAGGAAGAGCTGAAATTGGACATTGAGAAAATAATCCAACACAAATGGTTACACCCTGTATCAATATCAACAGATATGCCATATTTTCTCTCACCATATCTCTCCTTTGCAATGTGATATAAAACATTTCATATTTACCTTATACACATAGAATTATTTTACAGGGATGGTGCAGTTTTGGTTGAGAGAGGGATTCAGATATGGAACATTTGTGAGATGATAAGAAACCACTTTTGTAATATTAAAGAGCATACAATTCTTTTTTTTTTTTAAATCAACATTTATTTGATAAAAATTGGTTGTGAAACAGCTGAGATATCCACACCAAAGTCAAACAAAGTGATCCTATAAAGGTGAGTCTCACCTTATCATAGGATCTCTTTGTTTTAGCTAATTCAGCCATTTCAAAACCAATTTTCATACAAAATAAAGCTTGAACTTTTCTAAGAATTGTATGCTCTGTAATATTTCATGAGAGGCTTTTTATTGTCTCACAAAAAAAGTTGAAAAAGCTGTAGTCACATCTCAACCAACGCTATACCATCCCTTTAATACGCAGAGATCTACAGGTTTGAAAGCTGAAAGCAAAACATACTGTGAGCAAGCATGCCTGTGGTATGTTAGGGTGCCAATTTTTGCAGATGAAAAATGTACTCCTCCACACTAAAAGACATACTTTGGAAGACAAAAGTGAGTGTGCAGTTATAAATAATGGACACAATAAGCATGCAAAATCATATTTTGAAAGCATATATTTTTTCCTTCAGACTGCTGCTCACTTCCTTGTTGTTGTTTTTTAAAGAAAACTAAGTTTCTAAGTGGTGTAAAAACTCAGGGATAAGCAGCAATATAACTCCTCATGGACAAGCTGATTTTGCTGGTTTCCCCATAGAGACCTGCCCAAGTATACTTGGGGACTAGGGATGGTATTTTGAAAATCTTCGTAAGTTTCTTCCTACGTTTCTTCCTAAGTCAGAAAGTTAAGAAGTGCCTAGGAAAGACAGAATTGGAATTCTGAAATTTCTTCCTCGGCACTTCTCAATGCAAATTAGGCCATCCTTATCCCCGCCCACGTCCTTTCTTTAACCAATACGAAATGCCGTATCAAAAGGAACCAACCAATGACAATTGCACATTATTGGGACGTAGGGTGAAATATATGTGACTGTGCGCGGCATGTCTCCTTTCTCATGCCCATTTCGTGCTTCAAAGTACATGTTTCGCGCAATGAATGACAAGTGCCTATCACAATGTACATATCTTAACAACGTACTTAGGACAGGGGTGGGGCTTTCCTATATATCTTCCTGAAATTCTTTCCTAAGTGCATTCCAGAATACCAACTTCTTCCTTTGTCAGAAATTTGCGTATCTTCCTAAGTTTCTTTCTAAGTTTAGGAAAAAAAGTTAGGAAGGCACTGAGGAAGAAACTTAGAAAGATTTTCAGAATACTACTTAGGAAAATATCCTAACTTGGAAAGACATTTCTTCCAAGGAAGGATTTCAGAAAACCACCCTAGGACTCAGCTGGTTCATGACATACTTCTCTTGAGGAGCTCAAGGTGGGTCCAGAAGAGCTCCGCGCTCTCCTTGGGAAGCCGGGCGAGGAACTCCTCCTTGGTCAGCTGGCACATCTCCGCCCCCGTCATCCGGATGTTCTTCACCTGATGGAGAGCCTCCGTGGCGAACTGACCGGACGCCCAGACCAGCCAGTGCCTGGTGTCATCTTCTGTCCACATCTCTGGGTCTATTTCGGAGGCAGAATAAACATTGCAATACAACATCATTGGCACTGGTAGAATTATCTTTCTTGTCTTTTTTCTTTTTGTTTTTCTAAATCCCTTTCTGAGAGGACTGTAAAAGTGGATATTTCCACATGAGTCTTTTTTTTCCCGCTCAGCTGAGTAAGAAGAATTTTGCATGTTTTTAATTCCACACAATCAGGACATTAATTACTGGAACATATGGCATGGAAGGATGCAAATATATCAACATCATTTCATTTTATGCACTAGCTTCAGGTTGCACAAAATGTGCAAAACTTTCCACTTTTACAGTAAGTGGGATGGGGGATGTAAAAACTGCTTGGGGGATGTCATACTGCTTTACTGTTTTGGTCCTCATTCTCCACCCTTAATCGCAACAAACCCAGTAATCCTCTTTTTTTCAATCTGCAGAGTATTTGAGCATGATTTTCGAAAAGTCATTCATAAAGCCCACAAAAGGGAGACAGGAAAAGTGGTCTTTATAGGCAGGTGGCCTTTATGAACAGATGGTAACTGAAAGAGATTTGACTGCATTTTAATTTATAGGATAGGTCCAATGAATAGTAGGTTCATTTACAGAATGCACTGGATTCATCTTGATTTCAATTTTGGCAGGTTATTGAAAGTAGTCATATCTGGAATGCAACATGCGGACATCATTCATTGTGCCATTAGTTCACTATTAAAATCTCAAATAGGCAGAGTACAGTATCACCAAGGAGGTTCTAGAGAATGGAGTCACAACCGTCTTATTTCCTTTGCTAGATGTTCGAAGCCGCCGCTCAAAAATATTTGAAGCATGTGGCAAACTGGATCTACCGCTCAGATAGGAAGACAATTGACTCGTGTCTCATTGCATAATCACCAGCCACTTTCAAAGGAAGATATGTCTTTGTGATGGTAATTACTTTTCGCTATCCCTTCTTATAAAAGGTAGCTGGTACAGACACGAGGATGCGCGGATAGAAATTGAGCAAAACTAGAAATATCACTTAAGGTGATTAATACCCCCGCCCCGTGACGACAGTCTTACCCAAGGAATGATCTTTCCTTGATTTTCTGCCATTTAAATGCCGTTACCATGGCAACGCAGCTTCCGACACGTCCAAAAAATATGTCTTCCACATCTTCCCACCAAGACTATTGTGTGTGCCACATTTCATAAGCTTTTGTCAAAAACTGAGGAAGTAGTTCAATCCACAAGATCTTTCCTTGATCTTCCGCCATTAATATGCGGTTACCATGGCAACGCAGCTTCCGACACGTCCAAAAAATATGTCTTGCACATCTTCCCACCAAGACCAATGTGTGTGCCACATTTCATGAGCTTCAGTCGAGTACAGAGGAAGTAGTTCAATCCGCAAGATCTTTCCTTGATCTTCTGCCATTTATATGCCGTTACCATGGCAACGCAGCTTCCGACACGTCCGAAAAATATGTCTTCCACATCTTCCCACCAAGATCAAGGTGTGTGCCACATTTCATAAACTTTGGTCAAAAAACTGAGGAAGTAGTTAAATCCGCAAGATCTTTCCTTGATCTTCTGCCATTAATATGCCGTTACCATGGCAACGTACTTTCGGGTACTGTCAAAAAATGCGTCTTGCACATCTACAACCAAAGGCACACATCTGTACCAAGTTTCATGGAAATTGGGCAAAAACTGAGGAAGTAGTTTGCAACACAAAATTTTCCATCATTTTGGCTCATAATATGTGAGCTGTTACCATGGCAACATACTTTTTGTCACTGTCAAGAAATGTGTCATGCTGACCTATATCCTAAGACAAACATTCAATATGAATTCCATGAGAATTGGAAGAACACTGATGAAGCAGTTTTGCCATGAAGCATTTTGCCCTATATTTTACCAATAACATGCCGTTACCATGGCAACGCACTTTTTGCCACTGCGGAAATATGTGTCTTGCACATTAACATATTCAGATGAACATCTGTACCTAATTTCATAAAAATTGATCAAAAACTGTGGGAGGAGTTCGCGACGCAAGATTTGTACCCATTTTTGCCCATAATATGCCGTTACCATGGCAACGTACTTTTGGGTACTGTCAAAAAATACGTCTTGCACATCTACAACCCAAGGCACACATCTGTGCCAAGTTTTATGGGAATCGGTTGAAAACTGAGGAAGAAATTCGCGACGCAAGATATGCAACGGACCGACCGCCCGACCGCCCGACCGCCCGACCGACCGCCCGACCGACCGCCCGACCGTCCGCTGATTCCTATATACCCCCTTCAAACTTCGTTTGGCGGGGGTATAAAAATGCTGAAATAAAGATGAAAATTACTCGACTGGGCATACCCGGGTACTAATCTGATATATCTATCAATAAAGAATTATACTTGAAGATTATTCCATATTAGTTTCATTTGTGGAAATTAAGCGGAAAAGTGATAAAAGTAGCTTTCCAGGATGGTACAGTTATAAACATTTTCACATGATACAGCTCTGATTTACACTTTTGCGCAAATTTCTGGACGGAATTGACTTTGGTTTTACATGCTTTATCATTGCGTAAAATTTCATTTCATTTAATAAATAAATAAGCAAGATATGGCCAACATCATGATTACGTTCAAAATGAATCTTCAGATTGCTCAGCAAGACGGCGGCTTGGAACATCGATCATCAAAGGCACAAGTGCACCTGTGGAATTCTTTTGTAAATCAATAGAAATTTGATAACTGTTTGAATAATTGCAGCCAGTCGGAACTCCAATGTATTAAACCTCCTTGGTATCACAGAAGCTGAATTGATATACTCGTAATAAATCAAATCTCCCCTTTCGTATGGGAATGGCATTTGTTTGGAGGAGAAAGAGAGTATGTATAAGAAATGTAGGAGCGGTAATTTGAACTACAGGTAAATCCGATATAATATCGTACTTTGACTGGATTGTAAATAACGAAAAATTCTCCGAAACTCTCATGACGAAATGTTTGCAGCTGTGATTTGAAGCACTCAGAGGTATTTGTTCCTTTCAGAGGAATAGAGCATCATGAGAAAGCTCGTCCTCAATATTTTTCTGTGTGTGTGTGTGTGTACACAACACAGGGCATCAAAGTAGATTCCTATGTTACTATTGCACATCTCCAATGGAAGATATAATTCCTGTAAATATGATTGAGTCGTATTTATTCATAATTGATATATTTTCACATCTGAACCCCATTCTTTAACTTCTGATGAGATGTCACTCCCGCTGAGCTCTGAAACATATGCGTAAAAAGATTCTCCAATCAGAGAGAATGTTGGAACATCAATTCATTAGGGCAGAATGCATGACACACAGTTACATGATTATGAAGTTTCCGACATTCCTCCACAATAGTGATGCCAATTACCATCATACACACACACACACACACAAAAGATAGGATGTTACTGAAGTCATAGCCTTGTTAGTTTCCCAGTTTAACTGAAAAATTCTGAGACTTTCCTATTCTTTATCCAACTTCCATGAAACTTTGCACTGATTTGTATACTGTATACAGCATATATTTAGCAAGTCTAAATTTTCACGAATCAGGACTTCCTGACGATTTCACGAGTGGTTAAAGTTACAATCCTGGAGTGCAGTCTTAGATAGGAGAAATGAATACATGCATGTCACATTCATATCGGGATCAGAGTCAATATTTTCGCCTGTCTTTGAATTCATGAATAGCACTTGACTCACAAAATTGGCAGAAATAAAAACCTGGTGAAATATTTGGCTTAATAAATATTTGACTGGACTGCTCTCATCAGAGTACACTTGAACTTTTAGGGTGGATTCTCCCTTTAAGTTTACCATAAGGCATGGACAGCCTGTCCTGCTCTTCCCTGTAGTTGCTGCAGACAATCCACCTGGTGGCATGCTCCTCCTCTCCTCCAATCTTGACCACCTCCTCCTCCATGCTCTCCACAGGGACTGGCAAAGTATTAAGGATGCAAGAGGCAATATTATTATGTACAGGTCACTCCCCTTTTAACCACCTCCTCAGGATTATTACAAAGTTAACCTGTTGAGGACGGGCTGATTTTGCTACAACACGCATTTCCCACAGACACGTGCCCGAGTATACTCGGCACTCGTCCTCAACAGGTTAAGGATGCAAGAGGCGATATCATGTACAGGGCACTCCCCATTTATCCAAGTCCTCTAGACTATAACAAAGCTAAGGAAGCAAGGGGCAATATTATGTACAGGCAACTCCCCTTTTAACCAAGTCCTCTGGACTGTAACAAAGTTAAGAATGCAAAAGGCAATATTATGTACAGGCCACTTCCCTTTTAACTAAGTTCTCAGGACTAAAACAAACTTAAGGATGCAAGAGGCAACATTATGTACAGGCCACGCCCCTTTTAACCAAGTCCTCAGGACTATAACAAAGTAAAGAATGCAAGAGGCGATATTATGTACAGGCCACTCCCCTTTTAACAAAGTCCTCTGGACTATAAAAAAAAAGTTAAGGATGCAAGAGGCAATATTATGCACACGCCACACCCCTTTTACCCAAGTCCTCATGACCAGCTGTTCTCTTTCGTTATATCAACGTTACATTATAACTCCTACTTCATTGGAACAAAATTTGGTTTTAACCATGTTCATTTTAACAAGTGTTTCCTGTAGTGAGGGGAGGGGAAAGTATGTCTTGTATTCAAAATAGCTCTTTCGTAGAATGGTGCCTCACATAATATGGTGTTCTTCTGTTTAAGTGCTCACTGTGAAACAGATTCTCAGAGAGGTAAAACAAAACATTTTTTGTCTTGATGAAATAAATATCTGAGCTGAAACTCATTTTGTGGCAATTCTACATGATCAATATATTCACTGTTCTCAAATATTCAAAACAACCAAGACAGAGATGCCAACTTCTTGACATAGAAAAACAGATGGAATATCCACCAAAAAAATCAGATTTTTGAGAGGAAAATTAGATTTTCATGAAATCTTGACACCATCACTAGCCCGTTGATTCTGGGCAAGTGAAATGTCAGAAAACAATGTTTCCCCGGTTAGAACAGGCATGTAAAAATGTTGCTACTTCATCAACATTAATGACAAAATTGTAAAGCATTCGTGCATTTCCCACCCATTTAGGCTCGTCATTCATTGCTTTTGTAAGGGTTGCAGGTATTTAGTAGTATAAATCTTTCTATGTGATAATGCTGTTTTCTGCAGTTTTCTGTGGTTGACATTGGCTTCAATTTAAATTCTACTTGATAGATGAAAAGTCGTACTTTCAGGAGGCAATATCGTATTACTGTAAAAGTGGATATTTTTGCGTGACTAATTTTTCGCACTTGGCCGGGTCGAAGAGTTTCGCGTGTTTTTAATTCCGCGGAATCAAGACATCACGCACAGGCACATATGGCAAGCAAAAATATTTGCGTGCTTTTATTTTCGCGCTAGTTTCTGGTTGCGCGAAATGCGCGAAAATTTGAACACCGCGAAAATTTCCACTTTTACAGTATTGTATTTTACACTGTTTATCGTACTAAATACTATAAAATCGGATTGGTTGGCATCTCTGTCAAGACATACTCCTGGTCTATAACTTACCTTCATCAGTCACCATGGGAACCTCCACTGTTTCTATAATTGGCTTGACAATGTCTACAATATTTAAACGAGGTTTCACACCTGCAAGAGAAGAGGGACAAAGTCACCATTTTAAACAGCTTGGATTTCTGACAGATGAACATTACTTGTCATAACAATTCCTTTTACAGGTTCTCCTATCAACTGCATTTAGTCTATGCTGGCAACTAATAGATTGTTGTTGACATATCTCACAATGCCAACATAATATTTCAGCACTGTCTGACTTCCTTCACAAAGTGTTTCCTATAGTTCTTGGACAATGACACACACTGTACCATGCTTGTGTCATTCATATTTTTGCATTTGGTAATGCACTGTGCGACACAGTAATAGCAACACTTTCCTATGTAGTCACGACAGGTACAATCACAAGACTGTAAATATATGCCATATATTTAGTGAGTCTAATTTTTCGCGAATCAGGACTTCCCGACAATTTTGCAAATGGTTAAATTCACAATTGTAGAGTACAGTACTGAACAGAGAAGTGTATGCCTGCATGTCACATTCACATGTCGGGATCGGAGTAAAATTTTTATGTGTTTTTAAATTCACAAGTAGAATCCAACTCAAGAAATTTGTGAAACTAAAAACCTCACGAAATATTCGGCGTATACAGTATATGAAGGAGGATGGAAGAAATGGTCAAAAAGATTTACCTTGGTTTGAAATGACCTGGATGCTGAATTGTACAACACCATCTGCTGATATCCCCTGCTCCAACAAACTCTTCTCTTCAATAAGCTGCAGAAATACAATGCCACAATAATAAGTGTCCAGCTTACCATACTCGTTTACAGAGCAGCATATATGAGTGCAAAAGCCAGTAGAGTAATAATCTATACTGACACATGGAATACCCCTCATCCCTCTTTAAATCCTTCTCTAATTCTCGAATATCCATGAAATGTCATCTTCATGCGATAATTACACATGTAGGCTTGTGGATTGCAATAATTCCCATTTCTACATCAAGCCGACAAAGTCCCGAATCGATGCAAACGTGATTGCAGTGCCAAAATGTGAACCAGATGGATTGCATGCCATGCTCAGCAGCTGAAATTAGACATACCTTTTGAGTAGGTTATCTTCAACAACAACAACAAAAAAAAAGAAATGTTTTGATTCCTTGCTTTTGTGAGTGACCTTCTCTGGAGGCTCTGCAAAATCATTCAATAAAACCTAGATGGGACTTGAGCAATTTAATTTTTCTCTTGTCTGCATTCATTATACTTTCCATCTATGATAGTATTTTAAGCATATTGTCGCTGGGGTGACAAGACCTCGCAGCTACAAAATGTCAAATGTTCAGGAGAGCAAAACAACATGGCAGCCAAACCACTATATCAAATGGGAAGCCTTTCCTTCGACATGCCGTGGTGGCTTCATTTTTGGGGTAAGACAGCTAGGATTTGGACAGGACATCACTGGACTTATTATCTGACCATAAATGAAAAAAACAAACAAGTCTTTTTCACCAAAATCTGAGATACAAGGTCTTGTCACCCCAGCAGTGATATGTCATTTCAATATCATACATTTTAAACTCGCAGACGCTGTTAGTCTTTATGAACTGAACTGGATGAGAGTTGTTTATACAGTTGCCTGAAATGATAATGCATCAATGACTTTCAAATAAAATCTGCAACACTAATCCTTTGACAGCTCAAAATGATCATCCTTCAGTACTTCCTCTGACACACAGGATAAACACCATTTGCATACTACACTGATACTGTCTTATTTGCATTTTTGACATTTTTGCAAACAAAGGCCAACACCTGAGTAAAACTGTCTGGCTTGTGAACTGATTTTAAGGGAAACAGTGGCTGTATATTGCACTTGTATACAACTCAGTTGTGGTACATATCTTACTTTTATCTAGACATTGCAAAGGCATTGCCAATAGCATATTTTGCTACCCACATTTATGTTGTACTCACCGTAGCAGCGTTCTGGAGATACATCTCGTGTTCATCAAGACTGCACTGTAGCCTCTGTTCAAGCATCTTTTTCAGTGTTGTCAAAGGCTGGGCAATGTCCATCATTTGTGTAATCACATTTTGAGATGCAAGAGTAACATTGACAGCACTGTAAAGAAAGAAAGACATTTTTAAAAAATGTGAGCCTGATTTACACTTCTTTTGGGCTGTTATGAATATTTTGTGAAGGTACATTTTATCACACCACTAAAATCAGTAATAAATACACACATAAATGCATACATGCATGCACACACAAAAGGGTAATTTCAAATCAGACTGACTGGTGATTGGACAACAGCATGTACACATCTAACAGCTTTAAATATATGACTGAACATACAGGAAGTTCCAATTTATATATAAATATATGTATATATCACCTAGGTGTTCGACTAGCAAGTCAAGCATGAACAAAAAAAAAAAGGAAAAGAAACAAAACTGCAAGTGCAAATGAAGAATAACCATGCACAATCAAAGCCTATGGATGTCCTATTAGGTGAAGAATACAAAGTGGTAGTACACATGAACCCAATTCTCATAAGTCAATATCTTATGTGAATAAAACAGTTACTAGGCCATTTGGACACTGAGCAAAATAAATGTCATAGCATTAATTAGCAAGTTTTAAAAAAAAAAAAATAAAAAAAAAAAACTAATTATTAGAAATATTAAAAGTACTGGTATCTGAAATGATTTCATACTCCAGACTAGAAGAAGAACATTACAATGAACAAATTATCCAACTTGACAAACCCATTCATCATGATATGGTGATTTCCATTTTAATACTAGACCTACATTTGACAGACAAATTTTGATGTCACAAACAAGGAAATATTATTACACCACACAGAAGAAGTGTACATACACTGCTGAAAACAAAGCAATGCAACTACAACAGTATGACGGATCTCAAACAAACCTTGATACATCACTTTTTGTCCTTTTGCTTTTCCCCTTCTTGGAAGGCGTCTCAACGCCTCCACCCGCTCGCTTCATTATGACTCCCGGAGATGCTTTCTAGCAGTTATTGAAGACTACAGAAAGGAGGTCCTGTGTGCGATAAGATCATGTGACAACAAAAACAAGCAGACACAGTGTCACAAATTATCACAAAACTGTTGAATATGGAGAAAGGTTGCAAGCAAAATACATTCAAACACAACTGCAATAGATGATACATTCTCGTAACCTTTCTATAGATTACAATTTTCATCTTAAAGAAATATCAAAATCTTGACAATTATTACTATCATTGGCATTCTCAAATTACAAGATGAGAGTGATCAACAAGGTAGTCCAGTCATTGTCTGAGAAGTATATATCTATAAAGATCATTAAAAAAAAATAAAAACAATAAGAATACACAGAAATACACTTACGAATAAGATACCTATTTACTTGTCAGTCCAATTTCAAAGTTCTGGAATCTAGTGTAAGATGAACTTTTTTTTTGGCTTGTGTGTTTGCTTGTTTGTTGAAAATGTTTACATGATATTAATATCCCAGTCTGCTTAAACTTTAGAACTCAACTTTTCACTCCCTGGTTTAAATACTGCATTCAATTTCACCATGACAGTCACATCGTGGTCATGAAGACGGTTGTTCACTGTACACAGCACATTTTTTTTTTCAGCAGCATGGAATACTGTCCAATAATCACTGAATCATTTCCCTCATGACTAAGATTTTATATAGAACTAAGCTGAATAATTGCCAACTGGCATGTTAAAACTAGACTTGCAAATGCAGAGTCAGCCTTTTGAAACTCTGATGCATAATGTTCTTCAGGGGGTAAGTCCCTACTGATTGATACATGATTTTGTTAAGCTTGAGAGAGAGCCAATTTCGTACAGCACATACATGTACAGTTCGACCTCGATTATCTGGCCATGTCGGGACCGGCGCTCATCCGGATTTAAGCGAATTGGCCGGATATGGGAGACACAATGTTAGTGCATATAGCCGCCGTCCAAGCTGCCGTCCCAGTGCACTGGCAGCTAGGCAGGTAGCGTAACCCGCAACAGTGGTGTAATCTGATGCTAGCCTGTTCTTATGGTGAATTTATAGATCATGACTGCTTACTTTTACAATGATACTGTGGTGTGAATTTACGTTAGTTCTGTCGAGAATATTGCAGGTACATGTAAATCGTGTGACTTTTGTAGAAATTTTAATTGAGTTTAAAGTCACTGTTTTTTCTCAATTTTTGGATGAAAAATAAAAGTCCTTCACTGCGTGAACGCGTCCAGATAATAGAGATTTCCGGACAAAAGGAGGCAGGATAATCGCGGTCGAACTGTAGTTGAAAAACTACAAACCCCTATTGTACTTTTGTAGTGACCTGTTCAGCATACCAGTCTACTTCATATGAACTGGAGGCATTGAGATGACATCAGAATACATGTCTTTATACATAATTTTGCATCAATATGCTTCCCCATTAACTTAAAGAAAGAATCACTGATTGTAAACATGATTTGCACTTTTGCTTAGATAAGTGCAATTAGACAGAATCGGCGATTGTAAACGCACCCCCTTGTGCATTTTGAAATCACCATTTATCAAAACGAGTTGGGACGCAACTGTGTTTTTAACTAGATTAGAGTCTAGACAAGATATTTCAAAAGCCTGATTATGGCCCCCAAGTTATAATAATAATAATAATTGTATCACTAGTTATGATAATAATAACAATAACAAATAAAAGTTAATAAATAATAAAGCGCATTTCACACTTGTCAAGTGTCTCAATGGCAAATGCACTTTACAAACAACCGACCCCGGTCAGTGGATACATTATTTCCAACCAGCACTGACAGTGCTCACTCTCTACTTCCTGGGCATGTCCAGCCATGCAGTCGCAGTCATTTTACAGGCACGCACATGTGCATACTGAAGGGCAAATGAGTGTTGGACGTCGGGCTTCGCATATGCCAGACTAGCCCGATCAGATCAGATGCCCTGCGAAGCATGGTGGCAACACTTGTGTACAGCGACAGGGCTGTGTAGACCCTATAGTTAATGCCAGACGTCATCATCACTCATGTTATTCAGAGACGAGCGCTCTTATTTAGTCTTAATTCATTAGCATTAATCTTATGATTATCAATATCAACCATATGATTTAGCCACTACACCTCCACATATGCATAAATGCTTTTTTGAATTCACAAGTCTAGACCCAGTCTAACTCCAATTCATATCTAACATTAGATCTAGACTCTAAAAGGTCTCTAGTCTAGTCTGGTAGCTCTACCTAGTAGTTTAGACTTTCATTTAGTAGATATGTCTAGACGTTCTACACCTATAATATAAACGCAAGCAAGCGAGTTTGACTTTGAGCTCCTTTCTGACTGAGCCTTCATCATGTTCATATTCACATGGGTGTATGCAAGGGGGCGGGGGGTCTGGAGGGTCGTACGACCCCCCCCCCCCCCCCCCAAAAAAAAAAAAAAAAAAATCAAAAGGTCCTCTTTTTGTTAAAGACATTTTTGTTTTTTGAGGGCTTTTTACCCTATATATATATACAACAGGAAAAAAAGTGACCAGGTGGTGTTCCAGCAAATTGTCAAAAACCTCGTAAATTTCGTAACTTAGTAACAACGACAAGAATTACAAGCTGATCTGGACTCCCTTTTGGAATGGTCCTCCATTTGGCAATTGCAATTCAATGCCAAGAAATGCAGTGTGCTTCATCTTGGAAGTAGAAGCCCAGAGGAATCCTACACACTGGGAGGTACAGCCTTGAATTCAGTAGAGGAGGAAAAGGACCTGGGTGTAATCATAGATGCCAACTTAAAATTCCACCAACATGTAGCAATAATATGCAGTAAATAAGGCCAACAAAGTTCTCATCTATCACGCGTACATATCAATGTCACGATATCTCCACCATCCCCAAATTGTACAAAGGATTAGTACGTCCCCTCCTTGAGTACAGTAATGCAGTCTGGTCTCCCCGCTACACTTCAGCAGACATCAAGACAGCGGAGAGAGTGCAGAAGAGAGCAACCAGGATGATCCCCTGTCTCAGACACCTGCCTTATACAGAAAGGCTTAAATTCCTCAACCTGCCACCCTTGCATACAGAAGGCGAAGAGGAGATATGATACAGGTGTACAAGACCTTAGATCATACATGAGTGTGACAGGATAAACCCTGATGACTTCTTTGTACTGGCAGACACAACTACATGTACACAGGGCCACAGGTACAAACTTTCTAAGCCGAGATGCAGAACAAATGTAAGGAGGGATATATTCACACATCAAGTGATAGAGGACTGGAATTCCCTGCCGGAAGAAGTAGTGGAAGCTCCATCTATCGATGCTTTTAAGACTAGGCTTGATCGGCACTGGGAAGACCAACGATTCCTGTCCCCCTATTCCCAATACTCGATAGTCAATTCTGATGTGTGATGAGCAGTAATTACTGACTTGCCTTCTTTTGAACTGATGATAGATGAGGATAGACCTGGAAGCTCGACTGCTGCTACACAGCAATCTTCCAGTATCTTCAGTAAAGCCAGGTAAAGGTAAAGATTAATATGCCATACCTTATTTCTAAGCCGCACAGCCATGCCGAAAAAGTCACTTTTGTATGCACCAAAGCCCCATTTTATGATATAAAATTCAAACACTCCCTACCGTGGGAGGGGGGACACACCCTCCCCCCGCTCGGTCGCTCTGCTCCCTCGCAAAGGTAAAATAGGTCCAAAATTTTTTATTATGACATGACCCCCTCAGAAAAAATCCTGGAATCTGGACACCCCTGATAACCAATAATTTAACTTTTTATTACCACTACGGACCTGGTGTTCTTTTCTTTGTTGAAATTGTGATGCTTAAAACAGGAATCTACGACCCGACCCCATCATCGCGATCCCATTACCTCATCTGTTGAACGACCACGGCCTCGTGAATCTACCACTACGTCTGTAAACCTACCGAGACTAGATCTACTGCAGTATATCCAAGCGCTAGCCGAGTCGTCCGTTTTTGTTTTCAAGTCCTTTTGTTTTCAAAGTCAATACAGAGATGCCAATAGGTGGGACTGTGCAATGACCGTGTCGCTCTTTCCTCATCAGTCAGGGCAACACAATCTCAACAGTATTAAACAAGCTTTTATGGGCTTTAATAGGCGAAGCTGCATTGCATGAAATAAAAGGACAAGAATTTCTGATACACTCGACCTAGACTAGTTTTGTTAAGAACATCCCAAATTCTGAATCACAATACTTACGGCCACGATTGTTTGTCTTCACATTCGGCTACGCATCTTCCAGACTGACAGCCCCCCAAATCCCCCCCCCCCCCCCCCCCCCCCCCCCCACCGGCAGGTCGGGGACCCCTGTGTCTAAACAGGGAGGTATATACAATGTAGTAACATCTCTTCCCACATCCCTGTGATGTAGCTAAACACTTTTTTGGGGGGGTGGGGGGAGGGGGGCAATCGCTTCGAGCACCTCAGCAGCTTGTCTGCGGGAAGGTTTTTAGTGTGTGTGTGTGTGGAGGGGGGGGGGTGGGAGGGTAGTTGGTGCCAAAGAGCGCACTTCAACGCTCTTGGTTGGTACAGGGAGGTGAGACTCTCGCATGGGCGTCACCAGGGGGGGGGGGGGGGGGTGCGTTGGGTGCGAACGCACCCCCCTTCAGACCCTAAAATAAATAATAATTTTTTTTTTAATCTATTTATTTCTGTTTTTGAAATTTTGCATCGGGGACAAAAAAAAAAAAAGTGGGCAAAAACAATTCGCACCCCTGGTTCTGGCAGCACTGATTTTATACATAATCTACAGTGCACATGTTTACTATTTAGATAGATTTTGGACATCCTTCCCATGCTTGGTCACTTCGACGCCACCTCGCTGGTCATACCTCCCCCAGTCATGAACATAAACCGACATCCTTGATTACCAGTGGCGGATCCAGAGGGAGTATAGCTACAAACGGCAGTTGTTGGACTGTAAAATGTCAATCTTTTTCAAGCTCACTCGCTCCGCTCGCTGGCATTTAGTCGTAATGTCATTCTCCTGAAGTTGCTGCCAGTAATATGCCGGCAGCTCCACCCGGTGCGCCCCCCCCCCCCCCCCCTTACTGCAAAAAAAAAAAAAAAAAAAAAAAAAAAATATATATATATATATATTTTGTTTGAAAAGATTTTATTTTCTGCATTTCATATTTTCTTTCAGAATACAAAAATAACAAAGGCAGGTTCAATTACACAAATACAATTCTGAAAATTATTGACATATTACATAGTAAGTCATATTTTGTATATAAAGACAAATGAAACGTTAAATAACATACAAAATGTTTATATGGCCAATAATGACTTGATTCACAGTACAATATATAATATATACATATAATGCAGAGGGCCGCCGTTATAAGCCGTGCTTGAACAGACGGACAGCCAGAGTTAAATTACCATTTTTTATTGTAGTACTTGAACACTAATACGGATGGGCCATGTTAAAATGCGTGTAAATCCAGTTTTATACAATTACTTGGTAAACAGGAGTGGTGCCTGTGAGTGCGTGTGCAGGTGATGAAGCGCGAAAGTGTTGATGGTCAGCACTTCTAAGAAAATGATTGAATATGTTATAATATGGGCGAAGGGTCAAGCAGCAAAGTAAAAGAAAGGGAAAAGGGGGTGGACCAAAATATTGCCTTGTTGTTGAGTATAAGAGGTACATGTTTAATGATTACTGTACCGTATGATATTGTGCCAAGAAATATTTCTTTGTATTTGCCTTAAAGGAATAGAGAGATGTGCACTGTTTTATGTGGAGAGGGAGTGAATTCCAAATATCAGGCCCGTTATGCCGAATTGATTTTTGAGCTAATAGGAGTTTAGGGTTATTCAAATGGAAATCATTACGATGGCGCGTGGGGTAAGCATGGACATCCCTGTTAAGGGAAAATGCGTTGTGGAAGAGTGGGAGTAGATTTTGCGTGTATTTGAACATAAATATTGCTGTTTGAAATTTGTGTATATCGTCAACTTTAAGAACTTTTAGTCTAAGGAATAATGGATCAGTATGTTCTAAATAATGTGAGTTAGTACATATTCTTATTGCCTTTTTCTGTAAAAGAAAAATAACATTTACTTTGGTTTTATTACAGTTTCCCCAGACAACATTACAATAATTAATATACGGTAAGATTAATGCATTGTATAACATAGTGAGTACTTTTTCCGTTACAAAATATTTTAATCTCCGAAGTATTCCAATGACTTTAGATATTAATGTGGTTATATTATCAATGTGGTTATTCCAATTTAAATTGGAGTCAAGGGTTACCCCTAAGAACTTGGTTGATTTTTTTCCAATAATGGGCATACCATCAATAATAATGTTATTAGGCATTATCGGTTGCAAATATAAAGTATTGAAGTTTATGAAACACGTTTTATCTATATTTAGTGATAATTTATTGCATTTAAACCATGTAGAAATTTTTGCAAGCTCAGAATTAAGTATATCCACTAGTGTGTTTAAACAGTTGTGAGAGTAGAAGACACTGGTATCATCCGCGAATAATACATAGGTGAGAAGGGTTGAGGAATTTATAATATCGTTAATATATATAAGAAAAAGTAGAGGTCCTAAAATGGATCCCTGTGGTACACCGCAAGTAATATATGACTTAAACGAGGTACTTGAATGAAATGCTACGTATTGCTGACGTTGGGATAAATAATCTCGGAACCAGGAAAGAACTATTCCTCTTATGCCATAATTATGTAGCTTTTTTAATAAAATTCCATGGTCTATTGTATCAAAGTATACAATAGACAAAGTATACAATGTATATATATATATAATGGCAGTTTTGGGACTATTCCATGGTCTATTGTATCAAAGTATACAATAGACAAAGTATACAATGTATATATATATATATAATGGCAGTTTTGGGACCGTATGTCACAGTTTTCAAGCTCGCTCGCATTTAAATTCTCCTGATAATGCTGCCAGTAATTGCCAGCGGTTCCGCCCGGTGCACCCCCTTAATTTCGAAAGCAAAAGAAAGATATAGCTTCAAACGGCAGTTTTTGGACTGTAAAATGTAAAAAAAGTTCGCTCGCATTTAATCTTTATGCAATTCCCCTGATGTTACTGCCAGCAATTGTCTGCAGTTGCGCCCGGTGCGCCCCTCCCCCCCCCCCCCCCCTTAATTTCCAAAGCGAAAAAATATGGCTAAGAACGGCAGTTTTTTTACTGTAAAATGTAACATTTTCAAGCTCGCTCGCATTTAATCGTTATGCAGTTCACCTGATGTTGCTGCCAGTAATTGCCAGCAGTTCCGTCCGGTGCGCCCCCCCCCCCTTAATTTCCAAAGAGAAAAAAAAATATGGCTAAGAACGGCAGTTTTTGGACTGTAAAATGTAAAATTTTCAAGCTCGCTCTCTTCGCTCGCTCGCATTTAATCGTTATGCAATTCACCTGATGTTGCTGCCAATAATTGCCAGCAGTTCCGCCCGGTGCGCCCCCCCCCCCCCCTTGATTTCCAAAGCGAAAAAATACGGCTAAGAACGGCAGCTTTTGGACTGTAAATGGTAATGTGAATGATTTTCACAAATCTTTACAAGACAATTTCATGAATGGTTGATTGAGTTTGCCATCCAGGAGTACAAGTTATAGAATGATAAATTTGTTTCTCCCATTAAGGAAAAATGTTGGTTATATCCTGGGGAATAATTGTGAGTTGTATTCATGTTTAATGGAAGCATAGTGCGCTCTTCATTTCTACACCTATATCAGCTGACTACTGAATTTGTGTGTTGCAATGAAATGCATGAATATTCATCATCCTCATGAATATGCATGACTCCCAGGGTAGTCATTCAAATGTGAACATAAATGTTCATACATCACAAAAACTAAGTTCTTTGGTTGTGTGTTCATAAGTTTGTAGAATTATTGTTTTGTAAAAAATGATTCATCTGTATATAATAGTTGATTTATATTACAGAGTTTATATGAAACAGTGGAGTTTTAGAGTACAATGCAAAGAAGTTTAATTGTACAAGATGAACTGTTCACTCTGTGGAGTAATATGGAACACTGGGAGAGCTCCAGTAGTAGCCAAGTACTGAGAGGTGGAACCTCCCAGGAGCTCAGGAGAGCTGAATGAAGGACTTGGTTACTCAGCTGGTTGGAGAACCAGTACGATGAGGAGACAGTTGGGGGTCTATTGTAAGGACAAGGTCTCTTCTCTTGTTTAGAGGTCATCTCTTTTACGAGTGAACAAGGTCTCTTTTAGAGGATCATCTCCTTTAGTGGACGTGGTCTCTTTTAGTGATCGTTGTCTTATATTCGTCTTTTAGTGGACGAGAACTTTGGATGTCAACTTTTAAAGGACGCAGTCTTTAAATGGACGTCGTCTTTAAATGGATGTCGTCTCTTGTGTAAAGGAACATCTCTTTTAGAGGATCATCTCTTTTAGTGGACGTGGTCTCTTTTAGAGGTCAACGTGTATACCATAGTGTTCAAGCGGTCCATTGCAGCTTTCGAAACAGACTTTACCACAGCGTTTACCAGTTCATATGTTTGACAGTCGTCAACACAGTCTTAGGTCTTTGTGTTACAGGTTTTGATCCAAAGTTTGTTGTTATCAAATTGTAAATAAATTCAGCTTATTCAGTTATATCCTACATGCGAGTGAAAGTGTAGTGGTTTTACCGTCCCACGTGAAAGCCGGACTACGACATTGGTGTCAGGAGTGGGATATAGACTGGATTGGTTGATAAGACACAAGACAACGTTTAAAATGCTTGAACAAAGTGATGAACAGCGACCCTCAACTGTTGGAAATCTTCGTCGGTGTTGACGATAGACGATAAGGAATCGTCGGGATAGTCGTCGAGGAAGAGACTTTGTAAACATTGTACAATTGTGACTAGTAGATACTTGAGTCATTAATTGTGTATTTGATACTCTGTGTATACAATCGTGTACTGTTATTTCTCTCCACGTAAATCAGCAGCATGCCTCGTGATACTGATACTGGAGGAGTAGGAGCTGGAGATGCTAACAGCTCTGGTATTTCTGAAATGATAGCTGCTCTCACTGGAGCTTTTCAGAGTCTTTCTGCCACTAGAGTAGTTCCTGCAATCAAACTGTCCAAGTTCAAAGGTATTTCAGTGAAACCTGGAGACACAACGATCACTGAATGGCTTGACGAGTTCGAAGAATACTGCTCATTCTATAAGTTGCAAGGCAGAGAGAAGGTACAAGCATTGGTATCTCATTTAGCTGGACCAGCAAAAGATGAAATTCTCTGTCTGGAGCAAAATGAGAGAGAAAACTATGAATGCCTGAAATCCGCTTTGAAGTCTAGATTCGCTCTTCGAGAAACGGTGCAGTCTCTTACAAGTCAGTTGCACAGTCGTATTCAACAGGAAGGAGAATCGCTTGCAGCATATAGTAGTGCACTGATCAAGATATACGATCGAATGGAATCGGTTGCATCCACTGATGAGCAGGCAGCTTTGTGTCAATTACGTGACAGTACACTACGGGAAAGGTCCATCCAAGGTGTACGAGACAAACAAGTAAAGAGGGAAATCAGACGAACAGCACTGGATACCGCAGGGAAGTCATTTCTTGTCATGAGAAAGGAGGTGCTAGAACTGTTCCAGGACGACAGCATTTCACCATCTACAGTTAGGATCAGGGAATGTAAGGTAGAAGCGGCAAGGATCACATCACCTGATAATGTGTGCATGCAACACCTACAAGACGAAATCTCGGGACTAAAGAAGACACTACAAGAAGTGGTGAAAGTAGTTGCCGAGATGAAGCAGAACTCAGGTGTTCAGCAGCGTCAGAAGAAACAGGAGAAATGGTGCTCCAACTGTGGACAGAAAGGGCATGTCAAGAGTGACTGTCAATCACCCACAGTTTGTTTTGGATGCAGAGAAACTGGGCATATCCGTCGTGACTGTCCAAAGGAAGTTAAAGATGAGAACAAGAGGAAAACAGAAGCAGAGGTGAAGGCGGTACATGACACAGGAACAGGTGATGTCATTTCTGACCTGATTGTTGAAAGTCCAACGATGGAAGCAACAATTGCTGGTGTATCTACTGGGTGCATACTAGACACTGGAGCAGAGACCAGTCTAATTCCAGTCAGCTACTATGAGGAAAAGTTGAAGTCCTCCTTAGGTCCACTCGATGGTACAGGCAGTGGAGTGAAAGTGACTGGAGTAACTGGAAATATCATTCCCATAGTGGGCTATGTGAGAGCTCCAGTGGTCATTGACGAAAAGGTTGCACAAGTAGGATTCTTGGTAGTAAGTGATCAGGTCTGTTCCAAACAGAGAAGTGAATTTCCTGTAATTTTGGGATGTAATGCCCTAAAAGCCCTTATGGAGGACAGAGGGGTGCAGGACATGCCAGGTTGGAATCTGGTTGAAAAGACCCTCGAGGCAGGAAAGAAATGTCACTTTCTTCAGGAGGAAGTCAAACGCCATGGACATGTCGTCACATCACAGGGAATATCTGTGGATCCAGAGAAAGTTGAGAAGATAGTCAAATGGCCTGTCCCGACAACCGTGGAGGAATTGCGGTCATTCCTCGGGTTAGCGTCTGACTATCGCTGCTTTGTTCCAGGATTTGCTAACATGGCAGCACCTTTGCATGAGATAGTAGGTGGTTCACAGAAGTCTACGTCAAAGAAGGTCAAACGGCACAACACAAAGGGAACAGGGATATTCAGATGGACAGATGAAGCAGAAATCTCCTTCGATGGACTGAAGAGAGTATTGTCATCTGCACCAGTGTTGAGTTATCCTCAGTTCGGTAAGGACTTTGTGGTTGAAATTGATGCTTCTTTGAAGGGTCTTGGTGCTTGCTTGGCACAGTACGATGAAAATGGACTTCTACACCCAATTGCGTATGCGAGCAGAGGACTGCGAAAAACTGAACGCAATTATCCAGACTACTCTAGTTTCAAGCTGGAATTGCTTGGACTTAAGTGGGCCATAGCGGATAAATTCAAGGAGTACTTGATGGGTAGTCATGTAGTTGTACTGACTGATCACAATCCACTTGCCCACTTACAGACAGCCAGTCTGGGTGCTACTGAGCAACGTTGGATGGCCCAACTTGCACCATTCGACTTGGACATCAGATACCGGCCTGGAAAGACTAACCATTGTGCAGATGCACTGAGTGGACATCCTGCTAATGAGGTGGATGATACGTTGAGTATCAGCATACAAGCAGCGATGGTGGGAAGTGCAGTACCAATGGAGGTAGCAGCACATACGAATGAAGGGCATGAGGATCACAAGAGTGACTTTGTTCCTGGCATTTTTCCTTCACTTAGTTTGGATGAGTTAGCCAAACTGCAGGAGAAAGATGATGTCCTTCACGTTGTGAAACAATGTGTTCAAACTCATTGGCAACCAGGAGATGAGTTGCCAAAAGAGTCACCAGAAGTAAAAAGCTGGTTGAGAGAATGGAACAAACTTGTACTCATCGATGGAGTGTTATATCGACAGATACAGGCAAGTGATGGTGACACATTGACTCAACTGTTGGTTCCAAAAGACATGCGAAACATCATTTTGGAGGCAGTTCACGATAAATGGGGCCACCAAGGAGTTAGTAAGACAATTGCACTACTCAGAACAAGATGCTTTTGGCCTGGGATGCACAAAGATGTTTGTCATACATCTGTGAGTGCTTCACCTGCACAATGTCAATACATCGTTAAGTGAAAGTAGTGATGACGAACAAGACAATGAGTGTCCTTTTGTGGTCTATCCTCTGCCAGAATGGCAAGACATTAGAACTTCGGATGAAGTAACTATGAAATCTCTCAGGAGATCTAACAGAGCAACTAAAGGAAAGCATAGTAATCCTACAAGATTACCAAAGTCAGCTCTGAAATAAGCCTGTCAGTTATGTGTGTTATTATACATTTGATGATTCATTTGATATTGTACATAGATATACTGACATTCGCGGACGAATGTTATTTGTCAGGATGGATTGTGGTAATGTGAATGATTTTCACAAATCTTTACACACTGCAAAAAGTCCGGTGTTAAATAGTGAACACCAAGCTGGTGTTAAATTTTCGGTGCTCATTTATGGTGTTAAATTAACACCTCCGGGTGTCATTTCCAAATTTTAAACTGTTTTTTGAAGAGTTTCTTAGTAACTGCACTTCTTGTTGATTTTTAATTTAAACAAGACGATCAAGAATTTGACATTAAAATACTAGATTTTTGAAAAAATGTGGAAATAAATTTACACCAAAGTAACACCAGCTGGTGTGGTCTCTTATTGAAGCTGGACGGGTGTTAAACCATTGATATTAACACCAACAAGTATCAAATCAACACCATGTGGTGTCATATTTGAATTAACACCAGTACAGTGTCAAAATAACACCAGGTACAGTGTCAAATTAACACCACGAAGTGTCAGGTGAACACTTTTCAACACCATCACAGTGCATTTTTAACACCTGTGGGTGTGGTCCTTTATTGAAGTTTGGTCGGTGTTAGATTTAACACCCGTGGTGTTAAATCTAACACCGATGTTTTTACAGTGCAAGACAATTCCATGAATGGTTGATTGAGTTTGCCATCCAGGAGTACAAGTAATAGAATGATAAATTTGTTTCTCCCATTAAGGAAAATGTTGGTTATATCCTGGGGAAGATATAATTGTGAGTTGTATTCATGTTTAATGGAAGCATAGTGCGCTCTTCATTTCTACACCTATATCAGCTGACTACTGAATTTGTGTGTTGCAATGAAATGCATGAATATTCATCATCCTCATGAATATGCATGACTCCCAGGGTAGTCATTCAAGTGTGAACATAAATGTTCATACATCACAAAAACTAAGTTCTTTGGTTGTGTGTTCATAAGTTTGTAGAATTATTGTTTTGTAAAAAATGATTCATCTGTATATAATAGTTGATTTATATTACAGAGTTTATATGAAACAGTGGAGTTTTAGAGTACAATGCAAAGAAGTTTAATTGTACAAGATGAACTGTTCACTCTGTGGAGTAATATGGAACACTGGGAGAGCTCCAGTAGTAGCCAAGTACTGAGAGGTGGAACCTCCCAGGAGCTCAGGAGAGCTGAATGAAGGACTTGGTTACTCAGCTGGTTGGAGAACCAGTACGATGAGGAGACAGTTGGGGGTCTATTGTAAGGACAAGGTCTCTTCTCTTGTTTAGAGGTCATCTCTTTTACGAGTGAACAAGGTCTCTTTTAGAGGATCATCTCCTTTAGTGGACGTGGTCTCTTTTAGTGATCGTTGTCTTATATTCGTCTTTTAGTGGACGAGAACTTTGGATGTCAACTTTTAAAGGACGCAGTCTTTAAATGGACGTCGTCTTTAAATGGATGTCGTCTCTTGTGTAAAGGAACATCTCTTTTAGAGGATCATCTCTTTTAGTGGACGTGGTCTCTTTTAGAGGTCAACGTGTATACCATAGTGTTCAAGCGGTCCATTGCAGCTTTCGAAACAGACTTTACCACAGCGTTTACCAGTTCATATGTTTGACAGTCGTCAACACAGTCTTAGGTCTTTGTGTTACAGGTTTTGATCCAAAGTTTGTTGTTATCAAATTGTAAATAAATTCAGCTTATTCAGTTATATCCTACATGCGAGTGAAAGTGTAGTGGTTTTACCGTCCCACGTGAAAGCCGGACTACGACATAAAATGTAAAATTTTCAAGCTCGCTCGCATGTAATCGTTATGCTCTCCTGATATTGCTGCCAGTAATTGCTAGAAGTTGCGCCCGATGCGCCCCCCCCCCCCCCTCTTAAATTCCAAAGAGAAAAAATATAGCAACAATCGGCAGGGTTTTTTTTTTTTTTTTACTGTAAAATGTCAAAATATTCAAGCTCGCTCGCTCCGCTCGCTCGCATTTAATTGTTATGCCTTTCTCCTGATGTTGCTGCCAGTAATTACTGGCAGTTGCGCCCTCCCCCCTTTATTTCCAGAGCGAAAAAATATGGCTCCAAATGGTAGTTTTTTTTACTGTAAAATGTCAAAATTTTCAAGCTCGTTCTCTTCGCTTACCCGCATTTAATCGTTATGCCATTCACCTGATGTTGCTGCCAGTAATTGCCAGCAGTTGGGCCCGGTGCGCCCCCCCCCCCCCCTTAATTTCCAAAGCAAAAAAAAAAAAAAAAAAAAAGGGCTACAAACGGCAGTTTTGGGACTGTAAAATGTCAAAATTTTAAAGCTCGCTCGTTCCGCTCGCTCGCATGTAATCATTAAGCCATTCTCCTGATATTGCTGCCAGTAATTTGTCGTTTCACACCGTCATTCCATAATCCATTTATAGGGGGACAACCCCCTCCCACAACCTCCCCCTCGCTCTCTCCGCTTGTTCGGGCTCGGTCGCGTTCATGACATTAGTGTAAGAATTATTACTAGAAGTTTATTTGAATTATACCATTTATAGGCAAATTGTTCAATATCAATTTACTTCAAAAAGTACTGATACCTTAAACAAGTGGGACTGTTTCAAATCGATAAAACACGCAAAATACCTGCATCAAATTGCACCATTTACAACATCAAAATGCAAAAAGTGCTCACCGTGGGAGGGGGACACTCCCTCCCACATCCTCCCCTCGCTCACTCCTCTCTCCTATGCTTGGCCGCGTTCATGATACTCAGTGTAAATATTAAAACAGGATGTTTGTTTGGATGATACTATTTTATAGGCAAATTGTTCGATATTAATCTACATCAAAATATACTGCTTTAGGCGTACTTTAAAGAAGTGGGACTGTTTCAAGTCGATGAAACGAGCAAAACATGCATCAAATCCCCCCTCGCTCTCTCCGCTTGCTCGGGCTCGGTCGCGTTCATGACATCAGTGTAAGAATCAATACAAGAAGTTTATTGAAATGATATAGTTTGTAGGCACATTGTTCAAAAACAGATTCCATCAAAATGTACTGCTACCTTAAACAAGTGGGATTGTTTCACTCGTCGATAAAAACACGCAAAAAGCCTGCATCAAATTGCACCATTCACAACATCAAAACGCAAAAAGTTCTCACCGTGGGGGGGGGGGGGAGGGACAACAGGCACTTCCACACGCCCTCCCCTCCCCCCGCCTTGCTCGCTCCCTCGCATACTAACACACCACCCCCCCCCCCGCCCCAAGATGAAATCCTAGCTACGCCGATGCCCTTTCCCCGCTTGGTTTCCCTCAAAAACAGTAAAAGTCTAGGGATTGAGAGCTTTTTTATATTCCAAATGTCTGCCCAAAAAAAAAATATCAGTACATTAGGGTCAAAACGCACCCTCCTTGAAAAAAAGCTGGTGACGCCCCTGTCTCGCCTCCCTGGTTGGTACCACCACCACCACCGTACCACCACTACCAATCCACCCAACTTTGATGGGGAGTATTCGGGACAGATAATACTCCGAAAATCGTTGATTTTGTCGGTTTTGGGTTTTTTTTGTCTGTTTGTTTGTTTGTTTCATTAGTACTATTAGCTTCTGATCCTCCTTTTCTTTTCTTTTTTCTTTTTTCTTTTTTTTTGTGAAAGAGCCAAAAATGTTTGGGCTGCAACCTCTAGCATTCAAATAATCATTCTGTTCCAGGCAAGTAATATTCTACCCCCCCCCCCCCACCCTCCACGACACCTGGCCCATACACAAACATCGGGGCACCTATATAGGCCTATAATAATCGACAGTAGGCCTACTCTTTCATCTGATGGCTGGGATCTTGTACGTCGAATATATCTCATGGTAGAATATTGATTAAACATGGGTGCATCCTATAGGAATCGTCAGTAAAATCAGATCAAGATTTCGCTTCCTCTTTAACATGGTTGAATTATAGTTCCTCTCCTTTCACAAAGCACGATGAACCTGGCAACTATGATTATGGTCCTACTGCTTTACGTATTTACTGGTCATTTCAAAGCTATAATAATTTTATGATACGAGTATACTGGAAGGCATAATATCACTGATATAGGCCGTAGCCTATCTCCCTTTGACCGTGCCATAGGAACCTACACGATCAGCCCATCATGTCCAAAAAAACAAACAAACAAACAAACAAACAAACAAACTATCGGACTTTCATTGTAAATATTTTTAATAGGCATGATAGGGCCTGTGACCACCGGTGTATTTTCACAAATTTTTAGAGTAACCTCTCTTTTGATGTCTGTGATCCATCAACGTTTGTTTTTAGCAAAAACAGATTGCAACATGAAAGATAGACACAGTTTTTACGTAAAATTTGCATCACGTATTAAGAAGACAAAAGTCCGTTTTATTCTGAAACTGGCCATTTTGTGTAAATTTTGCACGTATTTACTGCATTTGATGAGTCCACTGAATTTTTCTTCAATATCAGATATGCAGTGATATTCAGAGATGCCATTTTAATAACAATAATCAGTGATAATTCTTACCTCAAATTCCTTCTAGGACTTGATGTGCTATATATAGCATGTCTTTTATCCGCATCACTGTGAGGACGAGGTTCACAATAACTGCATAATATATAGTCGTAATGAGCAATGGTAGCATTGTCACAGTCATTATCTACACATGTTCGTGGTATTGATTTAATTTCATTTCCATGTCATTTTTAGAACTGACTCGTCGAATTGTTACCCTTTTGTATTTTCCTTCATCTTATGGACTAAATCTAACCTCCTCATGATTGAATTGAATATTGAATTGAATAACTGAAACTGCACTGGTCTTGCACTCGAGACACAGTGAACAGTTCCAGCACGTTTATTTTCATATTTCACTTGACATCAAAATATATCCAAAAAAGAATACAAACCAAGCAAGATACAAAATATGTCATACGTCGGGACATGAACAGAAAGTGTGTCAGCATTCATAATGTACATAAGACTATTCTCTATAACTTGTGAAATATGATGGAACCGCAAAAGCAAAGCTTGTAAACGCAGGTTCCATGAAAAAATACCGGTGTAAATTTGCTATGCAATCAATGGAGATAGGACACAAAGTAATAATGACGAAACGATATGAAAGCTAAAATATTAAAGTACAAAGGGAAAAGGAAATAAGAGAATAAAAAGAAAAAGGTAAAAAAAACAAGAACCCAAAGAATAAGAACTGAGTGAAAATATGGCATATAGGTACACAAGTATATACGTGCACATTATCTATAATCAACTTCATAATGAGTTCAAAATGTTGATACAAATACGGATGCAGTGATTAACGGGAGCATATTTTTAAAGACATTTACAGGGGCGGATCCAGAAATTCCGTAAAGCGGGGGGGGGGGGGGGGCGCAACTAATATTTTTGGTGCCACTCCCGGGTTTCATTTCGTTTTGTTTCTTTTTATTTCTTTTGTTTTTAACGATAAATAAAGGGGGCGTGCGCCTCTTGCGCCCCCTCTGGATCCGCCACTGATTCACGACAATAACACTAGACTCTTTGCCGTGGCCGATGACTGGACAAAGCAGGAGCGTAATATACTCGGCTTGTTGTCGCAGTCAAGTGATTTGCACAAAATGGATAGAATTTAATATTCTCCATCAAAATGCCCGTTGTTATTTCAGTGGATTATACACGCACTGGTCATTGAAAATAAAATGAACTCCTAAATCATTTCAAGCATTGTATGAAAAAAAAGAGTGGTATTCTCAAACTTTTCTATAGTTCTATATGTATAGTGTACATTGCAGCATATTATCGCTACTTACACTCCAAAAAAAAAAAAGTCGAGTGAAAATATTCACCCTTGAAGGAGTGAATACAAAGAGAGAATGAATTTTGAGTGAAAAATGTTCATTTTCACTCGTTTTAGAGTGACCTCAGGGATCACTCGAAAATCTTCGAGTGATCCTTGAGGTCACTCCAAAATGGAGGTGGGAAGAGACTTCCCACCTCCCTCGTGTGACTATCCTCCATGGTTACTAATACTTGTGTTTCCGTTACGTCACCTGTTTCCTATCACACCGGCTTTCGGAATGGCGTATTTGCATGGCAGGGCCAGACGACAACAGAGTGCAGATGCTCGCACATACCTTTTCTTTTCTTTTTTCTTTTTTTTTTTACGAAGTGAGCACTTTGACTTACCCTCTCCTAACAAAGGCAAATCAATTTAATTCAAGTAACATTTACTTAATTCAACAAAACTATATATGAATGGAAATTGAAATGCTGTGCTATTTTATGTTACATTCAATTCAATTTAATTCAATTATTTTCATTTTTTTCAACAAAACATAAGACAGAAAAAATCAGGAATTATATCATAAGGTGACCACATTCGATTTTGCACAGGATAGTGATACAGAAAAAGATATACATGCATACCGGCAAAACTACAAAGATATATGCTTCGGTAAAGAGGGGGAAAAAACTAAGAGGTCCACTAAAAAGAGCATTCTCGTATATTGTGAACCAATAAAAAAAAAAATATATATATATAAAATAAAAATTGAGCTATATATAGGACGTGGAACCAGAAGTACAATGTGTACTTGCAGCATGTATCGGCTCCAGTATATACAACGCATATCATGTACAAAATAACAAAAAAAGGGCATATTCATTAAATTGTACACGTATAAGGGGCCTCCTCGACGGCGTGTGTGTGTGTGTGTGTGTGTGTGTGTGTGTGTGTGTGTGTGTGTGTGTAGGCCTGTACTAATATCTGATGCCTTCAGTGATTGGGGAAAAAAGTCTGATCCCTTTTTCGGATGTGGTTGAACAGCCCCTGCCTCTTTTATTTACAACTTTCAACTTCTTGTTGATGGTCAATTAAAATGGCTTATAAAAATGTTCATGATGAGTTATTAAAAATGAAAATGAAAAAATCTTTTGTCTCGTTGCTGCTATTTGAAACCTCGCATTTGCACGTCTCATTAGTGCATTGTGTTGTTCCTCTTCTCCTCCTTTGTATACACTTTAATTGTGGAATCAATGGACGGAGTTAACCCCCCCCCCCCCCCCCCCGGAAAAAAAAAAAGAATGAGGAAAAAACTAGCTTCGGTTGGTCCGCTTTAAAGGGTGTGTACAGTTCTGGTCGAGGTGAAGATTTAGCTTTTAACGTTTTGTGAGATATTCCGAAACCACTCTATGACAACGGCGTAGCCAGGATTTCATCTTAGGGGGGGCGGTTAGTCTGCGAGGGAGCGAAGCGACCGAGCCCGAGCGAGCGGAGCGATCGAGGGGGGGGGGAGGGTGTGGGAGGGGGGGTGTCCCCCCTCCACGGTAAGAACTTTTTGCATTTGGATGTTGTAAATGGTGCAATTTGATGCATGTTTTTGCGCGTTTTATCGACGTGAAACAGTCCCACTTGTTTATGGTAGCAGTTTATTTTGATGTAGATTATCATTGAACAATTTGCCTATAAAATGGTATAATTTAGATACACTTCTTGTATTAATTCTTTTCACTGAATATCATGAACGCGACTGAGCCCGGGCGAGCGGAGCGAGCGAGGGGGTAGGGGAGGGTGTGGGAGGGGGGTGTCCCCCCTCCCACAGTAAGAACTTTTTGCATTTTGATGTTGCAAATGGTGCAATTTGATGCATGTTTTTGCGCGTTTTATCGACGTGAAACAGTCCCACTTGTTTATGGTAGCAGTTTATTTTGATGTCTATTATTATTGAACAATTTGCCTATAAAATGGTATAATTTAGATACACTTCTTGTATCAATTCTTTTTACTGAATATTATGAACGCGACTGTACCCGAGCGAGCGGAGCGAGCGTGTGGGTATAGGGGAGGGCG
The DNA here is from genome assembly GCF_040938485.1 of Diadema antillarum. NCBI lineage: Eukaryota > Metazoa > Echinodermata > Echinoidea > Diadematoida > Diadematidae > Diadema > Diadema antillarum. The sequence continues at coordinate 383,375 of NW_027271640.1, read as the reverse complement.
TGGGAGGGGGGTGTCCCCCCTCCCACGGTAAGAACTTTTTGCATTCTGATGTTGCAAATGGTGCAATTTGATGCATGTTTTTGCGCGTTTTATCGACGTGAAACAGTCCCATTTGTTAAAGGTAACAGTATATTTGAGTGTAGATTATTATTGAACAATTTGCCTATATAAAATGATATAATTTAGATACACTTCTTGTATTAATTCTTTTCACTGAATATCATGAACGCAACTGAGCCCGAGCGAGCGGAGCGAGCGAGGGGGGAGGGGAGGGTGTGGGAGGGGGGTGTCCCCCTCCCACGGTAAGAACTTTTTGCATTTTGATTTTGCAAATGGTGCAATTTGATGCATGTTTTTGCGCGTTTTATTGACGTGAAACAGTCCCATTTGTTTAAGGTAACAGTATATTTGAGTGTAGATTATTATTGAACAATTTGCCTATATAAAATGGTATAATTTAGATACACTTCTTGTATTAATTCTTTTCACTGAATATCATGAACGCGACTGAACCCAAGCGAGTGGAGCGAGCGAGGGGGAGGGGAGGGTGTGGGAGGGGGGTGTCCCCCTCCCACGGTATAAGAACTTTTTTGCATTTTGATGTTGCAAATGGTGCAATTTGATGCATGTTTTTGCGCGTTTTATCGACGTGAAACAGTCCCATTTGTTGAAGGTAGCAGTATATTTTTGTGTAGATTATTATTGACCAATTTGCCTATAAAATGGTATAATTCCAATACACTTCTTGTATTAATTCTGTTCACTGAATATCATGAACGCGACTGAACCCGAGCGAGCGGAGCGAGCGAGGGGGGAGGGGAGGGTGTGGGAGGGGGGTGTCCCCCCTCCCACGGTAAGAACTTTTTGCATTTTGATTTTGCAAATGGTGCAATTTGAAGCATGTTTTTGCGCGTTTTATTGACGTGAAACAATCCCACTTGTTGAAGGTAGCAGTACAAGTATATTTTAGTGTAGATTATTATTGACCAATTTGCCTATAAAATGGTATAATTCCAATACACTTCTTGTATAAATTCTTTTCACTGAATATCATGAACGCGACTTAACCCGAGCGAGTGGAGCGAACGAGGGGGTAGGGGAGGGTGTGGGAGGGGGTGTCCCCCCTCCCACGGTAAGAACTTTTTGCATTTTGATGTTGCAAATGGTGCAATTTGATGCATGTTTTTGCGTGTTTTAACGAGTTGAAACAGTCCCACTTGTTTAATAAGGTTGCAGTATATTTTAGTGTAGATTATTATTGAACAATTTGCCTATAAAATGGTATAATTTAAATACACTAGTCTTCTTGTATATTCTTACACTGAATATCATGAACGCTGTCTGTTCAGCAATCAAACAGAAAAAGCATGCACACGAGGGTGTAGATAGGGGCATATCCCCTCCCACACGAAGGTGATTTTGCGTTTGCAGACCTGAAATTCAGCGATCTGGTGCAAATTTTTGGTGCAATACTTTTTCATCGAAGTGTTAAAATCACGGAATTTAGCTCTTATTCCGAATGTGCACCATCTGTGCGTATGTATAAAGTCTAGTGAGGTAGAGCTTAGGGGAAGGGGGATTCCCCCTCCCGCTCGCGGAGCTTTTGCGTTTTTAGAATTGAAATAAAGCGATCTGGGTATAGCCACAGTCTACTTCTTTGCATGGCGGGGGGGGGGGGGGGGGGGGGGGGGTGCGAGCAGGGAGAAGGCGTGGGCGAGTATTATCTCCACCCTTCCCTTCCGATGGAGCTTTTATCTTTTTAAGGTTGAAATTGAGATATCTCGCAAACGCATATTTGATGGAAGCAACATTTGGGAAATCACACACACACACACACACACACACACAAAAACTGATGGGGGGTGGGCTGAGGGAGGAAAGGGTCGATTAAAAGGGAAATTCCCCTTATACATGAGGGAACCTTCAGTTTTCGGAATATAAGACTTCTGCACCCAGAATTATTCAGAATTTTTTGTAAATCTAAAAAGTGTACTTAGCTAGGGAAAGAGGCACAGAGGGGGAGGGTTTGGGAGGGGGATACCCCCTCCCAAGCACGAGAGATTTTGCATATTTTGAATTGAAATTCAACGATCTGGTGCACACTTTGAGTGAAATATTAAAAAAAAAATATCTTATTTGATGAAAGGTTGCAAAGGAGATCCGCTTCATGTGCATGCATACAGTATACACGCATTTTTTTTTCCGCCTCCCAAATCCCCGGTCCAAATCTTAGGGGGGGCGACCGCCCCCATCGCCCCCCCCCCCCCCCCCTGGCTACGCCAGTGCTCTATGAGATGTCGAGTGCAGTTCTAAGTGGTATCAAAAGTTTATTCAATGAAAATTGGTTTTGAAATGGCTGAGATATCCAAAAACAAAGTGAAACAAAGAGATACTAATAAAGTTGGGGCATGTCGCCTTTTATTATTAGCACTTTTTTGGATATCTCAGCCATTTGAAAACCAATTTTCATCAAATAAACGTTGAATCTTCAATAGAATTACATGCTCTTTCATATTTCATAAGAGGCTTTTTATTATCTCACTTAGGAATGTTCAAAACAGGAATCCCTACCTCAACCAGTACTGTACAGTCCCTTTAAACCCAAAAAATTGCTGCAGCCCGTTGACCTATAGCTGCATACGCTGTGATTCTGAGGAAATGAATTTCATAACGCGGGGGCCCATAGGCTTGTTATGCCGCCTCAAACCTATCCTAGACAAGACAAGCTGCCACTCGCCCCCCCCCCCCCCCCTGTTAGAAAGAAAGCGGCCGTCACGCAGGCCTAAATCATGTCCGTATTGACATTTCACTGTATACAAGCAGGTCTTCGTGTGCGACAATAATTATAATATTATTTTCTCTTCAAATGATGTATATTCAGTGAGAGATTTTTTTTTTTTTTTTGCTTGCTTATTGACTTTCATTGAGGGTACAATATACCCCCCGTACAGGTTGTTAATATTAATCAATAAAGCCTTTCTACCTAAACAGTTCCTAACTTTATCGATTACGTATAGCATTGTATGTATAGATATACCTTTTGCGAAATATTTTTGATTTCAATTTGTTGGAAAGATTGGCAAACTGAGTATGCACTCTGAATAAAAACAGAATTGTATAAAATAAATAATCTCAGGGAATAACAATAATGTATTATTTTTACAATGTCTTAATTGGAAAGGAGATAACAGTGAATTTTAGTATTCGTAAGTCTAAAAAATAGTTAGTCTAGATAGTTATACTTGTCTGCTTTCTCCTTTTTTTTCTCAAAAAGTAAATCGAGCCAAATACCTCCACATGATACTGCTCATGGTCTTATCTTTGTAGTGTTTACTCAAACGACATTTCAAGAGTATTTTCTGAATTTTTCACCTGTCACTGGCTTATTACACAAAGTATACCACTAGTTCTCGTCTATACCCCAGCAGGACAGACAGTCCCGAGTTGCCGATACACCATGTGGTACCATTCGAAAATGCCGCTTATCTAGCGCCATCTTGTGACGTCAATGTAAATTAAAAACTGGGCTGTGTCCGCTGACGTGTACGTACGTGTCCGTAATTTTCAGGTAAATTTTTATAGATTTGTATATTTATGGTAGTGTAATTTACTATGTATACAATACTGTTATATACTCCGTGAAAATGCGGTCGGGATTGTTGAGCTTTATTGGGGATTTGGAGTTGTTTTGTGCATACAATTTGGTATTTACCTGGACGTGTCCGTCGATGTGTTATGTCTGCGGGAAGCTGTACGACACACACGAGTGCTTGAAATCGCCCATATGTTTGTACAGGGCGCGCGCCATGTTAAAATGATAATTTCGGCGTGCCCCCGCCCCGCGGGTGTAGGGCTCAGTCGCGCGTGATAGCATGTACAGGCTGGGGCTTTGAAAGCATACATTATGCGGGCAAGATGCAGACTACGCAGTAGTATGCATGTGAAAGGGAAATAGGCTGATGTACTGTACACTGTGCATGCTGTACATGCGTGCAATAGACTTGCGTGCGTATGCGTCGTCTCATGTATGTCTGACTGGACGAAACGACCGGCGGCACATAATACAACCGTGGGAAACTTGTAATCTTGTCGTAAACAAGTCGGACAGACCATTCTACCATTGACTAACGTATCACTAAGATTCTGCAGATTATTTTTCTTCGTTTTAAGCAATGATTTACCCCTAATTGTCACCCGACCACCATGACATAATCTGACTCTCTCTTGGGTCGACTGAGTAAAAATGGTTCATGTTGGAGGGGAATGTGAAACCACGCTACGAACGATGGCCGATACATGTCAGTGTGGCTGGGGTATCAATTCAATCAGGGAGGTGAGAGGAAACGTGCAACGTAGAGGACCCTACCTACATTGTACCAGTATTTACCACTTCCAAACTAACAATGTTAGTTGTCCCTCATTGACATTGATGTTGTGGCTTTCGAAACTTTGCTTAGCAAACTGGCCTTGTTGTATATGAGTAGAAGAAATATGAAATAGGCCTAGTCTACACTGAATGCCATTGAAAAATTGGGCAAGACTTCCATATGTACCCCCGCTATGCATCATGTGTGATGTATAAGTAACAATCGCTAACATGAATAAGTTTAGGTGGCTTTGGGATTAGGATTAGAGTTTACTCAGTTTAGGATTAGGGTTAGGGTTAGAGTTAGGGTAACATTGATCTCGGTGTCCTAGGGAAATGTGGACTTCAGAGAAAGCTCATACAATGTAACTATGTTAGATCTAGGTGCATAAATAGTGGGGGGGGTACATTTGGAAGTCTTTCCAAAAATTGATATCAAAATCGGTTTTTGATTGCAAAGGGTGCTGGGTTAAATTGATTGATTGATTGGATAGATCTTTAAATAAATGCATGAGACATTAAATTTATGAATAGCCATCATTTTGTTCATACAAATATTGTCATTTAATTATACTGGGCTGATCATCACTTCCATGAAATGCAAAAAAGAAATAGAGAATTAGAGTAGTCTAGAATCTGTTGTTTCTATGGCTATTATATGGGATTATATTTATAGAAAAATCTTTGATCTACAAGTGTGTATTTTACTGTATTGTCTGTTAGATTGCCCAGAGGTATAAACTTAAATCTGCTAGTACTAACGGCTACATAGTACAACCTACATAGACAGAAGATTCAAGACATTCAATTTTTTGCCCAATTTTTATTGGTGCTGTGCATTGCACCTTGACCTCATTGCTGAAGGTGGCTAACTTGGAGGCATGCAAGTACGTATTACGAGAAACGAAGTCAAGCCGTCCATAATTCAACCATATTGCACCTCCCAATTAATGTAGAAACTTGTCATGTGCTTATGCGTATGGTTGAATATTTGCAAGGGCTGTTGGTCCTTAGTACAGCCTAGGTTCTTGCTTTTTTCTTGACCTAATCCAATCATGGGATATGTACTGTATTGACATTTATTAAAAAAATATATATATATTTATCCATACAAGGTACTTTTGGAAGATTCTTTACAGATTTCTCACTTGACACCTTCAAGATGTACAGTAGATCTACATTTAGTGATCTCAATTCTTCCTGGGCTGTAATTATCCAAATTATTGACATGAACATTGCTATCTGGGATGAACACAAAGATTGCATTCAACTTGATTGACTGCATACATGTACATTCCATTAGAGAAGCACTCAGCATGTCTCTCTTAGTAGGAGGTACAAAAAGAAGAAAAAAGGGTGAAGGAATCTTGTTTATTCGTCTGTCATCGAAGAGTGTTAAAAGCCACCATATTATGTTTTACCTTGGCAATGTGCTGTTCTTTAACCCGTTGAGGATCGGGCATATGTCTATGGGAAATGCGTGTTGTAACAAAATCTAACCGTCCTCAACAGGTTATGTATCGTGGCCACACATCAATGCCCTTGCACAAATCTGGAGTGTAGCAAGCGCATAGGATACATATTGCAATTTCTGTGTTCATCCAGCAAAGTTTGAAAAACGCAGTAATTTCACCATATATTATGGTCAAAGTAGGCTTATGATGATGAGATTCCAGGGAAGCTGGAGAAATGTGTATTAGTTTAGTTAACTCTGTTTTGTATTAATGTAAGTATCGATAAAGAGTCCGTTGGAGGTCAAATCTATGTACTTAGCTGATAAACTACTACTGGTAGTTTCTACTACAGCTAAGAGTGTACCAACACTGGTATCTTTCATGGGCAATTAACAGCACTTGGTGAAAATTAGCCTTGTCGAAAGTGAGGGAAATTCATGACATTTTATCATGCACATTCAATTTTTTGAAGCGGAGAATGGTAACAAATACCTTAGCATATAAAGAGTATATCCTGTTGGAGAAGACTTTAATTCTTAGCACATCCATACTTTGTTGTGAACTTGCCTTAGAAGCTAAAAATTTTGTGTTTTGTACAGTGTGTAGGTACTGATAGGCTGTGGAAACAGTGCACTGCCAAATTCTTTTCAGCTGAGTGTGAAGAAAGCTATACAGGATTCGCGATGTTCGTTCACTTCCAAATTTGCACTATACCGTATGTCCCAAAAAAATTACAATGGGGCCCTATGCAATGATATCTTTAAAAATATTGCATCAATCTAAATACAAATTCAGGGTATGAAACTATAACTCATTGCCCACATCTTCCAGAAAACCCCATTCGATTTGCTTCAGTGGTCAAAGAGAAATGAGGAATTTTGTAGAGGATGTCGGGAATCTCTTTTGTCCAAGTTCTGTCTATTGTTTACACATAAAATCATCGAAGTGCTAAACTTGGAAGAATCAGACTCATGACATGATTTACTACAATCAACATTTCTCTATGACCGCTTAACCAAATCGAATGGGGATTTCTGCAAAATAGACCTAAGATGTTATATTTTAAGAAACTGAAGTAGCATTGAAAAAAAAATAATCATATTGGATGTTATCAATGCAAAAATCTGATTGTAATTTTTGTGTGATATACTGCAGTATGTCCCCCAAAAATTACAATCAATTTTTCGAATTGGTAACATCCAAAATGATCCACCTGTCTAAGTACTACTTCAGGGTCTTAAAATATAACATCTTAGCACTATTTTGCAGAAAACCCCATTCAATTGGTTAAGCGGTCACAGAGAAATGTAGACTGTTGTAAAGCGTGTCATGAGTCTGATTTTTCCAAGTTTAGCACTTCGATGATTTTGCGGGTGAACAATAGACAGAACTTGGACAAAAGAGATTCCCGACATCCTCTACAAAAATTCCTCATTTCTCTTTTACCACTGAAGCAAATCGAATGGGGTTTTTTGTAAGATGTGGGCAATGAGTTATAGCTTCCTACCCTGAATTTGTATTTAGATTGATGCAATATTTTTAAAGATATCATTGCATAGGGCCCCGTTGTAATTTTTTTGGGGACATACTGTAGAGCATATCTAGTGGGCATGACTCTTCCTGTATTGGATAGTGGTACACTTGTAATAAATATTGAAAATACACACACTCACAAATGATGTTCAACCCTGTACTGTATTTGTCGATTAGCACTAATGCTGCACTATTTTCTTCCTGAAGTGATTTGCAAAGCGGTATGGAAAAACTAATTGCCAGTGAATAGAGATCCCTTATCCCCATAATCCCTATTGTGTCACCACGACCAGTTGGTGTATTAAGGCACATTGTTTTGTAGCACAGAGTAGGGTGGCAAACTTGGAGGAATTCTCTGAAAGTTGATGAAAAAGCACAGCAAGTTACAGCTAAAGTGTCTGGGCATATAACGGGTTAATACTGTTTTGCTGGTAAATTGCTGTCATGTGCGCCCAGTAGTTTTGGCACAAATGTATCATTTCACTTCCTTCTGAAACAGGCGTAGTGAAAGTATTATTTGCTGACTCACATACTATGTAAGTGCATTGCATCTTTGTTATTCTTGTTTTGTTTTCTGTTTTTTGCTGATCTAACTGAGGTTTTGCATTCATTAAAATTCACTTGAGTGAAAGACAAGTCTGTTTGGAGTAATTTCTACATTGTAATTTCTGCATTTTGTGCCTCAATTTTGATACATAATATTGCTCAATTCATTACAAAATTTATCCTCCATTGGTCTTGCATATTCCTTAGATTACAGCACTGTACTCTGTAGACCAGGTTCCACTGCCTACATGTACCAATAAGAGCTTCTGTGAAGTGACTTGAAATGTTAAATTCCATTTTTAAAAATACAGTTGAACCTCTATTATCCGGCCTCCCTTTATCCGGATCTCTCTATTATCCGGACGCAATCTCGCCGTGATTTTTTATCTTTTTTTAAGAATTACGGGAGGAAAGGGGGATTACCAACTCCTTGAGAACTCCTACACAAACACACATGAATTACATATACTTGATACATTTCTTAATAATTATTTAGGTAAATCATCCCAAAAATTTATAAAAGAAAATGATTTCATTCTTGCAAACACGAACCTCTATTTTGGGGTCTGTTACTGAGTGTAACAATGAAAAGGTTGCGGTATACACATTACTACATGTGGTACTACAATGGGCTACATCAGTACATGTTTATGTATATGTACATGTATAAAGCATTGAGTCTCCCGGTCCCGACTTGTCCGGATACGAGAGGTTCAACTGTAATCATTTACAGCCCGTCCCTTGTATAATTTTCAAAAAATCAGATCTGAAAACAACATCTGAACCATTGTAGTGATGCACAGAAAACTTGGTTTGCTACATGTAGTATATATGTATGGCCTCAAAATAATCATTTTATTTTGGGGCAGTCATACAATGGTATCTAGACTTTCAGAGAATCCTTAAAAATTTGAGACGGAGAAATGTAAGAAAGCAAGTGACACCTTGGGTTCAAGCAGTTACTGTACAATACTGAGTACTGTTTTGTAGATCGATACAAACACTTCTCTGTGATGTTCCTGTAAAGAAAGTATTTAGTATCCTGTATCACTGTATCCTGTATCACTGTATCCTGTATCACTGTATTGTTTGGTATGCAACCAAAACTGGTTTGCTTTACCCAGAAACTAATAAACTGTCAATGAATTTTAGAGTAGGGGTGGTTACATGGGTTAGCACAAAGACTTTGTTTTTACTGGTATACATACCTCTGCCACGTGCCGGAGGCATTATATTTTGAGGTTGTCTGTCCTTTCTTCATATTGTGGATGGCGTAACTTAAGAACCGTTTGAGGTATCCAAATGAAACTTGATATGTATGGATACATTATGTATGTGTGGACGAAGCGATGCCTATCAGCTTTTGGATATACACAAAACTTTGTTGAGACTTTTTTTTTTACTTTTTTTTTTGATTTCCTCTATTTTCTATTTTTGTTTCCAGGCACTTATTTCCACTCAAAGGTTAGCCAGTAGTCGGTATCAAATTTTGCCATGGAGACCGACGTTCAGGTCAACAAGGACCAAGCTGGACCATCCATCTCTGATATGATCCAGCCCGTTGTCACGGCGGTGGAGGCAGTCCCTGTCATGGACGGTGGCAAAGAGATCTCTAGCGTCAGTGGTGTACCCGCAGGGACTACCATCACGGTTGTCGACGCCGGACAGACGTCTGATCTTGGAGGTATGTGTATTTAAAACAGTAAACGAGAACTAATTCAAACTTATTCTAAACCTTCTTAACTATATATCATTTTTTTTTTTGTAGCTTTTGTGTGTGTGTGTGTGTGTGTGTGTGTGTGTCTGCGTTCTTTTTTTAAAATTCATTCCTGATTTTTATCCACGTTACAAAGCGCTTTCATTCGGACTCGACAGGCAAGAGTGATAAATATCTTTCTTGATCAATGAATTCTCCCCCCCCCCCCCAAAAAAAAAAAAAAAAAAGAATTCCCGTCCAATCCAGTTTACTTACTACTGATATCAGTAAGTATTTTACAGGATGGAGAAAGAAGAAGCTTGTGTGAATTAAACCATGTTCCCAGGCAAATTCAACCATCAAGTATAGTAAAGACTGATGGTTCAAGCCTTCAAAAGCCAGCAGAATGATAGGGCATAATAAAAGTCTCAGTGTGTGTACCTGATTTCATAAATGAGAAATTGACATACACCTACAGTATGTATGTCTGGCACGTTTGCTCTTCATTGCACGCACCCCACTCCATACTTTGTGTTTTGTCAAATTCTAACAAAATTAGAATTTAAACTCCTTTTGTTAGTGCATGTAGGCACTTGTTATAGTGTTCCAATACAGTACGTAGCATTATTTGAATAAGAAAATATCACTGATTTTTATGAATGGATGTTGGAGTCAACAACATCTAACATTTTCTCCCTTAAAAGCCATTGTTATGGAAAGGAAACAGATTTTGACTTTTGATGTAAAAAAAAAAGAAGGTAATTTAATGAAACATTGTGAGATGTAGGTATTCTGTACAATGTAGTTACAGTAAGTGACTTCTGAGGCTGAAGCGTTCAATCACCCCTGGAATCTAGGCACAAATTTACACACCCAGTTTCAAGATTATCATACTGAAAATAATGACACAATAAAATTAACATTTGACAGTAACTGGTGACATGCCTGTGATCAGTCCAGTCAGCTCTTTTTACCATCTATCCTTTGCAATGAAAGCAGCATTGCAGTGTAAAAATCATTAAATATAACACAAATTCTTAGAAAATATACCATGCAGCGGATTGATTGATTGATAAAGCAAAGTTGTACACTGGCACTGGTCTGACGGTTCGGGACCAGTAAAAATCACTGTCAGACCAGTAACTTTTTCAGGAATGAACCAGTAAGAAATGGAAAAACTGGGTACATACTGGTCCAACAGACAAGTCAGACTAGTAAGGGGAAAAATGGGTTAGCGTGCAGCTCTGGATAAAGAGTATGATGATATAATCACATTATGAGACACTGAGCACATACGTAGTACATTATAATTGTACCAGTGCATGTACAATATGTACATGTACATGTACTATACTCTACAGCCTAGGCAATTTCCACAGCATAATGGTATAAGTTGTGAGTAGTTTACTCTCTCATTTCGATCTGTCGTTAACCCTGTGTGCGCTGCATTAATTTACTGTTTGTAGGAATGTAATGTGAAAATAGTGCACATTTGACCCGTTGGCACAGAATGGTTAACCTGATGGTTTTTGCAAAACACTCACTTCCTGTTATTTACTTTTCTGTGTGCACTGAAAATGACCTACATCAAGTACATACAGCATTTTGCATCAACGTTTGCAGACAGAAACACAGTATACACTAAAGTAGTCTCCTTCATGTATGAAGTTATTAGAGTTATTTTTCTTCTATGGACCGAGGTTTGTGTAAGTTCTTTTCTTCTACTATCAGGTATAGGGCCTACATACATTGTACATGCATGCATTGTCGGCAGAGCAGAGAGGTAATTTATTGATGGTACATGATTACAATGACACACGGCTGCTATTGTTTCATCACTTGTACAAGTGTACAATGTACATGTATAAGGTGCAGACTGGCAATTCAATTTGAATGCTTTCAAGTCTGAACGGTGGTACTCATCCAAGCTTCATTTCTTTCTTTTTTTTTTTTTTTTTTTTTTTTTTTTTGGGGGGGGGATAGCTTGTTCGACATCAATTACAGATACAAGAAAGTTCATTTTGAATCTTTATTTGCTGTAATGTTTACATACGTATTCATGCCTTATTCAGGGCGACTACAGTAATAAGAATTACTGATTCTACCATATGTATACAGTACGTGCATACTGTTTACTGTAGCCTGGGCAGTGCTCTCACAGCAATATAGTCTGTACAATACTGCCTCTCCTTCACTTAAAAGACAGTAATTTGTATTTTTAGTGACACACTGTACGTTGTACATGTATACCAAGTACCAATACAGTATAAAAATGTTGGTTCAGGTTTTGTTTGTTGTTAATTGTGTGTGTGTAGTTTTAAAGTTATGCTTGCAATTTCTGTTCAACTTACTGGGATGACACAGGAGTGCAAATGTCCCTACACTCATCAATTAATTTTATTCCTTTCATACTAATATGTAGCATTTTGATGTGCCATTGACATTGTGCAGTACTTGGTATTTCACGCACGTAATGACACTGTCTATGTACACTAGCTTGACAGTGAAGAAACATGCATAATCTGAAGTACAGTATGATATTTTCCTTCAGTTGTTGCACATACACATTTAACCCGTTGAGGACGGTTTGATTTTGCTACAACACCTATTTTCCATAGACACTTGCCCGAGTATACTCGGGACTCGTCCTCAACGGGTTAATGTGTGTACAAATATCTGGTTGTTCCACTTTTTTTCTACATGAACAATTGCATGTACAGTGTATCATACCTACAATGTACATGTAGTGTCAAATATGTTTACAACGTTTGCAAAGGAACATTACATGGTAACATTGTAAATCTGGCCAAGGTGTATGCTTTAATAGTAGCGTACATATGTATCTGTGTGTGTCTGCGTACGTGTCTATGTGTTGCGAAGTCAGCCTTGAAAGCTGTTTAACAAACATTTGACGTCTGGCTAGTCCCAGTGCTCTGAGAATATACATTGAACAATGTGTAGACATTGTTTAAAGAAGAACAAAACAGGAAAATTCCAGTGAAAATGAAGAAGAGTTTGCAAAGGTCAAGGTGTAAATTGGACTGTGGAGCATCAATTTTCATAAAAAGTACACTTAGCCTACAGAAGGCTGCACAAAATACAAAGCTACATAATTATAAAAGTTAGCCCAACCAGATGCAGACTTCTGTACAAGCACAGGGCTGTGTATAGATTACATAAAAGTTCAAGAATTTACATTCTGATGTTCATGCGAGATTACGTAATCATGTCTAGCCAACTCGGGACCGGATTTGACTAATTCATGTACAAACTGTAGCATCGTTCCATGTAAAGCATGAGATTGGCAATGTCATTTTGTCTTTTGATGTCTTTGCCAGGCCTGCTACAGGCATCAGAGATGATGGAGATCATCACACAGGAAGTGAGCACACTGGCCCAGGCCAATGGTAATGTGAGCGACTCTACGGGAACCACCACGGTCACGCCTGTCATGGCCCAAAATGGGGGTAAGTCGGACAGACTCAGTCACTCGATTTAAATCCCCTTGCACTGTTTGGTTACAAAATGTGTTAAACTGAGGTATGATATAGAGAGGAAAAAAAAAATGTTTGTGCATGATTTAAGGGCTTATCAGGGCAATTTCCCCTTTATGTGTAAATGCTTGTTAGTGATAGGGTGAGAGTAAAGGTTAGGATTGGGGTTAAGGTTAGAATTTAGGTTAGGTCAACACTGCACACTGGCACTGGTCTGACGGTCCAGGACCAGTACAAATCACTGTTGGACCAGTAACTTTTCAGGTATGGACCAGTATAAAAATGGAAAAACTGGGAATCTTCTGGTCTGACAGACAGGTCAGATCCAGTAGAAAAAGAAAAAAAAATGTGTTAACGTGCAGTTTTGGTTAGGGCCAGGATTAGGTTAAAGATTAGGATTAGGGTTAGAGTCAGGATTAGGGTAATAGAGTCAGGGGAAAGGTCTATGGGAATTGTCCGGGGGGGGGGGGGGGGGGGGGGGGAGGCTGAAAATAACAATATTTTTAAGAGAGAAATACCAAAGCTCCAGGTGAACTGAACATGACAACAGACATGATGGGTTACAGCAAAAATTTGTATTACAAAGCAGTCAGATTCACATTACATATCATAAAATTTGATGGACCAGCAATTTGTACTACCGCTGGCACAGTTGACAAAATTACACAAAAAATTACACTTGTACATCTGCAGTTATGGTGGTGAGCATATTACAATATCACAAATGAAATAAGCCTACGATGTACATTGTGGCTTGTTCTTCACAGAGTGGGTCAATTTCCCATACGGAGAAATGCATGTAGAGATCCTCTGGTTGACATAAACCTCTTTCCCTTACCCCCCCTCCCCCCCCCCCCCCCAAACCCTCTCCCTCCTCTATACATGTCATTGCAATGTTCCAGTGTTTTTCATTCACTTCCACTAATCGATATTCCGTAACTTCTACTGCCTTTGTTTCTTATGTCTGTGTGCCTGTGCACTGTAGTCGTCCTGCAAGCGTCAGAGCTCATGAAACAGATCATGGAGCAGGTGAACATCAAGCAGGAGGATGGAGAGGACACTCCGCATACAGTATACGCAGAAATCAGGCCCCCTGATCGTAAGTTACCTTAACATACCTTAACTGTAATGGCCACATTCATATGTGCAGATTTCTGTATATGCCAAAATATTTCCCGCCGTTTCAGTTTTCATGGATTGGATGCTATTTGCACATTTAAAAACATGCGAAAATATTAACTCTGACCTGATCTCAACATGAATGTGATGTTTACAGTATCTACATTGTACATTTCTCTTTTCAGTACTGCACTCCACAATTGCAAATCTAACCATCAGTGAAATCGTCGCGGAGGTCCCGATTTGCAAAGAGTTAGACTCGCTGAATATATGGCATACTGTAAAACAAGGAATGTTCGCGTGCATATTAATTATGTGAATTTCGCGAGCGCCAAGATTTGCGAAATTAAAATGCATGCGAAAAGTTATTGTCTACACTATGTGCACTGAATGCCATTGGCAATTCGCGAAAATTTCATGCCACGAAAAAGGGCGTTGGTTCCAATTCGCGAAAATTTCATGCCGCGAATATATATCATGTTTTACAGTATACAGTAGATTAGATGATGATATCTTGCCCTCTGACATTACTCTTCATATCTTTAGTGAATTCAGGTTGAACGCAAAGTACAGTTTCCCTTTAGGAAGAATGATTTTGTGTTTCAATGCCACATAAGCTGTAATCTTTCACTTGGAGTAGAATAAATCCTTCATATGGCACAGGATTTGTCTGTATGCACACAATAAAGATTGAACGTTTCTTTTGTATCGAAACATATAATGACCCAGTCATCCAATTGAGGTGAACAGATATTCGCATGTTAGCCAGCTTTTACTCTGATTGTATTGATGATTTGTTACAAGTACTGTATATGCCAAATATTTCATGAGGTTTTTATTTTTCGCAAATTTCACGAGTCGGGTGCTATTCGTGACATTAAAGACACATGAAAATATTCACTCTGATCTCGATATGAATGTGACGTGTGCATAAACATTCCTTCATCTAGTACAGGACTCCAGGATTGCAAATTTAAACACTCGCGAAATTGTCAGAAATTCTTGATTCACAAAATTTTAGACTCGCTAAATATATGGCGTATACAGTTCCTGCAGTGATTGACCATTGTTATCCAGACCTATTTGTTAGTAGACTAATTTCATTGTTTTCTCCCATTCTCTGTACACAGAAATGTTGATTGATGACCCAGGAACACATGACAAGCATGATGGAACATCAGGAGATGGTGTACAAGGGCAAGGTATGTATCACAATAAAAGGAGAACAAAAAACAAAACAAAACAAAACAAAAACTGGCAAAATGCAGGGCTTGGTTTTTGTTGTTATTTTACAAGGCAATTTACATTGAGAGCTAGTGGATAGAATTAGAATGACAAATTACACAGTTAGACAACAATTAGACAACAACAATTTAGTAACTGAAATGCTGAATTTTGAAACTGTGTTTTCTTTTGTGTGCAATGCAATAGAGTGTATGAATGCTACAACCTTTGACCCTGCTGAATAGAGCCAAATCCACAGTGACATCTTTGCAGAGTTAGCATTGTATGGGTTTGGAGTTACACTTGGGGACTGTCCTTGTTATACCTCAGCCAATGAGGTTATGTTTTTGTTGCCCAGCATTGGTTTGTTTGTCTCCTTGCAAAAGAACTCAAAAAGTTGTGAATGGATTTGGATGAAACTTGCAGGATAAGTTGATAATGATTCAGTGAACAGATAATTGAATTTTGGTAGTGATCCAAGAATTTTTTATGAATTTTTGAAGGATTTTTCTATCTTTTGGCTAATAGGGTCAATGAACTTGGAAGTTCAAGCTGCGCATATTTGAGGTTTGCATACACGCACTAAAGCGTGTGCTCTGCTCAAGGCGGCGCGCAGCATGCAGGAAGCTGATGAGGTAAACACAACAGGGCTTCTTCTTAATGGAAAATTGAGGGATTATTAGCATGTGTGGGTGAAAATGAGCTGTTTGGCGGAGGTCTGCGCTCTTTAAGTGCTTTTCTAGTTTCATATGGCATCCTATGTAGTGTCTCAGAAGAGGAGTGTTACTGGAGTAAATAACCCAGAAAGGAGAGTTGGTGGGGGAGTTACAGGACAAGTCCACCTTCATAGACATGTGGATTAAGTGAATGCAGCTATATGAGTAGAACACATCAGTGAAAGTTTGGAGAAAATCGGACAATCTGTTCAAAAGTTCTGAATTTTTAAAGTATCTGCACAGTCACTGCTGGATGAGAAGACTTCTATAGTGTATGATGTCACATGCATCGAATGATATAAGGACAAAATGAGGACAAATTTACAAAATTCAAATTTTTGACAAAAGTGCATATTTCCCTAACTTGTACTGATTCATGTTAAGGGTAATATCATTCCCCCTGCCTTCTGATAGAGGCAAGTCAGGTGATCTTTATCATGCGAGAAAAGTGAAAATATGTTGAGTTTTCTTTACATTTTCTTTATCATTCTACACATGTGACATCACAAGCGATGATAGTCTTCTCATCCAGCAGTGATTGAGCAGAAACTTTAAAAATTCACAACTTTTGAACAGATTGTCTGATTTTCCTTCAACTCTCACTGATGTATTGTACTAATATTGCTGCATTCACTCAATACGTGTCTATGAAGGTGGATGTGCTCTTTAATTATTCTCATGTGATATGTCTCGGAAGTCATCTGATATTGGATACAATTGGCATCACAGTACTTTTTGACTCACATATAGTCTTTGACTTGAGTAACTTGTGAATTTAGAAGAATATTTTACACTACAAGGAAAAATTTTCCAACTCTAATTTGATAAGCAATTTCAGCTGATGAACAGTATTTCAAATAGTATCCTGTACTGTTCTGTGGAACAAAACTGCTACACAAAAGTTGGTTTTGTAGCAGTAGTGCAAAAATGCATAGCAAATTGCAATGCAATACCAGATGAATTATTCCCTGCACTGACCTGTCTAGTTCTGCAAGACTCAGTGGAGAGCCATGTATTTCCTCCATTCAAGAATTTTCAGTGATGCAATTTTTTTTTTAGAGAAGAAAACTTTAACTTCAAGGCTGGGTGTTAGATGCCTGAGAAATGTCGTGATAGTACCTGTACATCTCATACATGTAAGTCAGCAGGTGAAGGAGACTTTGTGACAATGTCATGAGCACTTGAATTCACAATCATAGAGTGCAGTAATGGATGGAGAAAGGTACACGTGCATGTCACATTTGTGTTGGGATTAAAGTTAATATTGTGTTGTAGAATTAGTGAATAGCACCCAAACTCACAAAATTCATTAAAATAAAAACCTTCCAAAATATATGCCGTAAACATTATATTAAGTTTTAATCAATGCCAGTCAGCAAATTGATATACATTTTCATATGATGGGGGAACATTCGGACGTGTTTGCCCATTGATGGGTACAACATTTTCGTATGTTCTCTCATGGTGGAACATTTTTGAGTGAGCAGGTGGACAAACTGTGGCAGGTTGTCACAGAAATTTCAGGTTGACGGTGATATTTCTACAGTACTTAACTAATCCAGAAATAGATTAACTGAAGACTACTTTTGCTATTGGGAGTATACAGAATGACAATGAGCTGACTGTAGAGTTTGAAATGTTACGTCTAGGAAGTTGTAATTTCCTCATTAGCCTTTCAAGCCTTGTAGGTTAACTATGTTTTTGCTGCCATTGCAGTCATCAGCCGAATTGCAAAACCTGCAGCAATATCTGCAGACAGATGTTTGTGGAGCTTTGAGAGGTATCCATGTCTATCAACTCACTGTAGAGTATTCTCCTTTTTTTTTTTTGCACAGGTCAACTGGTGGACTCCTTTGCCATGTACACCCAGGAGGACCAGGGCCAAGAGATGGTGCAGCAATCCGCAGATGTGGGAGGCTCCACCAAGGTCCTCCACGTCCAAGCCACACAGGAGCCCATCGACGGGGATCCAAACAACGTGCAGACATCCTCCCGTACTCTGACCGTGGTCATCACCAACTTCCCCGACCACCTGAAGACGCAGATCCTCTCCTACAGCTGCATGTCGTGCGGGAGTGCGTTCAACGAGGTCGTCGACCTCATGTCGCACGTCTGCACGGGCACGGTGCCGCTGATTTCCAACGCCAGCAGCGTCGTGATCAACACCGGTGTGGGGGGAAGCGCAGAGTTGGATCCAAACAAGACAGTCATTAGCGCGTCAGACTTGTTCTACCGGTGTGACGATTGCCCAAAGAAGTTTATGAAGAAGACGGAGCTGACACGTCACAAGCAGACACACAGGAAAGGAGGGGATGGCATCGACGTGAAACACCCACTGGTAAACAGGGTGGAACTAATGACCCCCACGGCAGAGGAGCAGAGGATAATGGATGATAACATCATCAACACAGAGTCGGGAATGTTCCAGTGTGCCATCTGCCTGAAGTGCTGCAAGAGGAAGTTTGACCTCAAGCGCCACCTGCTCACCCACAGCAACGTGCGGAACCGGCCGCACACGTGTCCGCACTGCGACAAGCGGTTCCTCACCGCCAGCCACCTGCGGCAGCACTTGCGCGCCCATGCTGGAATCAAGCCCTTTGAGTGTGATGACTGCGGCAAAGCCTTCACCCGCTCCAGCGAGGTCACCCGCCACAAGGTGGTGCACATGCGCACCTCTGGCAGCGAGAGCTCACCAGTAACTGTGCCCCCCAACCTGACAACACTCTCCTACGAATGCACCGACTGTGCAGAGACGTTCGTGAACAAGAAGGACTTGCAGCTGCACCTGTTTGAGAAGCACACATACCAGTGCAAGCAGTGTGCATCTGTGTTCCCAACAATGGCAACCCTGGAACAGCACATGGCAGAGCACAGTCAGGTGTACACCTGCATCGAGTGCTCCATGGTCTTCGTCCACAAGAAGCAGCTCAAGCAGCACAATAAGCAGAAGCACCGGGACAAGCGCCACCGTCACCACCACCACCACCACCACCGCAACAAGCACGAGGACGGCAGCAGCCGGCACAAGCACGCCTGCCCCGACTGCGGCAAGGAGTTCCGCAAAACCAGCGACCTCAAGCGGCACGCTGTCACGCACACGGAGAGGGAGCGGCGCCACGAGTGCGAGATCTGCCACAAGAAGTTCCTGACGAGCAGCCACCTGAAAGCGCACCACATGCAGAAGCACTCGGAGGAGAGGCCCAACCAGTGCCCCTTCTGCGACAAAAAATTTGCCCGGAAGCACGATCTGAAGCGGCACATGGCCATCCACGACTCGGACCGCGAGAGGCCGTACACATGTGAGCATTGTGGCAAAAATTACATCACCGCAAGTCACCTTAGGGATCACATGGTTGTCCATTCTGGTGAGAAACCATACACCTGTGACTTGTGCGGAAATTCCTTCACCCTACAGAGAGCACTCCTTCGTCATATGAAGGACAATCACAAAATAGAGGAAAATTTCTAAGCCCACACACTTCTGTTACAGTCTGTGTTACCCAGATTCTATTATCAAGAAACCATTTTAGTGGTATTTTATCATTATAGCCCATTTAGTACATATGGCCTGATTGGGGCTTTTTAGGTCTACTCTACAGAGTTTCAATTTCACATGTAAGATAAACTGTTATGTAGGTCACCTTACCTTACAAATTTTGTATCAAAAATGTTACCGACAAATAGCTTCATGTTTTATGTTTCTATATTGTCATTTCCGAGTAGAACATTGCACCTGTCGTTCAAAATTTGTCAGTTTGTTCCTCCACATATCTGCTGTGGTTGTACGTGGCACATGCAATCCCTGGATTGACAGCAAGATAGATATCTGTGCTAACAAATCTTTCAAGCTGATAAGTAGCATCTGTATATAGTGTTCACATGCTGGTAACTTTTGTGTAGCCTTTTGGCGTGATCACACAAATTACATCTCTATTTTTACCCCTAGCTGGCGGAGAGAAATTCCATTTTCTTTCCTCCTTTAGCTCAAAATCAGGACAGCATATGACCAAATATGGGATGATTTCCAATCTTATTTCTCAGTGACCTCAACTGTTCAAAAAATGTTCATGTTCCATCACAAAGATTAAGTCCTCATTGTCACAGATGTTTACATACTTTTCTCATGGCATAGAAATTGTTATTTCTTAATATATTTTAAGGCATGATATTGAGAGTATTTTTGTCTGTTGTAGAAGGAGATGACTTGTAAAGGATAAAGTGTTCACTCTCTCACATTACAAGAATATTGAATTTCAAGACAGTATGCTAGAATGATTGATGACAAGGTTTAAGACATGACTTCCATTCTACTGAATATTTGGTGTACCATGTGCAGGTGCGCAGCAGACTGAATGAGTCCATACACCATGATCCCTACCACTCCAGCAATGAATGTTCTACAGTCAGCTTTAAAGATCCGGTAGCGTGCGGATACGGTGCGATGGGAAGGCTGGCCCGACTCGGATACATTCGGGAATCCCCGTAACGAATCGTGTACGGCTTTATCTCTCATCTCCATAATGGAAGTACACTTGCAGCCGAAAAGAATCTCAACCAGAGTCCAACATTGCAGATGAGCATATGGTTCGATGCACATATTCGCTGATGGGATATACTCTTCCAGCAGGCCTGCGCTAGTCGTGTTTTTTTTAATGTAATCTACCCCAGTGAGCAATGAGTGAAGACTCATTCATTCGGGCTACCCTTCTCCCCCCACGCTACCAGGTCTTTAAAAGTCTTGACTTCCATTCTACTGAACATTTGGTGTATCATGTGCAAGGTTGCAACAGACTGAATGACTCAATAGGCCATGACCTCTAGCTCTCATTAATGAATGCTCTCCAGTCAACCAAAGCCCTGTGTGTGGTGGCTCAGTGGGTGAGATCACAGATTTAAGTTCCTGGTTCCAATCCCCGGCTAGCAACCGTTGTGCCCCCCTGGGCAAGCACTTAATGTGAGTCCTTCAGTCATGACTTAAAGCAGACCTTCCAAGGGCTGCTTGCTTGCAAACAGTCCATGCTTCTTAGAGGACCTGTGAAGTTCTTCAGGGGGGAACTCAAAGCCACTGGTCCTGTTGTGGCTTGCTTGCTTATAAGCATTCCATGCTTTCTTACCAATCTCATATAACAAAAATCAATTCTAAAAGGAAGGAAGTCACAGTTTTGAATATCAGAGTTCATCAATTGGTATAAATATCGTGTCTATGAATGGGGATTACACGCTCCTCATCGATTCTGTTGAATCCCACTTAACCCTGTGCTGGGGCATTCATATTGTTAACCCTAAGAGGGCTGGCTGGAAAGAGGACACAGAAAAGGTTGAAGAGAATGTAACCTAAGGAGCAGTGGTGCAACCTGAACATGCAATCCAAAATATGTGTTGGTAATCTCATTTGTCACGATCTTGCCTATTTGACCTTCTACGGAATGATTACATAGGCATGGAATATGTGTAAAAAGAATACCCGTTACTTTTCTGTTGTGTGCACAATTTGTGACCATTGCATAATACATTGCAACATGTCACATGATGGGGATGGGGGAGGGGGTTATTTTGAATAGCACTGCTTGCCCCTTATCTGATATCTCTTCCATTCATTGAATTTCATCAGCGTGGCCTGTGTATTAACAAGCACGTTAATTCATGCTCACACAACTTTATTGGGACGTTATTTCAGTACAGCAAGGGAAGATACATTGTACGCTGTTACATAGTGCAGCGACATAGTGTACATCCACCTATGTAGTATACACCTGCTTTCTGTGTCCATTGACTTACCTGCCAGTGCCCTGTGCATCATGTGAGAGTCATGTTTGGTTAATTTTTTGTCTTGCTTGTCTTTGTTGTGCATGCATGTGTGGCTTGTGTTTTTAAAGTGGCTAGAGTGATGCTTTGTTTTACAACTTGTACACACACGTGAGTGGCGAATGTCGTTATCGGTTTTCCAGTCAGCTTAGTTTGTGTGCATACACTTTTGTATGTGCTTAGATATGTCATTTATAGTGTTTTTGAATGCCCCGTTATGTATGTTTTTGTGTGTTATCGATAGTGTGTATGTGCATGCATTCAGTGTTCACTCCCCTTCAGCTCTCATGAACAAATATTCATTGATGTGTTGCATAGTGTTCTACTTACACATTCCCTTTGGCATGAAAAACCATATATTTTACCCTCAGGGGGAAAAAAGTGGAGAGGAATAAAGATACGTACATGGAAATTTGCCCCTAGGTCTCCCTTCAAACAATATCATGATATATCTCACAGGCGCTGAAATGTTTTGTGTACCCAGAGTTTGTTTGAGAGCAGAGCATATGAGCAACTGACAGTACATTTCATATTTTTCCTTGTGTGTTCCTGTGACATGTTTTTAGGTATGACTCCCATTCATGCATGATGTACTCTGTATTTTGATCAAGACATTCAATTGCATTTTTTTTTAATTTCAAATCTTATTTCAAATACCAAGCTACTGTTCCACTCTACATTTTGTCTCTCCCTCCTCCCTACCCTCCCCTCCCCTCTGTCCGAGGGTATTCCCTCCCCGAAATCACGTCTGTCCACATATTGGGCATTGTGGAGCATTCCAATAGAGGGGAAAAACAAAAATTGAGGTAGATTTGAGATCTCAGGAGACTGGAAGGTATAGCCAGTATCAGTTATCTGTGTTCGGCCTTGAGATGGCAAAACAACGTATCTACGTCCAACATCATTTCCAGTAAATCGAGTTTATGGTTTCGCAAACCTACAGCTCCTTTTCTGTTTTCGTTAAACACTTCATATCTTACCCTAGAAGGACCAACAGTATCAGTAATACAGTGAATGTAAATTGATTTCACTAGACCCTTTATTTTAGAATGATTTGCTTTTAATCAAAACATATGTTGTTTTGCCATCTCAACATAGCCATGCTATTGCCATTGCTACGGCAAAACAACGTAAGTCTCAGTCACTGGCGTGCGTATAATGTCCAACAATGTCAATATGCGCTAGCTTCTGCAGCCACGCACGGCGCACAGCCTATTACTGCGTAAACATGTAGATGGCAAAGCAACGTATTGCATGTAGATACGTTGTTTTGCCAAGTCCATTCCCAACGTGTGTTGAGCAGGAGCAAGTGTATCACCGCTTGCATTGTTTTGCCGACAAAATTTGAACAATTCCCACTGGGAGGGAGCATCATATCTCAGTAATGGAATGGGTTCTGATTTGAAGATTTGGTCAAGAGTTAGATTATACTAAAATAAGCTGAAATATGTGACTAAGTCACTTTTCATGAATTTTCGACTTACATTGTTTTGTGATTTCACGTTTGTGTCGACCAAATTTCCTTACCTGAAAAGTAGGACCCTGAGCATCAACACACCATATCATTGGCAGGGAGTGTTGGAGAGAGAAGATATCTCCAGCATGGTGCATTGGGATGGGTTTGTCTCAAGGCCATCTCCAGCATGGCCTCTCGTACTACCACGCAAATATGTAACTCTTCATGAGACAATTGCTCTTCCGCAAATCAAAGCTCCATGGAAGTCTGAATAAACCCTTTAACCTGTTGAGGACGGGCTGATTTTGCTACGACACACATTTCCCATAGACACCTGCCCGAGTATGCTCGGGACTCGTCTTCAACGGGTTAATTGTAGAAACTACTGTAAAAGTGGAAATTTTCGCGGTGTTGAAATATTCGCGCATTTCGTGCAGACAGAAGCTAGGACGAAAACAAAAGCACGCAAATATTTTTGCGTAGCCATATGTTCCAGTAGCTGATGTCTTGATTCCGCGGAATTAAAAACACGCAAAACTCTTCTTACCTGGCCAAGCGCGAAAAATTAGTCACGCAAAAATATCCGCTTTTACAGTAGTGTGCCATGCTCTGACCCTGTGGTTACTTAATACTATACCTCTGTAGAACATTAAGTGAACTTTTGAATCAGCACATGATGAAGAATGAGTCCTTTAACCACACATTTGCAGGTAAACTGTTGTTTGTGCTTTTAACTTTGACCCAACTTCTACAGAATTTGACTGATAAAAGGTCTTTGTGGAGAGAAAAGTATGTAATGTTCTGTCATTTTTTGGAAGCTGTCTTTAGATCCTAAGTGATGTGCTTTCCCCATTTCAGTGGGACAATGATTATGTACATTTTGATGTGGACATTTCTGATTAAGGCTGTTCTTTATTTCTCAAGAAGAGTTTTGAGATACAAGTATTGTGCTGTTATTGTTACAAAGACATATTATAGTTATAATTGAAATGTTTTAGAAGTGATTCATCCAAGTAGATACGTATAGACAAATGGATTTTTGTTCTGCTAACATGAGACATGTCTATCACTGAAATTTGGAGTATTTTGCAGTTTTTTGTGCATACTGTTGTATTTATGAAGTTTCTTGCTGTAGTGTGAAATTTTGACAGTTGAACATGATTGCATATGTTGGCAGGTTGTGTTGTAAATAATCAGATATCAAACTTCAAAGCCCTATGCTCTGCATTATTCCATGGCAGGGCAAACCAGTAACAGCTCATGTGCTTTGCTACCAAACAGTGCTTATGGATAAATACTGTTTGATACCTTTTTTAACAACCTTTACGCACAGTGGTAGGATTTCACCGCAAATATGAAAAATGTAAATGCATGAGACAAATGTGGATGGTGAAGCACAAAGCCAGCTGGCAAGCTATGGTATCTTTCAATCAGATATTAAGGTCATATCACTTCAGTCCATCGCCCTTCAAAGAGTAGCAGCTGAAGCTTTGCCAGTAAACCTGGGATGTGGTCCAGCATGCCATCAGGAAGGGGAGGGATGTTGTATCGGCTTCTGTAAGCCGCAAAGTGTGAGTTAGTGCAGTAATTATGAGGATCTATGGGCTTTACATGGAGAGTGACACCTCAGCTCCTAGCTAATTAACAAATTGTTACCAAGAATTCCACGATAGTTTTGCAAATGCACACATTCTTGTTTCACTTGTGCAGTTTTTATCTTTAGGAGAGAAGTGTAATATAAGGTGGAATGAAAATGAATGCCACAGTAAACACAGGAAGAAGATCCGATGCATTTATGTCTGCACAACCCAAAGTTGGGGGGTGGGGGGGGGGGGGATTTGACCATACCATATAGTGTTTAGTTTTTGATATGCAGTACATAAGATACTTGCACTTGTGGATGAGCTTTAAAGTGTTCCAGATGCATATTATATACATGTATGTATCATACCTTTATTGGCAACATGTGCATAGTTTGCGTACGAGCAGCAGATTCAAGTCTCTATGCTGGGTACACTTCCAATGCAAGGTTTAATTTAGAGATGCTGATTTCTACTTTGCAGCATGAGATATTTCTTGTGTATAAACAAGACAATTTCATGTGGTAATGCTTATTTTTGGAGCAGTTTGGTGTGGTTTCTATCATGTGTCTGTGCTGATAAGGCTCCCAAATCAAAGTTGAGATGGTCACTATTTCACCAACATCAAAAAAAAAAAAAAAAAAGAAAGGAAGAAAATGACACATATCTCAGGATTGTGTTCGATGTTTTGTTAATAGCAGTGAGGGAAAATATGTAGTGTATGTCTTTCACAATAACTTCTAATGGCAAAACACAAAAAATTCACATCAGAGTACATCATTTTGGCTCTAAAATCTGAAGTTTCCCATTAGTATGGTTTCCATTTTGCATCAGATGAACTTGTATTTCATCCATTATATCTTGTTTCAACAGATGGGGAGCTGTTTAGTGAACAAAGAGTTGCGATAGACACAAGTTTTCTATTAATGCATGAGTCTGATTTCCCTGTGGCAAAGTTATTATCTTATTTTCTAAATGCCTTTTGGCCGGTAGTCAGTCGCAACTCTGTGTGTAACAGGTAACGGAGCCTCAATGCAAATGAAATGTAGTGAATTGTCTGTGTATATTCCTCTGTTTTGTGCCATGTATCATATGTAAATATGTATGAAAATATTCAGAGGTTAAAATGGGTAGAAGAAAAAAAAAAACACATACTGAACTTGGGTGAAATGCATGATTCCGCCCAATGGATGCACATATTATGTATTAATCTACTTGGCTCTTTGATGAATTAAAGCTCTTCTGAAAATACGATGGCAGATTTGATGTTTGTTCGTGTGATGTCTGCATACAGTGTTTGACGTGAGAGTATGAACCCGTGTACACAATTAAACGTGCCGGTAGTCAGCTCCGAATGCTCTAGAATGTAATGTAACTTCCTCCATTAATTTGTGCATGTGCAAACACACAGTCACACACGCACACATACAGACACGCACACATACTCTCTCCCTCAAACATATTATTTCATTTGCTTTTTCATACATTGTATTTAGATATACAAGTACCATATACAAAATGTACAGGGTTCATGTATTCAGAATTAAATAAATGGTACAGTCTACTTTGCTACATTGAAATTCACACAGTGCTGCCAGCATTTCACTTATCAAAATAAAAGGATGGTACAGCTTTGGTTTAGATGGGGCTGCAGGTTTCCAACTTTGTGTGTGTGTGTGTAAGTGTTTGTGAGATAATGAGAAACCTCTTGTGATAAATTAAAAAACATGTAATTCTTAATGGGAATTCACAGTTTATTTATGACGAAAATTGGTCTTGAAATGGCTAAGATATCAAAAAATAATGATCCTAATAAATGTGACAGGCCACAACTTTTATGCGGATCTATGCTTCATTTTTGTTTTTTGATACCCTGTATCTTAGTCATTTCAAAACCGATTTTCATCAAATGAACTTTCAATTCCCCTTACAATTGCTCTTGAACATTTCAGAGTGGTTTCTAACTTCTGCAAAACATTAAAAGCTGAAAACTCTCCTCAACCACAACTATGCCATCGCTTTAGAGGGAAATTTGATTGTATAATTATGTAACAGAAACTTTGTATGACAACATAATAGTCAAGAAAGTCGATCAGCAAAAATTTTGGGAGGGGAAAATGAGACACACACACACAAAAAAAAAAAGTATTACAAGCTGTAAGAACTTTGAGAGCAAAACAAATTGGCGACCGTGTGATGTAGGTGTTGAGAGTAGACATGTATTATGTTCATGGTACAAAATCATACTACCAGGTGTTAACAGATCTCCATTCATGTCATACACAAATATTAAAGGAGACCTCCAGATGATTTTCAGATTTTTACG
Organism: Diadema antillarum; assembly: GCF_040938485.1. Taxonomy (NCBI): domain Eukaryota; kingdom Metazoa; phylum Echinodermata; class Echinoidea; order Diadematoida; family Diadematidae; genus Diadema; species Diadema antillarum. The sequence goes on along the minus strand of NW_027271640.1, from coordinate 356,060 downwards.
TTTGAACAATGATAAGTTACTTAGACTGAGTACAGAGTTTCAGAATTGATAGTGATTTGGATGAGGAATAAGAATCAATGTACATTTTACATGTATTCAAAATTTATAACAAATTGCAATGAACAAGGATGATGACATGGCAGCCTCACCATAAGAATGCATGAGTTGGAGCTCGAGGAACCAGAACAAAAGAAGGTATGCATACATTCTTCACAGGTGAACTTGTCAGTCATTATTGCAATGCTACATTTCTGAAATACTTGAGGCTCTATGTCATCAACACTGTTCAGTGTAATTAATCTAAGATTTTTTAGGGTATCGGTTTCTCTGCTCAAAGATCACAATGAATTCCACAAATCTATACATGGAGCTGTCGATTTATGTACTACATGATGTGAAATTATGAAAATCGTCTGGAATGCCCCTTTAAACTAATTATGTTTTTCTCCTGAGAAAAAAAAAAAAAAAATTCTTTTGAAATTTCCTTCAGACATGTCCTTGTATATGATCAGTGTGCATGTATATTTTTAAAGGGGTGGTTAGTATTGGTGGGGATGAGGATTGAGCTTGCAACTTTTTGCAAGATATTGAGAAACCACTTATGAAATGTTACAGAGCATACCATTCTAAGAGGAATTCAATGTTTATCTGATGAAAATAGGTTTTGAAATGGTTGGGATATCCAAGACAAAGTAAAACAAAGAGATCCTAATGAAAGGATCGAGGGTCCCACCTTTTTATCAGTATTGCTTGTTTTGAACATCTCGGTTATTTTAAAAAACTATTTTCATCAAATAAATGTTGAATTCTTCTTGGAATCACATGGACTTTCATATTTCATAAGAGGTTTCTCAATATCACACAAAAAAAGTTAACACCTGATGGCAAATCTCAACCAAAACTGTATCGTCCCTTTAAGACCTTTTTTCTATGTCTGTCCGCGATGGATATGCTCTGTCTGTGCCCAAATAGAAATATCAACACGCATGTACAGAACACCAATACACTCCCATGCACAATGTGATTGTAAATACAGTAGCAATTCTTGAGTAGTTTAAGTGTGATCCAGTAACTATAAATTTCTTCCTGCTCAAGAATGGAGCTAGGAAGAGAGAGCTACATGGTGTGGACAACAGACGAAAGGTATACAGTATTCAACCCTTTAAACAAGCTCTTCCACTGGTTTGTTTTGTCTTGTTTGTTGCTTGTTTGTTTTATGGGTGTTTGGACTCTGTCAGTGAGATTGGTTGATCTGTACAAATGTCATCAAGTTGATGAAAAGTTCTGAATTTTTGTTGTTACTGTACACGTATTTTGTTGACTTCCTTGTAAGTTGACATCTACGCAAGTCGCCAGATATTCTCCGGTCCTGTGTAGAAGTTTACTCCATATCATACATTTTCCTATCACAGTGACGTTAGTCATAAATAACCGCATATGCAATTCTAATACAGCTGTACATAATGATGTCTGTGCCTCACAGGACTCCAATTTGCCTATCACAGTGACGTTAGTCATAAATAACCGCATATGCAATTCTAATACAGCTGTACATAATGATGTCTGTGCCTCGCAGGACTCCAATTTGCCTACACACAAATCTGTAATTTTTTATCATTTAATCTAACAAAAAAAAAATGCACCCTCTGGATGATACTCCTGTTGCACTAAAATGAAACAGCAATGACTTCTAGAGGGAACAGGCTGTAGCTGCTAAATATAAACAAAAAATGCACTTTTTGAAAAAAAACAAACAAACAAAACAACTGGGTAGTTATGAGCTGCTGACACCATTATCTCTGCTTATTTGCACATTTAGTTGTGATGAACATCACAATTCCATGACAAATTAGGAAACTTTGAAGTTCCATAACTTTCTCACCTCCTGTCCTTCATGACAAAAGTTCCTCCATATTTTCTGCTTTTCTCACATTATCTTAGTAGTTAACCTTGAATATAGCATTAAAATGCACATGAAAATATTTCCCTTGGGGTCTTCGACAAAGCTTTATGTAGTAACTTCCATTTCCCTTGTCTAACCTCACAATAAAGAGAATGAAAAAGTATATTGTCCATACAATGATCTTTATTACAGCATAGAATGTTGGCATAATCGTTTAGTATGATCCACTCATTACTTTCTTCACAACGTTGCCACTACCAGTGGACAGTCACACATAAATATACTCAGATTGAAGTCTCTAAATACTGCAAAAGTTGAGACTTTCCCACCATAAACTTATTGCGCAGAGCTATTTTCAGTAAACCTTGCTTGTTTATGATTTCACAGATGAAAGTATCTTTTTTGAATAAGAATTTGGTGTTTCACAGAGTACATGTATTTGCATGTTATCATCTAATGCAATCATTCAAGCAAAGAAAAACAATCACTTTCATAACCGTCAAATAAAAGTAATGCTCATTTGCAAATACAGTATCTGAAGAAGTTCAGATGTTTATAATTCAGACAATAACTTACACTGAGAGCTATGGTAGTTACCATTACATTCATTTTGTGGTTGTTATGTAATAATTACTATTATCAACTGGGCCAGTTCATCTCGGATATGACCCATACACACCACACGCACTGAAGGAAAGGGGGAGGAGTCATCTCGCTAGCAAACGCATGTTGAGGCTCAAGCTACAATTGAACTCACTGAAGAGTAGTCCCGAGTATTCTCTGGCTGGAGTAAATCAGACATGCTTGTTACAGGAAAATCAGTCCATCTACAACATGTTAACAAATGGTTTTCTTCAAATCTAAAGTTGGCAGAAAGCAACAAAGGGATTTGCAATTTAAAAGCAACAAAAGAGATCTATCCTTGACTCTCCCAGTAAATCTTAAATCAGAATGATATGTCTTCTTTGTCTGAAGCGCATCCAGGTGAACCCTGTTATAGCAAAATAGTCAGTGATACTGTACATTAACGTAGATAGCAATAGTTGTGATGGTACAAATCTAGGCTCGTTGTGATTACTGGCAATTAGCAAAACAATGCAGAGCAACGCCATAGGATAAAATCTAGGTTGTTTCACTAGATCTAAAATTACAAACTAATCATACAAAAATCTCATTTTGGATCTCATTATTATAAAAGCAAAACGGGACAGGGATAGGGAGAACCTTAAAAAAGGAAAGAAAAGAAAAACAGCACTGTGAAATGTGCAACAAAACCCAACCTGGGCTGTTTCCTTTGACTGCAATAACCACACAAAATTCCATGCACCACAATTAGTGCAAGATGATTGACTAGCATCACTCAGAGTTATAATGCATGAATTCTACCCATACTGAAGGAAATTCTGCACTACAATGTAGTGTGCCTGTTTAAGCATGAAACTGAACAGAGTACAAATATGGCTGCCATGCTTCCATAATTGTTCAATCCGAGTAGAAATCATTGTTTTTGAAGCTTCCAGTATCTGAATGAATTAAATCACTTCCTCTGCTTTTTCATGTCGATAAAATATAAAGCCATTTTTGGACATACTTAAGCAGAAACTTGATCAACTTATTCTGCATGATTTGCAAGCAAAACTTCAGCAGAGCATCTGATTTGCTGGCCCCGAGGGGGCTAGAAAAACAACAAAAGCTTCCTACAAAAACAATGTATTCCGAAGACTATTGAGGTAAGAGGACACGACATATAAAACAGTTGCATTTTATTTGTTTTCAGCGAAGAAAATACATCTTTTTAGTCATCTGATTCATTGAAGTCTACCTTGTACATCAACATGTGATACACCTCTGGATCACAGTCACATAACATGTTCTCCTTGTCAAATAAAGCCAGCCTTTGATGTTGTTTGGGGCGATATAAAATGACTGAACGAGTCCTCTGCATGTTGGCCAGCTTGATGAGGGATTTAAGAACACTTTCAAAATTTGTAATTAATGTCAATCTCCTCATGCCCGCTACAAAGACGTACACGCACAATTTTTGTTTAAATCTAATTTATGAAGACAGTTAATTATTTGCAAATCATACCGAGAGCATTTCTTCTATATTACACCATGCAAATATTCACATTTGAAGTGCTTGATCAGAAACACAGCAAACATAAAGCCCCGAATTCACGAAGGTGGTACAAATGAAACCATGGTTTAAACCATGGACAAAAACCATGGAGCGCCAAGTGTCGCACGGAATATTTCGTTACGAAATTGGTCATTTCGTCGACAAAATGACCGTTTCGTTAACGAAATTATCATTTCGTGGACGAAATTTTCATTTAGTTACAAAATGCTGTCATTTCATTGCAAAATAATCATTTTATCGACGAAATGACTGATTTCGTAACAAAATATTCCATGCGACACTTGGCGCTCCATGGTTTTTGTCCATGGTTTTAACCATGGTTTCATTTGTACCACCTTCGTGAATTCGGGCCAAAGATGCTTCTTGTGGGCATGAATTAAGCTGAAAAATAAATGAGTAGCATTATCTGCATTCACCTAATCCGTTGGGGCAACGAGGGAAAAATGCAGAACACAAACTTGTATGTTTTGTTGAATGTTGAGACATTGATAGTGCTGGCTGTATTTGGAATCTTGGTACAATGATATTGTTTCATGTGTAGTGCTGGCATCATGCATACACTTGTCCATATCCACCTCTCCACAACAGGGCGGATTTTACAGAGAAACTCAGGAGAAGCGATTCCTGCCCGCTACATTCACACATTGCTGAGATCCCCTCACGTGCATTCTCCCAATCAACTTCAAAGAGGATTTCAGAGTTGAGGCATCACAAAAAAAAGTTCTAGTGTGATGTGAGTGAGGGCGTCCCCTTGGCCTCACGACAAAGCCTGTACACCATTCTGACCAGCGTGCTTATTTCGTAACGACTTCTGGAGAACGTGGGCGTCGGCCGGCTCAATCCGCTTGTAATAGTGCTCCTTGGTCTCAATGATCTCAAACTCAAACTTTTTGTAGAACTCGATGGCGGAGTCATTGTTGATCTGCACATGCCTGTAGTGTTAGAAAGGTGAGACCAGAGTAAAGAGAAATATAATGAATGTCCAAGCCAGCTGAAGAATTTATGTGGAGCAAAGACAGTTTAGGGTGGCGGCATTCTTACTGGGAAACCAGGGCCCTGTTGCTTAATAGTTGAAATCGAACATAAGTCAGCCAATCAAATATAAGTCTCTAATTACCCAATCCTGATTGGCTGACACTTGTCTTTTGTTTGATTTTCCAACTTACATTTGATTCCATCCTTTTATGCAACAGGGCCCACCTGGGTGAAAATCTGTGCTTACTCAGACAAATAACTAGAAAACATTTTTTAGATGAACTTTTAACAATGTTGGCCTCCGGCTATTTTTTAGATCACGCCAAGGATAATGATCAATCTCAGCTAGAACAAATGCCTCATGTGCAAAGAATTTTATCACATGTGCAGATGTACTCACAGGTAAATGTTGTCAATGCGGCCATCTCTTTCACAGAAATCCAGGACATGTTTCAGCATTATTGTTCCTGCAGAATAAACAAAAATGGTACAATCATTACAGCATTGTTGCCAAAAAAAAACAACTAACTAAATATCAAACTACACTGCAGCCCGTTTTGGAACTCCGCTCCCTCTTAACTATATTGTATTAATCACTCTTTGATAAAGAGTACTACATTATCAGTCATGCTCATCGACTACTGTAAACCTAACTAGAAATATCACTTAAGGTGATTAATACCCCCGCCCCATGACGACAGTCTTACCCAAGGAATGATCTTTCCTTGATCTTCTGCCATTTAAATGCCGCTACCATGGCAACGCAGCTTCCGACACGTCCGAAAAATATGTCTTGCACATCTTCCCACCAAGACTATTGTGTGTGCCACATTTCATAAGCTTTTGTCAAAAACTGAGGAAGTAGTTCAATCCACAAGATCTTTCCTTGATCTTCCACCATTAATATGCCATTACCATGGCAACGCAGCTTCCGACATGTCCAAAAAATATGTCTTGCACATCTTCCCACCAAGACCAATGTGTGTGCCACATTTCATGAGCTTCAGTCGAATACAGAGGAAGTAGTTCAATCCGCAAGATCTTTCCTTGATCTTCTGCCATTTATATGCCGTTACCATGGCAACGCAGCTTCTGACACATCCGAAAAATATGTCTTCCACATCTTCCCACCAAGATCAAGGTGTGTGCCACATTTCATAAGCTTTGGTCAAAAAACTGAGGAAGTAGTTAAATCCGCAAGATCTTTCCTTGATCTTCTGCCATTAATATGCCGTTACCATGGCAACGTACTTTCGGGTACTGTCAAAAAATGCGTCTTGCACATCTACAACAAAAGGCACACATCTGTACCAAGTTTCATGGAAATTGGGCAAAAACTGAGGAAGTAGTTTGCAACACAAAATTTTCCATCATTTTGGCTTGTAATATGTGAGCTGTTACCATGGCAACATACTTTTTGTCACTGTCAAGAAATGTGTCATGCTGACCTATATCCTAAGACAAACATTCAATATGAATTCCATGAGAATTGGAAGAACACTGATGAAGCAGTTTTGCCATGAAGCATTTTGCCCTATATTTTACCAATAACATGCCGTTACCATGGCAACGCACTTTTTGCCACTGCGGAAATATGTGTCTTGCACATTAACATATTCAGATGAACATCTGTAGCTAATTTCATAAAAATTGATCAAAAACTGTGGGAGGAGTTTGCGACGCAAGATTTGTACCCATTTTTGCCCATAATATGCCGTTACCATGGCAACGTACTTTTGGGTACTGTCAAAAAATACGTCTTGCACATCTACAACCCCAGGCACACATCTGTGCCAAGTTTTATGGGAATCGGTTGAAAACTGAGGAAGTAGTTCGCGACGCAAGATTTGCAACGGACCGACCGCCCGACCGCCCGACCGCCCGACCGCCCGACCGCCCGACCGCCCGACCGACCGCCCGACCATCCGCTGATTCCTATATACCCCCTTCACACTTCGTTTGGCAGGGGTATAAAAATGTTCCCGTGCATTTTAATTTTGCAAACTTTGCAAGCCAAGATTTGTGAAATTAAATGTACACAAAATTTCACGTCTACACTATATGCACTGAATGCCAGTGGAAATTCGCATGTGAATTAATTTTCGCTATTAATATGTTTTGATCAGGTGTTTTTGTTGGTGTTTTTTTTTTGGGGGGGGGGGGGTGGGGGAGGATTCACTCATGCCCAGTCTGTGGCAAAGAACTACCTGCACACAACCTTGCATTTTTATATTACTTTTTTTATTATCATTATTAATTCGGGGGAGGGGTGACTTACCTATGCCAAGTCTGCAGTAGAAAGCTAGACATCCTGGGGGAAGGGGGGGGGGGGGGTTACTCACTCATGCCAAGTATTTGATGGGAAGCCAGAAAACCTTGGATTAACCCATTGAGGACGGGCTTATTTCGCTACAACATGCATTTCCCATAGATACTTGCCCGAGTATACTCAAGACTCGTCCTCAATGGGTGAAAGGGGGGGGGGGGGGTACTCACCTATTCCAACTTTGTGGTAGGAAGCCAGACACCCTGGGGATAAAGAGGGGGGGGGGGAGGTTACATACTCATAACAAGTATGTGCTATGAAGCCAGAAAACCCTGGATTAAAGGGGGGGGATTAATACACCTATGTCAAGTCTGCAGTAGAAAACCACACGCCAAGAGGGAAGGGGGGGGGCGTAACTCACTCATACGAAGTATTTGATGGGGAGCCAAACATCTTGGATTAAAGTGTGTGTGTGTGTGTGTTGGGGGATTGGGTGACTCACCTATGCCAACTCTGTGGTAGGGAGCCAGACACCCTGGGGATAAGGGGGGGGGGAGGGTTACTCACTCATGCAAGGTCTGTGGTAGGGAGCAAGAAAACCTTGAATTAAAGTGGGAGGGGGGGGGGGATAACTCACCTATGCCAAGTCTGCGGTAGGGAGCCAGACACCCTGGGGATAAGGGGGGGGGGGTGGGGGAAGGTTACTCACTCATACCAAGTATGTGATAAGGAGCCAGAAAACCTTGGATTAAATTGAGGGGGGGGGGGGGGGGGGGGGGTAACTCACCTATGCCAAGTCTGCGGTAGGGAGCCAGACACCCCAGGGTCATGATGTACAGCCGTCTGGATCCATCTTCCGTGGTATCTATCCTGCAGCAGACCGCACCCACTACGATGTCATTGTAGTAAGCTGAGTGGGGTTAGAGTACAGATACCAAAGATCACTTTTTATTGCCTTCATGTTATCTGATTTGAACATACTCTTCAAGCTGTGAACTTTGCACAGTGAATGAGATAGTATTACTCTTAGTGTAATGTGGAGAAAAAGAAATCATTATAACTACATGATCCATGAGGAGGGCATGTGAGAAATAGAGAATCCTTGAGTCATAGCAATGATTTGCTAAAATACTTCTTTTACTTCTTACTGCCTATCACTATTTCTTTTTGCCAATCAAATTGTTTGTTTTGTGTTGTGCTATTTTGCACTTTTTTTTTCCAAAACTGCCATGCAAATCATATTTTTCTTCTTTAGAAATTGAGGGGGTCGGTGCAATATGTTGAATGTTTGGAAAGTCCATACATTGTACATTAATTAATAAAACATGAATGCATGCATTTTTTACCATCTTATTGGTTGAATTCAAATATGATATATTCATGGAGGTTAGATTGAAGGATAAGGATTATGAAAATGCATGTAACTCAATTTTGACAGAAGTGTGGGTTAGCACTATATTGCACCAACCCCTTCAATTGCTATATTTGTTAACACATTAACAGTTGGCATTTGGCACTTTCATGACTACCAAAGAAACCTGTCATCTACTTTGAAATTAAATATCACCGAGCACGTCAGACAGAAATCCTTTCATTAGAAACATATCAAAAGAAAAGGGAGAAACATACATTGCATAAATTCATGCTAATTCTATACAAACTTGAAAGATTCCTGCATCTCACCCAATTTGGCTAGCTCGCCAACCTCAAGGACATCTTTGTAGAACTTGTCGTTGTAGGAGACGGGAAAGACGACCGAGTTGAGTTTCTTCAGCTGCTTGATGTTGTGTGGAGTGATGTCCCCCAGCTCGATTCGACCTCTGCAAGAAGGATGAGATGGAAAAGATTGGTAATTTTGTACACCTGATATTTGATTCCTTCTGTCTGTTCGTCTCTCCATTGTGGGGAAAAAAAAACACACATTAAATGCATGTTGTTTTAACACTAGGAAAAAAAAAATTGTTCTTCCATCTTTGACTACTAGTACACTGCTTTTTTTTCCTGGTTTATCTCAACACCTCAGAATCCCACAAGTTTTGTTGCATCTGGACAAAGGACAATGCTCAGAATTTTAAAGGAATTCTCATATTTTTGCAAAAAACTTTGGAATGATTGTATTTCAATGCAACATATGCAAGAATATGTATCTACATGCATTTTGGGAATGGGATTTGAAGAAGCATAGTATTCCAATGTTGAGGTATGAATATAATGAATTAAGAAGCACACATTGAACACAATGTGGTCACAAGTGATAGAGAGATTAGATAATAATACATGCCGATGCAGTGACTTCAATTTAATCTACAGGGGTTGAATGCGGCGCATTTTTCAGCGGCCTTGAGCAGCATTGACATTGAACACGCATAGGGTGCGTCCAAATTCTGGAGAGGCCGGACAGATTCTGGGGATTACTGTAAAACATGATATATTCGTGGCACGAAATTTACGCGAATTGGAGCCGACGGCCTTTTTCATGGTAAGAAATTTTCGCGAATTGTCACTTGCGTTCAATGCATGTAGTGTAGATAAGAAATTTCGTGTGCATTTTAATTTCGTGAATCTTGGTGCTCGCGAAATTCATGTCAAAACTAAAATGCACGCGAACATTATATATTCTCGTTTTACAGTATCATATTCAAGGACACTCGGCTTGTCAAGGTGATAATATTCTGGGATTTTGTGAAACTTCATGATGTATTTAACAAAATATACATGCAGAAAAAGTAGTTTGATATATCTAACACACATTTGTATATGTATTAGATGCCCTATTTGAGTTGAACAAATGGCAACTGTGCACTTCAATTTCCGGCTCTGTTATCAATATCATGGTTATATAAAAATACTAAAATATTAAAGATAATAAAAAGTTTTGGTACCTCAAAAGCTTCCCTGAATTTCCTTGTCTTGGTTTGTGTTTCAGGTTAACCCGTTCCTTCCGCAATTCTCTGAGTGCCTTTAATGCCCCCAAACGAGATTCTTTTCGCCCGTTGACAGAGAGGCACACAGGTTGGTAATCCAGCTGTGTGAAGGCAGTCAAGCGATTCATTGTGTCCCCCTTTCTACGGTCAACTACATGTGCCCGTGAACAATGGAAATATCGATCGGGTGCGAGGTATGAATAGAGCGTGCACTGATGAGCTCTCAGAATCTTTTGTTCTACACAAAACCAGGCACCTGAATGAGGTGACTGGGGTCAGCGAACCCGCATTTCTAACTGATCTCAGCCTTGATCATTATGTACGTGTTCGTACGAGTTTACAGCAGAACAAGCAAAAAACTAAATCAGGAAAAGGTACATAATACTGTAAAACCCCCTTTTTTAAACAGCAGGAGAACAAATCCTGATAGAATAAACTCTGATCTTTTTATCAAACCCACTTTTCTGAGCATTTTAACACAAAGAAACATGAATTTAGGCCACTGAAGCAGGCACCCGTGTCTTCATTTTGGGAACCTGGTAAACCAGGTTCCCGTATATCAATTGCTCCCACGGGAACCTGGTAAACCAGGTTCCCGAAAGGAACGGGTTAAAGTAAGTTGTCTGTGAGAATTACTCACCCCAAAGTGCTCTCATGTCTTAGTAATCATGCAATAATGGTTTCGTACCAGAGCCGTCGCCGTACCGCGTCGATAACTATTGTACGAAACCACTGACTGCGACCAGCAGCGTGCAGCCCATTGTACGCATAGCTAACTGCAACCAGCAGCCCCATACGCATAGCGTAATGGGGCTTCGCATTGAAGCATTCAGGATCATGACAGAATTAGTATCGCGGGTAAATGTCAACTTAAAATTTTAAGTTGACATTTACCCTGCGATACTAAATCTGTCATGATCCTGAATGCTACAATGTGAAGCCCGATTACGCTATGCGTATGGGGCTGCTGGTCGCAGTTAATTGCATGATTACTAAGACTAGATCTAGTCGGATCCAACTAGTCGGATCAGGCCGCTAACAAGCTAGGTGCGGCAGGTGCCCGTGTTTTGATGGGCGCTCTGCATCGGTTGATTAAAACTCGATTTTTGAAAAAAAAAAAACAGGATTTTTTCTTCTTTTCATCATGGATAGTGGACATGTGTGTGTAACAAAAAATCACCGTGCAAAGTTGCGACAATTTATACGTCAGATGTGAGATGAATAAGAAGTGAATAGGGGGCCTCATGAGGCGTTCCCCCTCCCCCCCCCCCCCCCCCCGGGCCTCATGAGGCGTGGGGCGGTCCTCATGAGGCGGGGCGGTCCTCATGAGCGGGTTTCCCGGACTGATATCATCTAACAAACGATATTAGTTAAAATGAATGCGGAACTACCGCTGCATGCAGCTCTTGGCACTTGCCATAAAAAGATAGGCGGAGCTTGGACTGTTGGAGTCGGAGTCAATAGGGGGTGACAACAACTCCACTCTCTAGCTCTTGTTGGCGCGGGAGGGTCGCGGCGCGGGGGCGCAATGGGTTGCCGATGAAATGGAAATTGGAATGCACCACTCGGTTACCAAACCCACACTGCATTGACAGTAACGACATCAGTTGGGCACACAAATAGGTGCCTTGGCGAATAGATCTACTTACTTCGTCATTTTGTGAACTGATTGGTGTTTGCGCTGCATCCAATGCTTCTGGGTGATATTTAACAAGAATTGTCGACTAGAATAGTGATGGCAGGATCAGGAGTCGAAATACATACACGGCCGGTACAGTGCGACGACGTGCATGCCGCTGCCGGCGTGCTGTACGTGCGTGCGTACTATACCAGTATTAGCTGCAGGCCGAAAACCATGCGAGCGAGGCGCCGCGCGTTCAATGCGATTTTTGCGAAGAGTGAGCTGAGAACTAGAACCTCTTCGGTGGGTGCATGAGAACTGGCGCGCCTGCGCGCGCCCGGGAAGAATTTGCTACTAGTGGAAAAATCACAAAAATGCATATAATATTATTTCAAATCATGAATAAATTTCAAAAAATATTTTGAAAAATATGGTTAATCAGCCGTATCATTACAAGTTGTCAAAAAGAAGAGATCATCGAGAAATTGAATAGATTTCTTGATAAAAATGAAAGAACAACTGATGGCATTCTAACCTATCATCATTCGGGACATCATTTCGACCCAAAAATACTCGGCCCAAGCCTCATTACCCTACCGAACCCTGCCCTCGAATGTACGGAATATGACGACCGCATTACTGTATTTTGATATACCACGTCTTTTGTCTCTTCTTTTTTTCTTTTCTCAACACCTAGGGTGATGTTCGTTATTCCGAAGGTTCGTTAGAAAAAGAAGCCCTCAAATTTCCACTCAGTTCAATTAAATCAATGATCGTTATTCCGAACAATTTTTCATTATTCTGCAGGTTCGCTTCTTATAGGAAGTTTGTTTATCTGAATATATCAAATAGGGTTCGATATTCCAAAGGTTTGTTAGTCTGAAATGGAATAGATTTCATTGATTAAAAAAACACACATTGATAATAACATAATGATAATGAGAAAAAAAGGAGCATACAAGCAAACTTTCGGAAATACGAGCCTGTCGTGAGATTAACAAACTTCCTTGATCATAACGATTTTTAAGTTTTCATTTCTGATCAACAAACCTTGGGAATAAAGAAATTTTGGAATAAGGAACTGTAATGGTCTGCCTCATGAAGTGAGGAACTCCTCACACTCACGATCTATACCCACATAATTCTGGGACAGTGTAAAAATGATTGCAAAATGATATCATAATTTCAAATATAGGGTCATACCCATGATGTAAAGTGGTTATATAGTACTTATGTTCAATATCAGTATACGATTTAATACCCTGAAGAAATACATGTTCACAATAGATTTGAAGCTAATGCTTTATTCTGAACTAATGATAGTTTTTGTTAATTCAAAAATATTGGTGTGTTATCTTATCCATCCCGTATATATATTAGGCCTAGACTATACAATAAATAAATAATTAAATGAATAAATAAAAAAAGGGCTCCCCTGCAATTTTTTTTTTCGGCTGACAAGAAAAACAAAAAGGAACACTGGCTTCAGCTCAACATACTGGTGCCCCTACAAATAAAATGGGCGCGTGCCCGGTGTGCCCCCCCCCCCCCCCATTCAGCCACTGATATAGTTTTGAATGTGAAATTTAACAATCTGGTGCACACTTAGGGTGAGTTTATACATTATTTGAACTTTTTTTCAATGAAAAGATAATAGACCATTCGTTATTTATTCATTCAAGTTGTAAAAACAAAAACAAACTGGGTTATACCGGTACTTCTCGGTTGCGTGATATTAGGAAAAAAAATCAGTTTCCTACTTGTAAAGCCAACCCTGTTTAACAGTGGATGTTCGCACTCCTGAGTGATTGAGTACGTATAAACATGCCTACGAGGAATTAGACCCCCCAAAAGAGACCTCATAAGTATAGGAAATGTACAACCGAGAAGTTTCAAGAAATTGTGATAGGCCTATAATGCAATGAACTTGAATCTAGTTACTATTTCTAACCTATAATAATCAACTATGTTTTACACAGCAGATAGACTTCAAGTATTCTTTCTTTCTTTAAAAAAAAGATATGACCAATTGCAAATCGAACCTCTCCCTTTTATCTTTTTATCATGATTGGTGTATTATAATGGGATATAGTCTATTTCATACAATCATAGGATCATAAAAACAAATAGCAAACGAAAAAGTAATGATAAGTGATATATATCTAATAGGATATAAGATATAAATGCTTTTGATGATTAGGCCCTATTTTTGTCTAAATTTTGCTCTTTATTTATGCCCCTTGAGCATCCTATAAAGTGGATTCGATGCAATATGGGTTATTATGGTATCATTATCATCATTATTATCATTATTGTCATTATTATTATTATTATCATTAATATTATTATTATTGTTGTTGTTATTATTGTCATCATCATTACTATTATCATTAACATCATTATCATTATTATCATTATTAACGAAGTGTAGCCATTCAAAGCAGTTATCATTAAACAGTCTTTATCAAATGTGACTGTAATTTTACCCAGCTACCAAAGGGTCTGAGACGTATCATATTTGATGCCGAATTATACTGGACATACATGCATAAAGCTTAGCAGAACGAGTTATCCTGTTCTCGACACAAGAAATATCGTACATGTGAACAGCTACATCATGTGATGAATGGTTTTGTGTGTAATATGCTGTGCAACCTCTTCGGCTGCGCGTGTATGAATGCAGCTCGTTCTCTACGTGTGTAATCTGTGTGTATGTGATCACATCAGTGCTACATATGCATGCGACTTCCACCTGTGTCGCTGCACTGCATAGGGGGTCATCATCCCATGACCGACGACACGATCTTGTGTGCTTGCTTTCGGATAGGAGAGGAGTGCTCAGGGGCGAAAAAACTGCTGTGAGCGAAGCTTCTACACCTGGGGTGGACGACAGGGCAGAATCAAGGAGAAATTACCCAACCACTCTTCTGTCATTTTGCTTTAAGGTGAGTAAGTTCAAGTGAGTTGAATTAACACGAGATCATTTCTAAGCACAAGAGTTTTGTACAGTGACAAGTGGAACCTCCCTCCCCTTGCTAGTTCGTGGAGGGGTCTACATGTACAACACGGTCACGATTGGGCACACAAGACCCACTCGGGCACTAAAGACGAGAGGTGAAAAGCTACGTAAAAGGTACGTTAGCCTCGTTGCTTTTGCCTGGCCTGCCCTGGCTGGCTGTGGAGTTGACCGACGCAATTTTCTTTTTTCTTTTTTTTTTTGTAGGGATTTTCTTGATTTCTGCATTGTTGTATAGTCTGGAGTTGTCAAGTCTATTTAATTTAGTTTGAAAATTTACCCGTTTTCTTTGTTTGGACTTTCTTTGGGGAATGAATTAGACGATGCACTCATTCTGTCTGATTGTACAGTTGCAGATTCTAATCTAACACTACAACAGTTAACATGGTTAACTTGTTTGGCCTAAATTAAAAATTTAGTTGGTTTATTGTAAACTCTAATTTCTAAATTATTTGCCATGATCCTGTTTGTACAAACAATGTTGTACACTTGTAAGTTGTAGTACTGAAGTACTAGGTTTCATTCATTTGTAATTGACAGTAGGCCCTAATGCACTTGTCAATGTAATGACTCACCCCACTACCCCCGGACATGGGTGCGTCATTTCCTCGTTTGGTCCGTCAAATTTGTGACCCAGGTGTGCGTCATTTTACCAGCTATGTCCGTCAAATTTTTGACCGAGAGGTGCGTCAAAATCCCATCATTGTCGTCAAATTTTTGACCGAGGGGTGCGTCATGGTACGTCACTTGGCTATGGAAAATAACACGCATTATTCTGAACCGAGGGGTGCGTCATGGTATGCACTTGGCTATGGAAAACTGCACGCATTTTTGCACGCTACCAGCAGTACTGGATACACGTACGTACCGCGAGTTTACAGTGAGCGCTTTCCCGCGGCAAGTGAAAATCAAAGTCGGGAAGCGTTTTGGAGTAGGCCTAAGAGGGAAAAATGCATGCCCGAATCTGGCAAGCAAATGATTTAAAAGCCACCCTTTCTCCTCACATTTTCTTTCCAACAAACTCATGAAATCACGCATACTCAATCTCAAGCCAGACGGACTGTTTAGCGACAACGATTTCAATCTCACAGTACTAAATAATAAAATCAAAGATCGTATACGGAATTCCGTATACGATCTTTGGTATACCGTTCCGTGGTGCGGACGCGTACCTGTACTTGCAGTAGCAGGCAAGTCGGGTCGCTCGCTAAACGCTGTGCAATTCGCAAGTGAGCAGCGTGCTCGTTATTCCTCATCGAACGTACATTTGTACATCGTCCATGTGTTGCATTCAACCGGACTAGAAATGGCCGCGCACATACAGCGCATCTGCAGACAAGTCAGGTGACTATGGATTGCATGCACATACATTCAGAATATCGTAGCAGCAGAGTGATGTACGGTGAATGACGGCACGGTGCTTACAGGGCCAGGGTAAGGGAAACTTGCCGAGACTTTGACAAATTGTGTTTACGAACCGAAAGAAAATGAAATTGCTTGAATAAAGCGTATGCAAAAATCCTTTCAGTATTTACGGGGGTGCGTCAAATGTACCGAGGATGTCCGTCAAAAAAGTGACCTACAGTAGGTGTTCGTCAAAAACCCCGTGTTGTCCGTCAAAAAAGTGACTGTGGTGTTCGTCAAAAACCCCGTGTGGTCCGTCAAAAAGTGACTGTGGGGGTGCGTCAAAAACCCTGTGTGGTCAGTCAAAAAATGACCATGACGCACCCATGACGCACCCATGTCCGGGGGTAGTGGGGTGCGTCATTACATTGACAAGTGCATAATAAACAAATAAAATATGTAATTTTATGTAGTACGGTATCAGCAGGCATGATCAATGTCCTGATCATGATGATGTTGTCGTTGTCCTTGTGGATAGATCTATATTTGCATTCTTAATTCAAATTGCACTGTAACACTGAGTAACAGCACCTACAACTTATTTACAAGTGTATCATTGTAATAATACATAGTTACTGGTTTTTGTAACGTACATGTTACCTTGTAGGCTATGGATAGCTCTCACAAGACATAGGCCTAGGTCTACATGTAATTTACATGTGTTTACTTTGCATGCATGTTGAGCTGCTTGAAAGTTTGTTGAAATAATTTGAACTGGAATATAAATTTGGAAATGAACTTTTACAGAACCAATCACACAATTCCTCAGGAGTCATACTATGTACACATACTAGATCTCACAGTGTCTAGTGAAGATACCAAAAGTCAGCTGAGCTGTTGTAAAGGGCTTTAAGAATTCATCAGTGCACCAAACCAACATCATGTGTTTTGTTCAGATCCAGACGTTTTCTCTTGGAATTCCTTTTCATGCTTTCTAGTGCAATCAGACATTGCATGCAAGCTCTGCCCTATTCCTTCATGGTGGTACAGAATGGTACTCACATGGTCATACAATATATCAATAGTCATCTAGCTCAAATCACTTTTAAGTTTTATAATAGAGTTTTCTGTGATACAACAATCATATCCAAAGCATTATACCAGACCTTTGCATTTTTTTCTTATAACAGTAAAAAAGATGGATGAAAGGAGTTGCTAGCATTGCAAGAACCTATCCATATCCACAACCGACTTTAATACAATATCGTTGTGTTTATTTGTGTTTTGCTATTTTAATATGAAAGTTAACAGAGAACAAGTTGGTTAGAGGGAGTCATCATGGAACTTCCAAAAGTGAGAGATGCAGAGAAGGAGAGTCTGTATGGCTACGTGTACGCTGTATCAGGACCTGGTAAGTCTCAATAAGGAACCTTGTGTATTTACCTCACAGTTTGTTAATTTGTTCATTGTTTGTTTGGTCTTTGTTTCTGTTACAGCAGGGTTACACACTAACCCATTTTTTTCTACAGTACTGATCGGACCTGTCTGTTTGACCAGTAGGTGCCCAGTTCCATTTTTTACTGGTCCATTCCTAAAATAAGTTACTGGTCCGAAAATGATTTTTACTGGTCAGGGACTGTCGGACCAGTGCCAATGTGCAGTGTTGGATTCAGCATTCCTGCTTTTTATTGGTTTCATTCTGTGTTCTCCACTGATTTTTTAGTTATTCATTAGATTTAAACATAGTTTTTAAAAAGTTATCAGACTTTACTATTTGATTGAATGATTCACTGTAGTATGTATCATGTGTAGGCCCTAATGATTTGTGTCAAATCATGATGGCTGAAGTGATAAGAGATTTCCCCTCTGATATCACAAATAAGATTTAGGTTGGTATTAAATTTGGCCTGTCCCTGCAACAAAATGAAGCATGTTACAGTTTGTGACTTTCCGCTGAACTAGTGAATTTTATATTAGCCATCACTGTGAGTCGATCTCCCTAATTTAATTTTCATTCAATCACATTATCTTTTTCATAATTGCTAGTAATTATTATCATAGTATTTGTTTTTATCTGCACTACTTATAGATACAATTTAGAAAACAGCATCACATGAAATTACCAGCAGAGGTGTATAAGAGATAAAATCATCCAAAGATGAATTCATACCAAAATAGCAACAATTATAAAAAAAGGTGTAGTTATGATGACATGGTTTAGTTTGGAATAGACCCTGATTAAGTTCAGATCAGATTGATCATACTTTTGTTTTCTGTTGTGAAGAAACAAACAAAATAAGATTTCCTTCTGCTACTCTGCTTCTACAACATGCTTTAAAGGCATAATTTACCATATGCAGATGAAACAAAAACCCAGCATTAGTGTTTAAAATAGTTCTAAAATGTGAGTTACAGATACAAGAAACAACCACTGTAAAAATTTGAATCCATATGATCGACGTTAAGTGTTGTTAAATACACAAAATGTGAACAATACCTAAAATGAAAATGTTTCCAGACTAAACCGTCTACTGTTACGGTTTATCGAGAAAAACACTGATATCTCCTTATATTTTGGGCTTTATTGCTAAAAATTTTTATGGTAGGATGTTTTGTGATACAACAGACATGTTACCAGGTATTTTGAACATTTTTGAACTCACTGCTCCCAAAGGTAAATTGGACCTTTCCCCATACAATGCTCACATTTAGGACTTTCCTACTGAGTAGTTACAAAGTACCTTTAAGAAAAACATGCTTTGCAATCAAAAGATCGGTGTATTTACAGTGCACCATGATGAGAGTTAGATTTGCATTTGTTTGTTTTGGTAAGCAGTCTATTGGTTTTTAGAGCCTAGCCTACCCCCATACTGCATGCATCACCCCAACCCTTACACAAATTTATGTGTAGGCTACTCTCCTGCAAAGCTAGCTGTAGGCCTACTCTGATACAATGTGTATCTCCCTCCTATTCCATGCTTTCAACATATTTCCAACTCCATGCATATGTTCAGAGTACTTTCAATGTCTTTGAGATTCATGCCCCTGCGTCTACAATTTGTACTTTCATGTTTATGTGTGTAGATAGATGTACATGCGTGTATATGTGTATGTTTTTATACTGTACATTGGTCAATGAACGAATACTCAATCATGTAACCCACCTAGGTTTCCTCACAGGAAATAAGCAGAATCTGTACTTTTGGTTTCCTTTTTGCTCGCTGAGGATGTGGCAGCCAGGAATGACTGGTTGCTCTATCCACCGCCCTCCAGCTCTAGCTTTTACTCACATCCCAGGCATGCATTGCTAGTCTCCTTCAAGTCACTATTCACTTAATGGTTTATTTGCTCCCTATGGAGATTGAGTATAAAGAAACACTGGCAGTTTACTGTTATTTCTTAACTGTGCTTCACTAGTATTGACTGCTGCGAGGGTCACAGTGCAAATCCTGGACCCAAGTTAATTCTCATAGATACATCATACATTCTTTGAAGAAAGGGGCACGTCACAGATGGAATGATGCGACAAATGGAGATCGAGGGATTTCATATGATAAATTTGTCTAGTTGTGATACAGCGTAAATCAATGCAAACAATGGCATTAGATTCATTTTGTGATTTCAAGCACCGTGATCATGGAAAAAAGAAGGAATTGGTTTTATTATTAGATTATTAGTGGCATATGTACCCTGTCATGTTAGCACCAATGACAGTGAACTATAGCAAAATTTGTCCTTGTGGTTCATCGGGTCATGGGGGGGGGGGGGGGGGCACTGTTTCTCTGTTTCCTCTGTTACTTTAAGTACTAGTCATGGGGGTACAACTTGACTTGGAGCAGACTTGAAATTAGACTGTACAGTGTGTAACAACTCTTCACTGTTCTCAGCCTGTATAGCTTTATTTTCCATTCCAATTCCTGACATTCTGGGCATGATTTCAAGATGGTTCAAATGCATAGTGCTGATAAGTTAATAGAATACATGCAACTTGTAGTCATGCACCTAGAGAGTGGGGAATGTAAGGCTGCAGGCAAGATGATGTTCACTGAGTTTTCAGCAAAAGCATCAAAGGACATTTCTGTGCACATCCACTCCAGAACATTATTCAGAAATTTTGAAGGGCAGATTTGGTCCAGAAAAGACTGTGCACATTAGTTAACCAAGGTAGTTTGATTTTCAAGAGTGTGGCAGCAAAACGTTGAATGAACTAACTGAAACTGGTTGATGCAGTGAGAGAAATCAGTCGCAGAATCTGTAAAGTCTTTTAGATCTCATTTTGACTCGGCATACTTTCAGCAGGGTTCAGTTGTGATCTTCTATCTTCTATCATTTGCATATGAATGGATGACATGCCATTAAACAGTTAATATTTATTCTTCCTCTCCCTTCCCTTCTATACAGTATGTCCCCCCCCCCCCCCCCAAAAAAAAAAAATACAATCAAATTTTGGCATTGATAACACTCAATATGATTAAACTGTCTAAATGATACTTCAGGGTCTTAAAATATAACATCTTAGTTCTATTTTGCAGAAAACCCCATTCAATTTGGTTAAGTAGTCACAGAGAAATGTGGAATGTTGTCATAAAGCATGTCATGAGTCTGATTCTTCCAAGTTTAGCACTTCGATGCTTTTGTGTGTGAATACAATAGACAGAACTTGGAGGGAAGAGGTTCTTGACATCCTCTACAAAATTCCTTATTTCTCTTTGATCTGAAGCAAATCGATTGGGGTTTTCTGTAAGATGTGGGCAATGAGTTATAGTTTCGTACCCTGAATTTGTATTTGGATTGATTCACTATTTTTAAAGATATCATTGCATTGGGTCCCGTTGTAATTTTTTTTGTGGGGACATGCGGTAAAAGTAAAGTGACACTTGAATACTAATGTGATGTCATGATGATTTGCATGAATGTCAGTATAGTAATAAGCAATGGAAATAGCATTGATATTGTTTACACAAACAAAAAGGAAAGAATTCAGGGGAAAAAAAGGCACAACCAGACATGAATTGAGTGTCTCTAAACTTTGATGAAATTTTACTGGTACTTGACGTAATTGATGTGGTAGTGTGTCGTTGTCACTAACAAACTGTAAGCACACTGTGATGAGTTTATATTATTAGAAAGGGTAGGTATTAATAAGCTTGGTTGAAAATGATGGTGGGTTGAAAATGATGGTTATAATTCCATTTAGTCTTTGCTTTTGGGGAGGGGATGATTTGTGATTATCATAGTGATTTGGCAGTGAATGAATGATAGTAAGGCTGGATGCTGTTCTGGATGCTAAATATGGGTAAGAGGAGTGTCCACATTAGTGTCTAGAAAACTAACAAGAGATGTTTGATTGCAAATCTTGATTTAGGGCTTCAATAAAGAGATTACATGTTTCATGCACTGTGTACAAATTGATCAAGGCTTCAAAGGATGCTCAATACCCCAAAAACTTCACTGGAGCCATGTACACTGTGCCACTGCAGGCCTTTTCTAATAAAACCATGGAGTGGAAATAACACATTTAATATATCAGAAGTGAGTACCACCCAAGTTTGAGTTGTTAGATGCTGTGGTTCATTTGTACAGTTTACTTCACATTTTCATGCCGACAGGACTGACATCTTTTGTGTGTGCCCTGAGCATTGAAGAAGGGTTTCAGATTTATTTTTGCTCCATACTGCCATGCATCATTTTGCATTTGAGAATGAGAATGACAAGTTGAATGCAGGTTGGTTGAATGTGACCTTTCACCTCTTCAATCACTCTTGTTTGACAGTGGTGACGGCTGAACGCATGTCGGGAGCAGCCATGTACGAGCTGGTGCGTGTCGGCCACAGCGAGCTGGTGGGAGAGATCATCCGACTGGAGGGAGACATGGCTACCATCCAGGTCTATGAGGAGACTTGTATCCTTTCTCCAGAAATGTGATGGATTACTGCCCCCTAATATGCTTTGTAGAGAGATTTAAGCATGTCAGTGTATGTAAGAATGAATGTTTAGGCATGCCTTTCTATTACCATCATTTGACGCGTTGGAAGTGATTTGATGTGAAGCTTCTTTCTTCGATGCCTTAAAGACCATGTGGCATTGGGATTTATAAGCATGGGAAGGCTGGTCCCGTCCAGATATTGTAAAAGTGGATATTTTCACGAGACTAATTTTTTCACACTTGGCAGGGTGAGAAGAGTTTTGGGTGTTATTAATTCTGCGGAATCAAGACATCAACTACTGGAACGTATGGCAAGAAAAAATATTTGCATGCTTTTATTTTCGCGCTAGTTAATGGTTGCTTGGAATGCGCGAAAATTTCAATGCAGCAAAAATTTCCACTTTTACAGTGTATTGGAGAATCCCAAATTGTGTACAGAATTACCACTGATCTCTAAATACATGTATACTCAGAGCCCAGAACGTCAACTGGATTCAACTGTCACCGATAAGCGTACACTTTGATACACGTATTCGCTGACCAGTGCTATTCAGTGATGGGTATGTACCCCTGTGGGCAGCGAATAGATTGGATCACCCTTGAATCCCCATGCTACCAAGACTTCTACTCCAATTGACTCATCTCTGGGTAATATTTGCTACCAACCAGAAGGCGAAATTATACCAGATTAGCTAAATATGGAACCAGTGATTAAGTCAAACATTATGCATTGTACTTGTGAACTGAGTGTCTCATTTGGTTTATGCATTGTGCTCTATTCTGCCTTTGACTATTTGTAGTTCTTCCTTTGTATTGTACAAAGGTAATACTCATGCACTCCTAGTTTCCCCTTATTTTCTTACTTCTACTATCTTCATTGAAGTCCTAATTTCTATGAGTTCCAGATCCTACAAAGTGGGTGCCTAAAGTGAAGATATTTCCTTAATGAAACATTTTGACCATTCCAGCTGGTGTCACCGTGGGTGACCCAGTGCTGAGGTCCGGCAAGCCGCTGTCCGTAGAGCTCGGACCGGGCATTATGGGGAACATCTTCGACGGAATCCAGCGACCTCTGCAGGACATCAATGACCTGACCGACAGTATCTACATCCCCCGCGGGATCAACGTCAAGGCCCTCAGCCGCACCAAGAAGTGGGACTTTAAACCCTACCCAGGAATCCGGGTATGCAATCCTCTGTCTTTTCTTATTACACAGATGATGCACAGGTCTGAGTATGTCGATAGACATTGAGTGTACAAGGTAACTATGGAATTGTTTAAAGGGGATGGCTAGTAACTGATCAGTGGGAATCAGTGGGAATGCTGGAGGATGATTGTTCCAATCCTTGTGGTATTCATTTAAGAGTACATTATATTTCTATCGTTGTGTGAAAATTATTTGATTTCAGAATGGTCTCATATTCAAGTAATGTGCAATTTAATGTTTCCAGGTTAGCATGCCTGGTCAGTGATGGGGCATTAATCTGCACATTACTTGAATATGAGACCGTTCTGAAGCAAATAATTATCACACAACAGTAGATATATAATGTACTCTTAAATGAATCCCACAAGGATTGTAACAATCATCCCTCAGCATTCCCACTGATTCCCACTGATCGGTTACTAGCCATCCCCTTTAACCCATTAGGCACAGCCAATAGAGTGGGTTTAGACTAGATTCTATAGTTACCTGCACACTATTCCTACTGATGCACGGAAAAACTTGTGCATCATCTATCTCTTTTATAGAATGGTGGACAAAATTTTTCAAGAGGTCTGTTCTTTTCAATCATGCGCGTGATGTTAGTGACTGTAATAATTATTGGATTTGATATAGAACATGTGACCTGTAGAAATCAATGCACAGCTCTCAACCACTGAAATTGCAGAATTTTCTCAACGCATCCCATATTAACTCTCTTATGTCATGTTACGTGTATTGCTGAATAATCCCTGCCCAGTGGATTTTCATCATAGATCGTAGAGACCTCTTCATGGAACATTTTCTGTGGAAGAAAATGGAGAACATAGCATGAGACATGAAAAGTAAAATTAAGTGCCAATAGGTTAAAAAGATTATTTTTTTTTTCCAGCAGTACCATACCCCGAGCCAAATATCAACACTTTTTGTTCTAACAAGGATGAATGCTGAAGGAATATGAACAATATTAGAATTACACTCATGCCATTTGGTAGGGATGGCCAAGGGGTACGACCCTTGAATTAGATTGGGGAGTGTACAATGTAGTTTACAGTATCTCGTTACGTGTGTATCCCTGCATGCTGACACTCAAATTGCAAACATGTCCACCAGTTAATGGCTGAACACACATTTTAAATGCAATACTTCCCTGAAATATATTGATCATTATGCCTGACTCATACATTGTAGAGTGAGGTTCTTTCAGGTTGTCACATGAATAAATTTGCCATATTAATTTGGTTAGATTGGAAACTTTAAGTAAATTCACCTAAATTTGACTTTATTCTTGCTTTGTGTTGTTTATGTCTTTTGTTTTGAGGTGAGAAGAAAATGGTGCACCTGCTTTAGCATTTCTTGAGAGAAATTGCTATGTGGAAAAGTCCAGTGTTATATCCTTTGAAGCCCTGACATCATTTTACCCCATCTGCCTTCCTATCTATACCCATTCAGGCTGGAAGCCACATCACAGGAGGTGATTTCTACGGCCTGGTGCCAGAGAACACCCTGATTGAACACCGCCTGATGCTTCCCCCCAAGGCACGTGGCACCGTCACCTGGATCGCAGAGGCAGGCTCCTACGACATCACCGTAAGCATTTCAATCACTAGCACATTCGAACAGAAGCAGCAATTCGCCACATGTCGTCAAATAAACTTTCATATTCAGAAAGTCACAGCTGTCCTGAGTAGCCACCACTTCCAGCTATATGTTATCTCTGCATAATGACAATGTGAGATGTGATGATCCTACTATAGCCGAGGTCTGGAGCCCACTTAGGGCCTTTGCAGCTACCTGTATCGGGTTCCAGATAATTAGTGGTGCATTCTTAGCCTTATATATGAAAATTTGACCAGTGTGAATAAACTGTAACAAGATGTAAATCCTAGGCCAAATTTTTAGTATGAATGCAGACTTACCTAACTTTGTCACATGCAAGTTTTCACATATTCAGCGTGTCAGTGTTTAGCATGGTGATTAGAATGTTACATTCTCACATTTTTGCATGTTACTGCACTGTGCTAAAATGCCTCATCACAGTCTTGCAAGTATGATATCATCCATCTAGAGTTGATCGAATCCCCTCTTATCTTATTTTTGTGAACCTCAAGCCATGTTGATTCTCAGCTGACTAATGATAAAATATATGAATCAAACAATATTTTTGAGGATGTTGACTTTGTTGATTGGTCATCTGATTGGTCAGGACGTCGTCTTGGAGACGGAGTTTGATGGTGAGAAGACCAAGCATACCATGCTGCAGGTGTGGCCCGTGCGAACCATCCGTCCAGTTTCGGAGAAGCTGCCTGCAAACTATCCCCTGCTGACCGGGCAGAGAGTGCTTGACGCCCTCTTTCCGTAAGTGTACATCTATCTCGCTGGTCTTGGTTCAAGACTGGTGTCTTTTTTATTCCCAAGAGGTACGCCCAAGCCCTTTTCACCATGGCACTCCCTCTGCAAGAGATCTAGGGTGCGTTTGATATCTAAAAGGTTCTAAGGCCTAATTGCAGCGTTCAATGCATTTTCAGGTGATTGATAAACACACAACCTTGTTTTCAGTTGCATTTACAAACACCAAGTTTTAAATTACCAAACAAAGTAAAATGGCAATTTGAAACTTGTTTGAGACTTTGTGTGAGTAGAAGGCAATGCCATTTTAAAACACATTTTCTCCAAGCTGCCCAGATCAACTTTCAGCATTTCTGGTTGTGGAGAAAAGCACGCGCCATTTGTGTTTTCTAATTCTACCCATTGTATGTGCGTGAATAAAGAAGGCATATGGGCAATTCCACGATAAAGTGGACATGACCATCAAATTTTCAAAATAGTCAAATCTCATTAATTTTGGTATCAAATGAAAACTTAAGGACTGAATTTTTCATATTTGACCATCTTGTTCAAAAATTTCATCATTAACTTTGCTAAATATGTGCATAAAATCAGCATAATTAAATTTGACATAATTATCTGAAAAATATAATGAAGTTAAATGAATGTAGCATGAGAAAATGAAAAAGGAGAAACACAAACTTTGCCTTTGTTTTTAGAGTTTAAGGGTTGAACATTATTACCAAATCATCAAAGTGCAAGATTTTCTATGTGTTAAGCTTCAGCGAACATCGCAAATACGATCATCAATAATGTCACGGTGTTACGGTAAAAACTGATGTTTTTAGTATTGTTTGAAAATTACAGACACAAAAGGGTTTATTTTGATAGCCCAAATCATGACCACATGTAGCTACCATATACAAGTACTAAAATGATGGTAACTCATTTTGTTTATTAATTGAAGCTGATTAAAATGTGTCACGGTGTTACAGTAACTGTAACACCGTGACTATAACACCGTGACTTGCATTGCAATAACACAGGACACATACCGGATTACACATGATAATTAACTGTTGAAGTGACCATCTGATTTCTCTGTCACATTTACTCAAAAGATAGAGGTTTTTCAAGGATTGTTCATAACAGATGGGTCAAGCTACATATCCACAAAGATTATCCCCTGTACTTGTTGCCAGCATCATGCAATTTTAACCCTTTCTGTGCCAAAAATCGAGAACTGTGTTTACAATGCAGTGGGGTTTGATATGCCAATCAACACTCAGAGCACATGGTGGGTTAAAATGGAAGCAGTCCACTCACAGCGTACCACCTACCAGATTCATAACTATCCAGAGCAAACATTTCTGAAGGTTTGGAACTTTTAATTACGGTAAAGACAACAGTTTCAGTTGAGTTAATACCCTTTGTTTAATATTTCTATCATAATTGACCATTTTATCACATGGTTTGACTCTTCTTTTGTAGACTCAGATGTGTTCCTAACATGATAAACAGTCTGAAATCTTGCTGCAGCATCCCTGGTATCCTAAAGAATTACTTCGAACATACTGAAGCTAGATCGATGTGTCCACCAAAAGTTAATCTCACTGGAATACTACTTTCCTGTGCATGGTGCTGTGCACAATCTTACAAGTTTCACCATTAAAAGAGCCACACTCACTAGGATTTACGTGTATGAATGAGAATTTGCATTGTAATCATTTTTATGTACATGTTCATTTTCCAGTACATCTTTGAAAAAGAATAATAATTATGGTACATTTTGTACCACACAAATTGCTTGAATAATTCTTTTTATTGCTACTGAAATTGCTAAGTGGGTTCACCTGGCTTTGTAACCAAAGGTATTAAAATCAAAGTTTCAAATGTGTATGTCATCTTTTAATATTCAAATTGGACTTTTAAAGAGTAGTTGTAAACACTAAAAGTTCACTCAGAAATATTTAACAAGCTTTCAATGATGATAGAGTGAATTATGTCTCAAAACATAAAGTATATTTTACTGAAAGAGCAGTGTTCCTGACTGTAACGTGTACAAACGTATATGACATGTCACGGCGTTACAGTGCAAAGTTTTTCTTTACTTTGTTGTTTTTGTTAATCTGTTATGATTTCAATAATTTTCTGTTTTATCTGGAAGTGTTATACTGTGATGTCAAACATTCATCATGAATCATCATTTCATTCTACCTAATGGAGAAACACTATGAGCTGAAAGTAAGACAACAGGATTCTCCATAGGTTTTCTACACACATTTCAGAGGTCACGGTGTTACAGTCACGGTGTTACGGTGCACTTATTTAAAATCTATGTCATAGTTTTCCTGTCAATTGATTCTTTAATCAAATTTTACTTCATTATTGTCATTGAGTCTCTAGTACATCCAATGAACACATCCACTTATCAAAATGTTCATTAACTTCACAGAGTTTTGTCAGTAAAGGAAGTGCACAAAAACCCATGTCCATTTTGAGTCAAGGTGTTACAGTGGTAATTAATCTTGCATAACTCATTTACCACAGCAGTTTTTCTTCCTTTCTTTTGTTTTCAAAATTGCTTATGACGATATGCATAGATACACAATAAAAAATTTTTCTCAAGTGTTACATTTTGATTATTATTTACATTTGATGAGTGAAATTATACTCAAAAGTGTCACGGTGTTATCGTGGAATTGCCCATATTTGGTGACACACCGCCGGTTACAAAAAAACAGGCTCCTTAATTGACCTCTGTTTCCCCTGGGTCAAACAGCCCAAAGCAGCTGTGCAGTGACAACACTCAAATTGTGATTGTGTGATGGTTCGATAAACGCAGCGCCCTGAGAATCACTTCTCTAACCACCTTTGTAAACGCCATTTGAAACGCATACTAAAATTAGATAAACTCGGCCCTAGTGAGCACTAGCTTTCAGCTTGCGGCAAGCGCATGCCAACAGAACAGTATAATTTTGGTAGTACAATCTGGATGAACGGGAGAACAAAAGTTTAAAAACAAGCTAGACTGCTGCTTCCCTTGGTCATTCCTCGGTCATCCTACACATGCTTGTTTTTAGTTTATCCCCTGCAGAGATCTTATCAAAACAATGGGAGCACTATTTTTCAACAGACAAGTGTGTCAGAGAGTTCACACCTGTATTATACCTGCCTGTCTGAGGAGCATACTCGTGTTCAAACAAATTGTGCCAATGGTAGCGTCAGGAACGATGTGGAGTTGAGAGGAAGTGTCAAAGAGTAGAGTTTGAATTCTAGAAAACCGGCTAAAGGTGGCATGCATGCATCCATGCTTGAAGTAGTGTAGATGGAAGCAAAGCCTTGAGCTGTCTGTTGCTGCAGCTCTCAAAAATCACTGAACCACCCTTGGCTGCCCTTACATGATTGGGGACTGCATAAATAAGAGTGGGATGAGGTGGGGTTAGGAAGTAGGGCTTTACATAGAAGAGATCAGATAAAGATAGATGGATATACATGTATGATGAGGGTATGTAACCATCTATACAAGTAATGTATTGAAGGAAAGAGCAATGTTCCTGTAAAAATCACAAGTTGCATTTACAAAGATCATCATTTCTTGCATTACCAGCAATGATACCATATTTGCCATTATTCTAGATTGTGAACTGTGAACGTTTGACACTTCCTGTGCACCCTGTGCCACTCTTCAAGTTACCACCAGCACATAATGTTTTAACAGCTGCTCTGTGACTTTGTTATATTTTGCTCTGAGGAAACATGAAACAGTCATAACAAACCTAATGGGGGTGAAGTTGTCAATTGACTAATAGGAAAATATATTGTGTACTTTTCCATATGTCTGATAAAGCTGTCCAAATTGAGTGGATTTTTTATTCCCCCCCCCCCCACACATTGTTCTCTGTCTGTGTTGTTCAGTGATGTGCTAAAAAATCAATGAAGATGTAGATTTTTTTCTTTTCGGGGGGGGGGGGGGGGGGGGGGAGAATAACCTCAAACAAACAAATCCAGTGAAAGTAGTGTTGGTCTATGTGTTATATGTGTAACAACAATCAGTATAGCCAAGTCAGATGTTTCTTCCCTGAAATACATCTCCTTGGCACTTCATCCCACTTTTGCCTACTTTTCAGGTGTGTGCAAGGCGGAACTACGGCTATCCCAGGGGCCTTTGGGTGTGGCAAGACCGTTATCTCACAGTCCCTCTCTAAGTACTCCAACAGTGACGTCATCGTATATGTGGGATGCGGTGAGCGTGGCAACGAGATGTCTGAGGTACTCAGGGACTTTCCTGAGGTGAGCTATTGAGAGAACAGCTGTACTTCTCTTCTTGGTTTTTTCCATATGTACTTTTTTGGTAATTTATTTTTGTTTTGTTTTTTAAGATAAGATTAAAGTACAGTGATATGTGAGAAATATCTTTTCTTCTTTATTTATGCTCTTTTGTATATAAATTCTCTGTCCATTTATAAATCCTTCCGTCACATACTGCACTCGCTGATATTTTCATGTACAGATATTTTCACATATGGCAGTTAATCAGACATTTATCTTGGTTCGATAGTTTTACGCTTTGTGGTCTTCTCACTAAAACAAAACTTAATGCTATCATTCAGAAAAAAATGTGACATGTTTGAAATACTAGTACTTCTAGTATCTTCACCAGGCCAGGGCCCGCTGTTGATAGATGTCATTTGGGCTCCACTTATAGTATTCACTTGATATTGCAATGCTAGTCAGCTTGAAAGAAACAGTGTTTGCTGGGCAGAATTTTCGTTTTCATTTGCGTACATATTTTTTGTACATTGTAACTTTCCGATCAGGAGCCTATAAGCAAGCTTCGCAAAAATGGAGCACAACATAAATTTCAGTGTATACAGTATTTAATGTAATTCTTATGGAGGTGGCAGGAAAAATTGCCACTAGCCAAGGTACTGATAAATCTTCGTAAACTCAAAGACAGGGAGAATTGTTGATGCCATAGAAATAAGATTGAGAAAATTAATATGCTAATGATACCCCTTACAGCTGACTGTGGAGATTGGAGGGAAGACAGAGTCCATTATGAAGAGAACAACATTGGTAGCAAACACCTCCAACATGCCTGTGGCTGCCAGAGAGGCCTCCATCTACACCGGTATGTCTGTCTGTCTGTCTGTCAGTCTGTCTGCCTGCCTACTGTGAAAGTGGACATTTTCGCAGTGTTGAAATTTTCGTATATTTCGCAACAGGAAAGTAGCATGAAAATAAAAGCACATGAATATACTGTAAAACATGATATATTCGCGGCATGAAATTTTCGCGAATTGGCGCCAACGGCCTTTTTCGCGGCAAGAAATTTTCGCGAATTGCCTCTTTCGTTCAATGCATATAGTGTAGATGAGAAATTTTGCGTGCATTTTAATTTCGCGAATCTTGGCGCTCGCGAAATTCGCGAAATTAAAATGCACGAGAACATTTCTCGTTTTACAGTATTTGCTTGTCATATGACTGTTCCGGTAGTTGATGTCTTGACTCTGCAGAATTGAAAACAGGTGAAATTCATCTTACCCGGCCAAGCGTGAAAAAATACGCCGACGAAAATATCCACTTTTATAGTATATCTCGTTCTCTCTCTATCTCTTTCTTTTTCTTTTTCTATCTCCCTGCCTACCTCTTTTATCTCCAAGTTAGCTCACAAGCAAAACCACAAAAGTGGTTGCGGTCTTGAATGGAGACTAGCCAGCATTCTGTAAATGAAGAGAACAAAGACAAAACTGACATGCAAACCACCATCAACATCACCAACAAGAAAAGCTAGTTTAATGTCTGTCATTGTGCTTGTCAACTTGCACAGTCTACCTTATGTCATCCTTTATAGTTGTCAATTTTTACTGTTTTTTCCCCCTTGTTCTCCGGGGCAATTGCAACGCACGATCAGCTGCAACATAACATTCTAAAGTTGTACAGATATTGCATATTATTATATTGATATAAATTATGCTTTGTGCACAAAGGAAAGGTGACATGTTACACATTTTTGTTTCACTTTTAGGCATTTGGTGAGTGAATTCACACTTTTTGTCATGGATGGGGGAAGGGTTTTCTCTCTTATTGCTGATAAATGTAATTGTATGTTTTTAAACTTGACAAAGAGAAAGATATTATAGATAGAGTTTAAAACTTTTAAAGTTTAAAAATTTAGATTTGCTTGGCAGAGACTCCAACCCCAAGCACCTTCTGATCTGGAGATTCTTCTGCCTGAAACCCCTAGCAAACGGGAGACTCCAACTTGATGTGCGTGAAGGGCACATCACAAGCGCGAAGTTCCTTGCGTCTAGTGTTCGAGATGCTCTCTCATGCTATCTAAGGCTTATTTTTCAACATGCAACATTTGAAATTAAGTAAGAAATCATTTCAAGCGGGAGAAACTAAATCTCAAGCGGGAGAACGGGAGATTCAGCAAAAATGGGCGCGGTCGAAACCGGGAGAGTTGGAGTCTCTGGCTTGGATGCTCGTGTTGTGTTAATATTCCCCTTCTCCTTTGTTTTTTTTCTGACAGGTGTGACGCTATCTGAGTACTTCCGTGATCAGGGTTACAACGTGTCCATGATGGCGGACTCCACCTCTCGATGGGCCGAGGCTCTTCGTGAAATCTCTGGCCGTCTGGCTGAAATGCCGGCTGGTAAGCATACCGAAAGTCAGCAACCTTGCAATGACAGCTCTATCTTTGTGAGCATTCCTAAACACGAATGAAGGGAAGTCATCAATGAAGCATATTTATGATGCAGGCATAACATCACAAGGAT
The DNA here is from genome assembly GCF_040938485.1 of Diadema antillarum. Lineage (NCBI taxonomy): Eukaryota > Metazoa > Echinodermata > Echinoidea > Diadematoida > Diadematidae > Diadema > Diadema antillarum. The sequence goes on along the minus strand of NW_027271640.1, from coordinate 323,628 downwards.
ACCAAAAATGATTTTCATGATCTGTAGTTGAAGAGAGGAACTTCTGGGGTGTGGATTGCTATGATCTGCTCAGTGTTGTCTTGGGGTGCATCCCCCACCCGGTAAAGTTCGCTTTGAAAGATCAGGTAGAATGAAAGAAACTTAATTGCTGAGGTTTCATTAAAATGGGATCTGAAGTAGCTCAAGGTCTGGTAGTACAGAAATCCATGTGGGAAATATATTGGAGTAAAGGAAATACAAATCATACTTGTTAGAGTTCTGACTGATGGAAAGCCAAGATCATTTGATAGGTGTTTGTGATTTCAAAGTGAACATTTCATTCAGCATGTCCTCACTTGGAATTCCAGACTAGAATCACCACAATCTTGGTGTTATGTAATGTGATTTTCTGTTTGTATTTTGTGTTGAAATGCCCCCCCCCCCCAAAAAAAAAGTTATACTGATAATAATAATAATAATAATAATAATAATAATAATAATAACAACAACAACTATAATAATAATAATAATGATAATGGTAATGATAATGATAATGATAATGATAATGATAATGATAATGATAATGATAATGATGATAATGATAATAATGATAATAATGATAATAATGATAATAATAATAATAATTATTATTATTATTATTATTATCATCATCGTCATCATTATTATTGTTATTATTATTATTATTATTATTATTATAACTGTTATTATTATTATTATTATTATAGTTATAATTGTAATTGTAATTGTAATTATAATAATAATTATAACAATAACATCAGCAATAACAACAGTAATAATATTGATAATATTATTAGAATTAGAGCCACTGTAGAGTTGATATTCACATTGTTTCTGTCCTATTTATTTGATCCACAGACAGTGGATATCCTGCGTACCTAGGTGCCCGCCTGGCGTCGTTTTACGAGAGAGCTGGTCGCGTCAAGTGCATGGGAAACCCAAGCCGTGAGGGCAGTGTCAGCATCGTAGGAGCGTGAGTTTGCACTGCAGTCATTCTTGTGTATCATGGGATGCTTTCATATGAGCTGTCCTTATACACCCTAAGAGATGTTACATTAGGGGGCTTTTAACCACGGCAGGTTAGCAGCTTGGACATAGAACAACAGATCAGGAAAAATTTCAGCATTATCAGGGTATATGATGCTAGAAGTTTTGACCATTTTCATTGTTGGTACATCAATCATACTATGGTTTCCTTGACACTGATAGATCTCACATTGAAGCAAATGTGGTGTATCCTAGTAGGTACTCTTTTGTGCCTTGACAGCATAGAAAAAAAAAAATATATATATAGTGTCAAATTTGTATGAAAGGTCACTTTTGTCTTTTGTGTAACATTTCTTGACACAAAGCTTTCAGCATGCTTTTGCCCATTGTCATGACAAAAGTGATTTTTTAATGAAAAGTTTTGTCCATAATGATATTTCATGGGACTGTCTTGTCCACGCAACTTACTGTCTACATATAAAACATTGATGAAAAAAACTTACCAGAAACGAGCACAAACTAGAAAAGAATAGAATGAATAAAAGAATCAGTTGAAAAACTGATAAAGAATAAAAAGGGGAAGAAAGAAAAAAGGAAGGAGTCATGACAATGAATATGTTTTCTCTGCATTTACTGGAATTAATATTATTCTTTTTCCTCCCTTTGTAGTGTGTCGCCCCCTGGAGGTGACTTCTCTGATCCTGTGACTTCGGCCACTCTGGGTATCGTCCAGGTGTTCTGGGGTCTAGACAAGAAGCTGGCCCAGCGCAAGCACTTCCCGTCCATCAACTGGCTCATCAGCTACTCCAAGTACATGAGGGCGCTAGACGACTTCTATGACAAGAACTACTCCGAATTTGTGCCCCTGAGGACAAAGGTAAGAATTCATACCTCATATACAGTATGTCCCCCCCCCCCCCCCCCCCCCCAAAAAAAAAAAAAAAAAAAAAATTACAACGGGACCCTCCGCAACGATAACTTTAAAAATAGTGAATCAATTCAAATACAATTTCAGGGTACAAAACTATAACTCATTGCCCACATCTTACAGAAAACCTCATTCGATTTGCTTCAAGTGGTCAAAGAGAAACAAGGAATTTTGTGGAGCATGTCAGGAATCTCTTCCCTCCAAGTTCTGTCTATTGTGTTTACACATAAGAGCATCCAAGTGCTAAACTTGGAAGAATCAGACTCCTGACATGCTTTACAACAATCCACATTTCTCTGTGACTGCTTAACCAAATTGACTGGGGTTTTCTGCAAAATAGAGCCAAGATGTTATATTTTAAGACCCTGAAGTAGAATTTAGACAGTTAAATTATATTTCGTGATATCAATGCGAAAATCTGATTGTAAATTTTTGGGAGACATACAGTATATTGCTAGCGGGTTTCAGAGCCTCCTTGAGGAGACTCTAAATCCAGCTCTGAGAAAGTTGCCTCTCGTCTGTTTATACTGCTCACAAAAAGCAGGCCCTAGCAGGCCCAACTGGCCCAACCGTTCCAACCAGCTCCTCCCCTCTGATACATGGCCCAGGCTTTTTCACAGAAGTATGCAAATTGCATGAGTTTTATCAGTGGGGATTGGTCGCGATAACTTGGTTGTTTATGTCAGCAGGCGATGACCTTCAGTGATAACTTCCGGGTTGACTAGAAAGCGGCTTCTCATACCCCCTAGTGTTTATACTGCATCAAAGGCTGCAATGGCATGCTCTGAAACCAGCCCCTGTAGGTGGTTTCAGAACCTGACCTTATCGGACCTGATCTGATCACCTTTTGTCTGTTGCTCGAGACAGCTATAGGAGGCTTCATAACCCCTTTTTGTTGAGTATTAAATGTGCTATTAGACCTTTGTTGTGCTTTGTTCATTGTCCCTACTATAGGACATTAAATGCAGGTATAGGTGTGAGTTATTTACAGCTTAATATGACTGTAAAAGACCCTACTGCATTCCTTTAATACCAAAGAGCAGAGTGCTAACCCAGTGAAGTGGTTCATTTTATTTCGATATAACGAAAGAAAGCGACCGGTCCCAAGGACTTCGTAATAATGGAGTCCACGGTATTGCCAAATATAGAGCTTTAAAGAATGCTGCATTGCTGTCCGGTGGATGTGGTGGCATGCACCATTTATAGGGATTGCATGAATAATCATTACAGTACATCATAGATACTGCTCTCATTGAATTAAGGAAAACAACATACTAGATGGTACGAATGAATTTTTCTGCTCTTGTGCAAAGGGGCGCTAAGAAATAGCTTATTGATTGAATTCTCAAGATTAGTGTGGAATTTCCTGGTCTTTTTTTTTAATGGTGAGTTGAGGTTAATGGTATGTGGAACCAGGATGCTAAAGGGCTATTAGAACCATGGACAAGTTTGATGTGTATTGGCTAAAGAAGCAGCATACACCAAATGCAGTGTACTTCATGGCAGCATGTCCTATCATGTTACAGCTCAATGCAGTAGGAAAGGGTAGTACCTGCACTATTCATCCATGTGTGATATATTTATGTAGGCCATAAAAGATGAGAGTTAGTGTGTCCACCTTGTAGTGATAGTCATCTCTCTTCCTATGCAGTGGAGGTAGGACAGGTATACCCCAGTCATTAATTACATTGTAGTAGGGAAACGTATGTAGGAATATGATATTGGTATTGCACAACTCCACCAGGATGATTTACTCCTTTCACTTCGAAGACGAGTCCGGAGTATACTCGGGCAGGCGTCTATGGGAAATGCATGTTATTTCTGGAGTTGTTAAACTCACATTAGTCACAATCTTGGAGTACAGTGATAAATGGAGAAATGTATGTATGAATATCTTTTTCATTTTGAAATCAGAGTTAATATGTTTGCGTGTTTTTAAATTCTTGAAATGCACCAGACTTGCAAAATTTGCAAGAATAAAAGCTACGCGAAATATATGACGGATACAGCGTTGCAGTATTATTTGTGATGGGGCTCTTTACCAACTAGCACACTACTACACGTGAGTGGGCTTGGTAACTTTACATCTCTGTCCAGTTTTGATGAATTACTGATTGCTCATGGAACATAGTTAACTCTTAACGTGCCATGGTCGCCGAACGGCGACCTTAGTCCTGACGTGCCATGGTCGCTGATCAGCGACCAAGAAGAGCGCAAAAAACATTGGTCATTTAAGTTCTTGTGGTACCAAAACGCGTTACAACAAGAAACTGCCATTTACATGTACTGGTAGCTGATTAGCATATCCATCGTTTCCACTGAAAATATGAGTATGCTTACATTGAAAAATTTTGAGTAAATGCGTGATTTTTCAGCTAGATCTATTTTTTTCGCGTCGGGAAAATCCGCAGAGAGCGCACCCTCAGTGAGATGTGTATAGATCATATGTCTCATTGATAAATCACGCGTGTGTATGCTACTGAATCTGCGTGTGTTGTCTATGCGTTTCCACTCGCATTGTTCTGCTTGGGCGCTCTCCTGCGGGAGCGGCTTTCATTTTGTCCTTAAAATAGGGTAAAGCGTTCGTTCGTCGGTCAAGTCTTTCATCCTTTTGTCTTGGACAGTGAACTTCACTAATCGTCCCCTCGCTAGCTTATACAAAAGAAGAACACGCTTTTGTTCTTGCCTATGTACATGTACAGTGGACGGAAAGTAGACTTGTAAACCAAGGAATTGCACGAGCACAAACTCCTCACGTAGAAAGGCCTGCCGATTTCAATAGAGTACGCCCGGCCGTAGTAGAGACAAAAGAAGGATTAGTGGGTGCTTCCTTCTCAAGTGGACAAAAGACACTCTTCCAGGACTCGACGCGGGATTTACTTGAGTTTCAAATACAGGATCTGGGACTAAAGGACACAGATTTGGGAATGAATTACCGAGACAGAAAATGAAATTATAAAGACAAATTGAACTGCCAATATCTTTGGAATTATACAACTCTAGAAGACAAATTTGTTATCATTTGAAAGAGGAAATGTAGCTCTAAAACTTTCTCAGAGTCAAGGGAGCGTTCTATTGAAGAAAAATCATGCCTGACTCTTTCTTTCCATACTACACAAAAAAATGTAATAATTTTTTAATGATATCGATTATTTCTTCAATATTTCAGGTTCAGATAATATTACAGCAAACTGACTACATGACACGAAAGAGCAATCATTTCTTGATATTTGTTGTGAAGAACTCAATTTAAAACAGACAATAGTTTCAAAGATATGGCAGTTTTAAATTTCATTGTCAATCCAGTTCGCAAACTTTCTGGCGTTGGGTAAAAACGTCTGGCACGTTAGGGGTTTTGGGTCTGGCACATTAAGAGTTAACCTTAGTGTGTAGGCACCTAACAGGTCAATACCCACTGTACACACTTTCACCCCTTTATCTGCCACAGGCACTTACCTTAACAAAATTAAAGGGGCGCACCATGCCCCCCTCCCCTGTAATATTTTGTGGCAAGAGAAAATGAGAAAATGTGCGCGGAAGCCTGGGTTGTTTGGGTTTTTTTTCTTTCTTTGCTTGTCAGCCAATTAATCTGGAAGTGGCACATTGCTTTGTCTCCCCCACCCTATACAGAATTCCTGGATCCGCCCCTGATTTCATGGGCATCCAGAAGCATCCTTTACACTCGACCCCAATGTAAGTTAGTCAGCCCACTCAGGTGTAACAAAGTCCCCCCCCCCCCCCCCCCAGGCCAACAAGAAGGTCATGATATAATGGGGATTATTACGGTAAAGGGGATTGGGTAATCTCTACCCCCTTGGCAGTTGAGTTTGTAGACATCTCAACCATTCAACAAGAAAAGTGAGCATGCCAACTGGAGACAACCTATTGTAAGGATTAAGCCTGTTGAAAAGATACCCAGCTGGTTTGAACTGGGCTGTTATGAAGAATATTTTCTTGCTCTTAGTATCTATGGCTTCATGACATTTGCTCTTGCAACAGTTGCCCCCAATGAAATATCAGCAAGTTAAGCTAAATATAAAACCTATCCACAAACCTAACCCTTACCCTGAATCCTTTCAGAAGCTGACCTTGGAGCAATTGTTACAGGAGCAAATGTTGCTATGAAATTTCATTTCATTTCATTTCATTCCATTTCATGTATTACGTTTCCACACAAATTATACAGTGTTGCTTATCCAATTGATTGTGCTATATCATGCATACATGTCTTTCGATAAGCTCACTTACCAGAGACCCTTGGGGCATTCTCATTCCTTTTCTGCCATCATGATTATTTTCTTGGAAAATTTGATGCCAGTTGAAGCTCAAATCCAAAGTAAGCTTTGACTTTTATGGCGGTACTAGTCTTTATAGTTTTATGGGGGGGGGGGGGGGGGGGGGGGAAGGGGGGGGGGGGGGTCAAGCCACGACTAAACAGTGCCTTGTTACACCAAGAAGTGCAGGTAGTGCCCTTTTATTTTTTTTTCTTTCTTCCCTTATGTTTGTTTGAGAGCTGTTCATTAAAATTTTCCCTTGACCAACTCTCATAATATGTGAATCCTTTCATATTCGTGCTGTAGACTTGTGAAAAGTACCAGTAGGACAGTTTAAAGCACATGTAGCAAAGAGGATTGTCTTAGCTTTCTGGGAAGTGCAGCCTTGAATGTTGGGGAATAATTTCCCTTCTCAAAATTCATGAGTGCAATGTTAGTCAGTGGACATACAGTAAATTCTGAACAAAAAGGTGTAAAAATCTATATAAATGAAGTGATATTGCTTTACAAATGTCATTTTGTATAGCAGTCGTACCAAAAGGCATAGCAAATCTCAGTGCAATGCCAGGAAAATCATACTTGGGAATGTGAACTCCTGGTTTCTCGTTGATGACATGTTGGCTGCTGATATGGAGAGGGAAAGAAGCCGAGTCTGTCGGACTGACAATATCTCTTCCGTCTTTCCTAGGTGAGGGAGATTCTCCAGGAAGAAGAGGACTTGTCGGAGATCGTCCAGCTGGTCGGAAAGGGCTCCCTCGCCGAGTCCGACAAGATCACGCTGGAGATTGCCAAGCTGCTGAAAGACGACTTCTTGCAGCAGAACGGTTACTCCCCCTACGACAGGTGAGAGAGAGAGAGAGAGCAGCGCCCTCTTTGACAGACCAGGGGCAGTGAATGCCCACTGTTTGGTCAGCTCAATCCACTGGTCATCATAACCCCAATTTGCGGAACTGTGTGTTTAGCCCGCAAATTGAAATTAACTCTAAGAAAAAAACACCCCCACCAGGAAAGAAAAAAGAAGAAGAAAAGAACATACATGCACCTTGTCTGCAGTACACAAATCTAGAGGTTTATTGGTGTTAGGAGCCATTACCATGGCGCTAGATATTTTGATCAAATTTAAAATTGTAGGGGTCCCGTGGTTGTGTTAACAACCATCGGATGGGGGATGTGGGGTGGAGGTATGTTGTGCGATTGAAATCTCTTTTCTCATAGACTTATCACAGTCACTTTGATTCCATTAGGTGTCCAAAATGCAACAGAATTTTGTAGTTTTGCATATCTATCGTATTCAATGCCTTCATTGTAGCCTAAGGTAGTTGGAGCCTTCATTGAAAGTGAAAGACGTTCGATTCCTTCATCATATTCTGACAATTAAAACGAATGATAATAGCAAAGCAATGAGGAGTTGCATTTTTGTGCTTCTTAGGTCTGGCAAAGCCAGAATCTCGTCCCATGTATTCATGCAACTTTTTGTATGTACTTGTTTAATTTTTTGTGTGCTTTGTAGTAAAGTAATGTTTTTGGAAAGTTTCCCTCAAGGCCATGGATTGATGTGACCCTAGCAGCCAAAGTGAAGTATTGCAGAGGGAAAGGTGACCAATTTGTCCTGATTTTCTTTTCCTTTTATTGTGGGACACTCTGATGTCCACCTCAGGTACTGCCCGTTCTACAAGACGGTGGGCATGCTGAGCAACATTGTGGCATTCTTCGACATGGCCAGACACGCTGTGGAGAGTACGGCTCAGAGCGAGAACAAGATCACGTGGGCAATCATCAGGGAAAACATGGGCGACATCATGTACAAACTCTCCTCCATGAAATTCAAGGTCAGTCCCTGCTATCGAGTACACCATATACTGAGCAAGTCTCTTAGTTTTATTGAATCGGGACCTCGCAACAATTTTGCAAGTGGTTAGATCTGTTATCGTGAAGTACAGTACATAATGAACAGAGAAATGTACACGTGTACTTGCTTTCATGTCAAGATCAGAGATAATGATTTCGTGTGTTGATGATTTTGTGAATAGCACCTGAAATGCAAAATTTGCTCAGATAAAAGTCATGTGAAATACATGTTATACAGCTATGTACAGTACCCTCCCACTCTGTAAATACGCACCGAGTACATAGTGACATCCTTAGTAAATATAGTAACTATGATTACCTGACAAAAGAATAGATAAGAAAAAAGAATCAAATGACTCTCATTGTACACTTTCGTGCATACCTTCAACAATGTTTGCAAGTTTGTGTGTGCAAGTTCTGCAGATTTTTTTTTTTAATTACCTATTTGTTTAATCTATGCTAGTCTAGTCTGTCCTGTTCAGTCTTTAGAGATTTGACATTCACCACATGAGTGACTGCCACATTCAGAACAGATAAAGTCTAACAGTATATGTGCGTGACCAACGCATCTTCACACCAGATGGAGTCATGCATGCATGCAACAAAAAAAAAAAGAAGACAGTTAGTCACGTGAGCAAATGTAACAAAAAATGTAACATTCACTTTGTCAATAGTTGTATCATTTGGTGAAAAACTGTGTCATTTGGTGTATATTACTTGCAGGACCCTGTGAAAGACGGTGAGGCCAAGATCAAGCAGGACTTTGCAGACCTGTTAGATGAAATGCAGCAAGGCTTCAGGAATCTAGAAGACTAGACATCACATAGAGCCAGTAGAATACAAGTATATATATAGCAAATTCATCTATATTCTTTGTGTAGTCCCATGTCTAGCCTTTGGTGTTGGTGGTGGAATGCCTCCTCCTCCCCCCCCCCCCCCCCCCTATATTGCTACCCTATTACTTACCCCTCTTTTCTGCTCACTTTCTTTTTCTCTGAATTGTGCAATGGGCCATTGATAAGAGGCCATGTGGAGACCGTGTTTTTTCCCATGGATCATTTTTGTGTTTCACAGTATTTTCTTCCATATTTTTCTTACACCAATCTTGGTGCAAGATGTATTTTGCGTGCTTCATGCTATTTTAGTTCTTGTAATTACTTTTTTTTTGCATGCCCAAAGGGCATGCTTTGTGTAAGTGAAGCATTGGCATGTTTTAACTGATATATACCATTGGAGTACAGGAGCAGCTATAAGCAAATTTGAATGCTAAGTAATTGTAAGTGCACTGTTTTATCTTGTGCCATGCATTACTCACTGTAAAATACAGAAGTACACAAAACCATTGTTGTAGGAATTCTTGCTTGGCAGTAGACAGTTTGTCTTTCAGTTGAATGAATTCCATAAGAGAGGAAAATGAATATTCACCAATGCTCTCTGAATGGAACATGATAAATACACCATGCTCTACCAAAAGCTCTGGACAAGTGAAAGGTTAGCACACTGTGATGCCCGAGTGTGTAAATAACTTGTGTCTGGTTCAGCTGTTGATACGCATTTCAAGAACAAACTGAACTTCCTGGTCTGTTTCCCTGTGTAGTATTTCTATCATATATGGATTGCCTGCAGTAGACAGTGGGCATCTACACTGTGTCATGTGCACTGATGACATATGTTCCAGACAATGTTATTCATATCATTTCATATCATTCTACACTTTGTTTTCCTGATTTTTCTTTCTGTATGTTTGTTGTTTTTTATCTTTTTTTTTCCTCTTTGCTCTCTTATCATGATAACATTCCAGTGACAGTTTAGAGAATAGTGTAAAGTATATCAGTACTACTTTGTAAACTGTATTGTGAATGATGATGGCCAATTATTAATACACAGGACTTGATATAATTCGTAAGTGAATGATTCAGAAAATAGTTATCCTCCTTCATGCCCAAAGGTTTCTTACAGTGCAAACCAGTACTCACAGAGAGAAACCAAAAAAAAAAAAAAATCATGATTTTTGGAGCTTAAAAGTCCAGTGTTTGGTGATGCAGGAATGATATAAAGCAGGCTTTGAAACACACCCACACCCCACACGCTGGAACACATACAGGTAAATGTGGTTCACTGATTTTCAAGTGGGACAATGGAGGGGTGTTCCTGGATCTGTAAGATTAAAGGCTCCAGACCATGCTATTATCCAGCAATGCATGCAACCCATGAGAATGGCCTTTTATGGCGGGGAGTGTTTGGCCACAACCGACCATGGCTGCAAGCATCCTCTTGTGTTGGTTGCTGTAAACCATGAAACTTATCTCGGTGTAAATTTTCATGTAGAAATGGACCCAGGCCACCATTGGAATGGCTGGTCAGCTAGAGATAAGAGAATGTCTGGAATTCATGTATCAACTACGTTCACTCATCACTATGAATATTGTCAGAAAACCTATGGCCTAGGAATTGCAAATTGGGGAAGACAAAAATAGTAGATCTATATCCCCCTCCCTTCTTTTTTCCTCTTTTCTAACCCTTGACCCTACCTGTGACTAATATTGTTTTGAAGCTGGTGAACTGTAATGGTGTCTTGGGTTTATCATGTAGTTAATCTTAGGGCTCTAGAGTTTGCTGACTGCAAATTAAAGTCATTGGATGGGGAAAGGGACTACTTCTGAAAAGGAAGTATAAGAATGTGGTGAATCAATGATGAGATAATCTGTAGCATTATGTTTCATGTCAGTATGTGTCAGACTTTATACACATGGATTTTTTGTTTGTTTGTTTGTTGGTTAGTAACTTTCTGTTTTTGTGGACATTTATAGAGTTATGAGTGTCGTATCAGACAGCAAATGATAAGTAAAATATATGCAAGTAGGTATGAGGGTAAAATTTGTGTGATTGTCATCTCAGAATGGAATTCTAGTGGACTGTATGATGCCAAATGCCTTTGAGTAGATTGCAAATCAGCAATCCAAATATTGCTTGCCCTTTGTTTAATTTGCATTGTTCAGCCCAATTATTATTCTTCATGATGCCTCAGCAGTATGTGGTGAAAAAATTCGGGTCTGATTCTCCTAAAATGTTCAGTTCTGCCGATCTACAGAGGCGTAAACTTGGTCTCATAATGGTGAGAATTCCGCAAGGAAATCCACAGCATTTTCTTAGTGTGTTCCATATCTTTATGACCGTGCTATGTTTTTGTGTATGTTCACATACACTCTCTCTGCAAATACATTATGCCACCATATTGCACAGGATGTCAGTGCTACCTTCAAAGGCATGGGTTTTGTGAGGGTTAATGCAAAAAGGATATGACTGTAGTTACTCCTTCTCCATCCTGCCCACCCACACCCTACATGACATAGAACTTTTGACGGAGATGGCTCTCGTAGAAAAACTCTATTTGTATATACATTAAATCTGAAGATATATGAGACTGTATTTTGAGTGTTTGATATAAATTTGTATGTTGAATAGAGATCTATGATTGGATTTAATTGTCATATATGAAACAATTTAACAGCCAAGATGATGTTCATGTACTGTGATTCCCAATGTTCTGACCCTTTGCCTCATAGAGACGACATAATTTCCCATGTGTTCAATGCATTGCTAACTGATTCCAATAGACAGGAAGTTACATTGGAGATGTCGTTATGTTCCAGAAAGTATTGATTGGTGATTGGTTAGAGGAGAAACAGTTAGACCTCTGTTGTGGATTTGTTTGTGCTCTTCACACTTTTAGCCTTGGCCAATGGACCGAGTCCCGCAAATGGCTAGAACCAAGCAGTCATTTTCAAATTTTCGTGGGCTCTTCAAATCCTACCATTGGTTGTCTGCCCTACTTAGCATGAGGAGGCAAATGTCAGAAATGACATTTCTGGAATATGTGCACAATATGTCTGCCATTGTCTTTGATGTTAGTGTCATTCAGTTACATTAAAACAAAAGTTTTTTAGGGAAAGTGTCGCTGTTCAAAATTTGGCATCCAAATAGAACATGCTACATTGAGTATTAAAACTCTGACAGCTCAAATTTGTATGGTTTGTCACTTGCTCCCTTTTGCCCACAGAAGGGCAGGATTGTGTGCTGAATGCATTGCACACTCTCACATGTTCTGTGTGATCAGCACCCCATGACAGTGACAGTAATATATGTGATACCAGTTGATAGCATGTGGCCCCTTTCAGACTTTAATTATCAGCTGTTTCTCCTGAGCCGGTAGTCCGTCTCTGATGCCTGAGACATGTGTGTGACTGTCTCTGATACAGTTCATGTCCCTTTATAAATCTTGTTTTGGAACAGATAGTCCCCTCCTGTTCTTCATTACTTTTACTCATTTTTCTTTTCTTTTTTACTCCTTTTTAGAGGGAAAGGCAATTGCATACTCGTGGGCATTGAATCAATTGATACAATGTAGTACATTTGTTCCTGTCTTGTCAAATGTGTGATACTCCATGGACGTATCATGAGCTTATGTGTATTAGTTTTCTGCCGTTATTTTATCTTCACATCTGAATGAATCCACATGGCTTCAGACCCGAGTTCATGGGTGCTTGGCAAACTGGTATCATGTACTGCTGGGATGTATCATTTATTATGTTACTCGTTTGCCCTTGTATTGTCTTGGATTTGAGATCTCTTTTGTGATGTTTAAGGTTGTGAATGATGAGGATCTTTCAGAATGTCATCAAAAAAATGGACAAAGTCATATTAGTTTTTATGTACATCAAAAGGTGACGAGTGTATGGTGATGTGACATTACTATGTCAATGTAGAAGTTACCCCTTTGTGATAAATAAATGACACATGAAATATATATATATTGTGAACCTCAGAAATGTGTTATGTGTGTGTTCTTTCTTTTTCGACTTCACTCTTTTTATGTCTCCGCCATGAAGTGGTGCCGGAGGCATTGTGCTTTCGGGTTGTCCGTCCTTCCGTCCATCAGTCCGTCCTTCTGTAATCACTTTTGTGGACGCCGTAACTGAAAACTCGTCTCAGGTATCCTAATGAAACTTGGCATGTGTATGTATGAGTGGGCGAAGTTGTGCCTATCAACTTTTGGGTGCACATGCGGAAGGTCAAAGGTGAAAAGGTCAAGGTCAAATGCTCAAAATTTCACTATTTCCCCCATATCTAGTCAATGCCTGAAGGTATCTTCTTGAAACTTAGTGCATACTACTACTATTACTAATACTACGTGTACTACTATTATACTAACATTGATAATAATTTGACTACCAATGAAAATGATTGTTGAAAAAAAAAAATTACGGAGCAAAAAAAGAAAGAAGGACTGTATATGATTGAGAAATCACCAATCCCACAATTTTTATGCCTCCGCCACGTAGTTTTATGCATTATGTTTTCGGGTTGTCCGTCCGTCCGCTTTCGTTTACGCGATAACTTGAGTAATATTTACTGGAATTTTACCAAACTTGGTCCAAGTATGAAGTATGATTGGGCAATGATTTGATTAGATTTTAGGTGAAATCGGCAAAAGGTCAAAGGTCAAAGGTCAAGGTCAAATGAAATTTATCCGTTTACGCGATAACTCAAGACTGTATGGAGCAAATTTCTCCAAACTTTGTTGGAGGATGATGTATGATGGGACAATTACTTGATTAGTTTTTCAGTGAAATCGGACAGAGGTCAAAGGTCAAAGATCAAGGTCAAATCCTAAAATTTATCTGTTTACGTGATAACTCAAAACTGGATGAAGCAGCTTTCACCAAACTTGGTCCAAGGATGATGTATGATGGGACAATTAGTTGAGTAGATTTTAGTGACATTGACAAGAGATCAAAGGTCAAAAGGTCAAGGTCAAATGCTAAAAATGTTGCTATTTCCCCCATATCTATGCAATGCCCGCAGTTATTTTCTTGAAACTTAGTGTAGACATGTACTACTGCATAAAGATTCACCAGAGAGAGTTTCTTGTCATAAGGTCAAAGGTCAAAAGGTCAAAGGTTAGGTGAAAATGTTGCAATATCACATTTCTCACAAATGGTTCAATGTATCTTCATGGAACTTGGTACATATGCATCTCGTACTGACTGGCAGGGATTATCTAGGGAATTTAGGGGTCATGGGTCAATAGTCAGGGGTCAAAGGTCAAGGTCAACTCCTCAAAATGTTACTATTTCCCTCATATACTAGTATATGCAATAATTGCATTATTAGTTTTAAAATTTAATATATGTACATGTATTACTTAAAGGAGATTCTCTTGGAAGTTTCCAGCCAGAAGGTCAAAGGTCAAAGGTTAAGGGTCAAAGGTTATTTTTGAATGAAAAAAAGATATATTTTGTACTGTAATTACACTCTTTCTTCATACCTTGAAAATTATATTCAATGCATAAACTTATAATAGGTGTGGGGGCGCTGTGGCATAGTGGATAAGACTCCCGACTCCCGAACGGAGGACCGTGAGTTCGAATCCCGCCCAGTGCTTACATCCTTGGACAAGATGTGTTTACCCACAATGTCCCTCTCGACCCAGGTGTATAAATGGGTACCTGGCAACGCTAGGGTAATAATAATAGCAGGGCCCTCTGGTAGAGCAGTGGTAACACTGAAGAGGCTACCCTGGGTAAATAAGACCTTATTATTATTATTATTATTATTATTATTATAAGGTCGGTCAGAAGTTAAGTAAAAATTTTGAATTCCCCAAATATGTGTACCTGTACTCTTTAATAGACAATTATAGCAAACCCAGTTCGTGGAAAGTGAACATTCAAGATATTTCTGATAAACCTGTTATTTCGATATTTTGCCAGTTATGCGAAACTGTCATCACACATTGTGAAGACATTGTACTATACACCTATTGGGAGAATCATGCATTATGGCGGAGGCATCAGTCGCTGTAGCGACATTTCTAGTTGTACACTGCAGTGTTTCAGATGAATAAAATTAATTTTTGAACATGCCTTTGTAGACTTAACCTTTAAAGACACACACACCCACACACACACACACACACACACACACATGTTCGGGTCATTGCTAATGGTAGCAATATTAGATGTCTGTGATAGGATATCCATACACCGTATGTGGTCACGTTTGGTGGTCAAAGCACTCTACATGCTAATCATACATCTCGAGAGATTGAAATAGCATTACATAATTGTATGCATGTGTTTTTGAAATAGGCACAAATAAATGGGTACCAGCATAACAAAACTGCTTTCATAAACGTAATGAAAGACTTGAATGGAAAAGAAAAGGGACACTCCGTGATTAAGTTTTTACCGTGCTGTTAAAATTTATTTCATATTACAACATCTTAACAATCAAAATAAGTGATTTTTCTTTTTACAATGATGTATCATTACAATCATGTGCAACCTGATAAAAATCTTGAGAGTTGATGTATTATTTATCTACCATCTAAAAATAAAAGATGTTAAATGATATAAGGCCACGTATATACTTAGAACCAGTTATTCTCCTCTTTCGAGTGAAAAACTATGGTGAAGGCCCTCAATAATAATGAATCATCAGTTGATCATTGGCAAAATCCGAAAATGTGAACCAACTGCAACCGCACGTACAGACAGAAACTTTTACCAATATGTGACATACCCGCACCATTGGGTGAATGTGATCTACTGTCTTGTGACTTAAAAACACAAATAGTGGATTAATAAAATGATAGTCACCTAAAAACGACCAGCGTATATTCTATCAAGTAATTTTGATATGCTACTTGACCTAGACTAGTTAACCTCCACCACTCTCAAACCCCTATATGACAACAGACGAGCCCCTCAATAACAGAAGACATAATTATCGCTTAATTCAAAGAGGAGAATCACAGACATTTTAACAAAATGTTACAAGAAAGTAGACATTGAAAAATGATGATCACAAGCTCTGTCGCGGGCAAAAGAACAAAATCACGTTGAATTCATTGCATAAGTTTGAGCAATTTGAAGAAACCTCATGTTGTTTTGTTATGTTTCCTAATGGAATAGTTGAATTTATTGCATTAGTTTGAGCAATGTGAAGAAACCTCATTCTTGTTTGTTTTGTTATGTTTTCTAAAGAGATTTAATCATGGAAAAGGACAGGGAACTTTTTTAAAGAAATTTTAAATGCCCTCTGTGTATACAGGAGAAAAAAAATACACTGTAAAGGGCTTTCGGACGGAAGGATAAACACGAAGATTGTCATTGGGGCGGCAGGAACAGTTTAGGGGATCTTACCTTTGAAAAGAGGGTAAAGCTTTCTTTTCATTCAGTAGATCCGTAAAGGGGCCGAGTAAAAGATGTTTGACATTTACAGTCAGGATGTTAAAACTCATGAAATGATTTTTTTTTTCTCAAACGACAAAAGTCTGACACATAGTTAAAACTAAAACAACGTATGACTAGATCACGTTCGCCACGATTATGTCTTGAGCTGTTATACTCCACTTAGGCCTACATGAAGTATAATGAGCGTCAAAAGATCATAGCCTTACGTAAGAAAGAATGAATACATTTGCCAAAGCTGCCAATCAGATTATAGCTTGTTATGTTTTGTAACATGAAAAACAGAATGCTGGTGTTTCATTTTATCTCGGGTTTTCTTTTCTTTTTGTCAGTCCCTCTGACGTTGTCTGAACAAAATGGAAGAAACACCTGTTGAAATTTGTGTCATCATTATTTGAGCATTTTTTCAACATTACCATGAGGATTCACAGTGTGTGGGCAAAGTTGAACACTCTGTTTTCTTTTCATGAGCCACTAAAATGGTAGAGAGTGTGCCATTAACGCTCGCGAACCAGGAACACGAAACAGAATGTGTCGGGGTAGCTAGGCCTGCTCTACGCTGCAATTGAAGATCGACGGTCCTCATAGTTTACAACTTCCTTAATAGTCTTCCGCGTTGTAAATACCCCTTGGATTCCAAAGAATGTCACTTAAAATATCATTCTGTCAGTCTTGCGATCATCGCGGAGTATAGAGATATCAACATCATCGTAATATTCCACAAAAATATATAAATTGCTGTCCAAACACGAAAACCTGGTGATAGGCTGGGGTAATTTTATGCGATTTTCGAATCCAACATTTCTGGGAGAACGCAACTTGCGACAAGACCGCGAGAAGGAGAAAAACAATTAAAATAAAATGATGTTTATGTTTGATCAAAAGTTATGATCATCATGGTTCTAAGACTTATGGTACTCCTTCGATAGCATTTCCTTCGTTTTCTTCCCAAATTTATTTCTTTTCGAAGGTAGCCCAATTCGTAAGATCTTTCCGAAAGGCTCTCGCAGAAAACTTTTAAAACGTAACAGTATCATGAGTATGACATTCTGACACATTTGGAGCATCATTCATCACCATAAAATACTTTCATCAAACAGTCACAGCATCGTGAGATATCAAAATTGATATAGAGATTGTTTAAGGCAGAGTGGAAGATTCTTTGCAGAGTGAAGGAGGGAATTGTGACATTTTTTTTTCTTAAAAATGATTGCAATATCTTGAAATAGATTGAGCTGCTCTTTGATATATTCCATTCCGTATATTGTAGTGAAATCGTCTGGCGGCAGTTCAACTAGATTTTATTCAACATTAAACAACCGATACTTGAGGACAAAACAAATGGGATTTATGTTGTATAAATGGATAAGATTTGCTTATGTTGAATTATAAGAAAACTACGGTGGCACATTATGTACAAGTCCTGTCACATCAGTGGAAGTATGTTCCCTAAATTAGGTGGGAAAAATAAGAACACTTTATACACCTATCTTTCCATGTTTATGTAAATCAATTATTCGCACGCCTGTGATATATCTTTCATGCGAAAGTCTTATTTGTCAAAACAAAACATACTATACTCACAGAACAGACAGACAGACAGACAGACAGAATGAGGGGAAGAGATATAGAAAGAAATATAAACTGTATACTAACTCGATTATTTTCTTGCACATGTGCTAATGTGGCCAAATCTGTCGTTTAATAATGTAATGTGGAGATATGCAATCACATGGAATGTGGAGACTGTCATCATGTCAACTTGTAGCTTTTGTGCTGTGAGTCACAGGGAAACAAGGAAGTCTGTATTTTTTTTATACATGACCTTTGGCTCACATTACAAGGAATGTATAGCTTCATTTGCTTTGCTCCGAGTTTGTCTGCTTTTTTCTTGAAAAATATGTGTGTGTTGTTTTTTTTTCCAGAGTGAATAAAGCAGTCTGGAAATTAAGATGTCTTTTTGTAATCTTAACAGAGACATTTAGGGATATTTTTTTCTCACTTCTCCGAGTAAATCAAAAGTCAGGCTTCTCTGTGTAGTAACAATAGCGGCCATGTTGTTATTTTTAACAGTAACGGCGAATACCTTTCACGATAAAACATTAAAAAAAAAATGCTGAGAACATCTATGGACTCAGTGACTTAGCATTTCTCTGGTGTCTACGGGAAAGCACAGTTGAAAGAACATATAACAAAAGTCGGTAAGTTATCATCATTTCTATGCGTGACAATCTCTTTAACTAGGTTTTACAGTGGTACTCGTTGATTTCATTGCGTTGAACATACTTCACGATGACATGATATATGTCACTAAGCTTTTACATTTACAAGGTTTTGAAAACAACAACAACAACAACATCGTGAGAAATAATTCTCAAGGCTTGACAGGCTCTTAACAGTCCCTTGTGAAGTCGTACGCATGCGCAGTTGTAAGGAGGTTGGCACACCATCAAGGCCCGTGTCGTGACTGACATCCTCTTCGAAATCCGCGGGCGATCAAAATGCGTTTCCTACCATCGGATGCAGGCGACTGTTCTGAGACCTGGGAGTAAAGTTATTGGGCGAGGGAAGAGCGGCTCAGCTGCCTTCAACGATGTCTTGGCGTTTCGCCTGATCTGTGTGAAATAACAAGTGGAAACAAGCAAGATATGGATGATTATGTGAAGCGGTAGCCATGGCAACAACATCATATAACTTAGTCCGTCCGTCTGTATCTCCCTCCCTCTATCGATCTATCTATCTATCTATCTATCTACAATGTATCTATCTATCTGCCTCTATCAGTTAGCTATCTATTCATCTCAGTCACACTTTCTCTCATACTCTCCAACTTTCTTTTAATAAGTAGTTTGTTTCTTTGCCTTTGGATTTTTTTTACATCTTATCTATTCTACCAGTCAACCTTGCTTAAGTCAACCAAGCGTAAGTCGATTTTTTTTTAAAGTCCTCTTCTCTTTATATTCTATAGATTTTAATCCCTCATAAGTTGAATTTTCTCCAAGTTTAAGCTATTTCTGCAGTCCAAACAGATGCGACTTAGGCAAGGTTGACTGGTATGTATGATGATTGTTATGTATACAGTATAAACACATATGGTACATACGGCAGTATCAAGTTCAAGTGCGTCTCAGTAGTGTAATGTATGTACGTTTGTATGTTTATATGTGTGTAGGCACATCTATACATAAGTATTGCTCTCATCTCTTTCTACAGACAAGGAGAAATGTTTGTTACGAGTATGTTATGATCTAACTTAAAACAGTTTCACTCCGTGTTGTGTCTCAATTTCACCCCGGTGCTTTTAACAGCATGAACATGACAGTGGAGACGATACCAAACAAGATGTCATAAGGTAACCTGAGGAGAAAAAATACAGCCTGTGTGTAGACCAAAATAGAATTATATTCTGTCGATCAAAATGCGATGAAATGGGAGACGAATATAGCTACAGTATCTTAACATCAGCAGGGAGGCATTTAGCTCAAGCAAGAAGAAACCAAGGAATATATCTTGTGGTTTCGAGAGATAAGGGGATTCTGTATGATTCAGGATTTATGCCCAACACTTGAAGACTAAAGACTTTCACCATTATGCCTTAGTCAACGAAAACCTGCACGTTCTGTAAGAGCGACAATTTACACGCGCATTTCGGAATTTCGTATAAGGAATCTATAGGTTAATCACAAATGAATGTACATGAATAGGTCCTCTTTGATTCTACATCCTGATTTTACATCCAACTGGGCTCAATGGAAGAAATACGGCCAGCTATTTTTGCACGCAATGCTCAACACGGCGACCATCTCCATTTTCCATGCGTTTAAGCCTATCGATATTGAAATTCTTTAAATATGCAAGCATAAATCAAGTTTTTTTCATATAATTTTGCTCTTTCACTTTTCATTCTGTTTTTTTTTT
This sequence comes from Diadema antillarum, assembly GCF_040938485.1. Lineage (NCBI taxonomy): Eukaryota > Metazoa > Echinodermata > Echinoidea > Diadematoida > Diadematidae > Diadema > Diadema antillarum. The sequence goes on along the minus strand of NW_027271640.1, from coordinate 303,400 downwards.
CTGCTGATTTTTTAATCTTATGTCAATGAAATAAATGTCGTAATATTAATCGGGAAATAAACGTGTGGAAATGTAGAAAAAAAGGTCATTCCTTTGATAAGAGAGCAAACCACTCCAAAGTAAAACTCTTGCAATGAGATTATGATGGGTTGGTGTTTTATTACTGTTTTCTGTTCTTTCTTTCATTTTGAAGCATCGTTGTTATCTCCTGTCTAATGTCCTGCGGACATAGTCTCTGACACAGCCCTGTCCTCGTGGTTACCATGAGTAAACGGAAGCAATGGACAGCATTATCCGAATCTAAAATTTGAAGGTTACTTTTTCAATTTGATTAAAGAAGAAATCCGAGACTACATTGAGTCATGCTCAAATGAAAAACAAAATATGAAAAGCTGAAATAGGCCTATACTTTTACTCTTGCAAATGTGTTACGGGAATTATCGTTAATCGTTTTGTTTTGTAGACCCCCCCCCCCTCCTATTTTCCTAGTTTGCGAGACGCATTAAGCATGTTGCACAACGATGCCATTCAAGCCCTATGGAACTGGCTCACTCAATTCATTGACAGTGCATACGGTGGAGGCCTAAAAGTCAAGACGCCAGATAATAATAATAACAATAATAATAATAATAATAATAATAATAATAATAATAATAATAATAATAATAAAAATAATAAGGTATTATTTATCCAGGGTAGCCTCTTCAATGTTGGCACCAGAAGACCCTGCTATTGTTATTACCCCACCATTGCCAGGTACCCATTTATCCATTTATACACCTGGGTCGAGAGGGACATAGTGGGTAAAAACATCTTGTCCACGGACGTAAGCACTGGCATGACTGGGCGGGATTCGAACTCGGGTCTTCCGATTGGGAGTAGCGAGTCTTATCCACTATGCCACAGCGCCCCCGCAGCGCCAGATCATCTCTTTGATGACAGTGGAAATGACAGATATTATTGTGGACATTTGGTTTTCTTTTTTCTTTCTTTTTTTACAGCAAACAACATCTACGTCGGCTAGGCTCTATACTATACATTTTGCCAAAGTCGGACATGCCAGAGACTGTTTGATAATTATTTACGCAGGACAGATAACTGTGGGATATATGATTTCGTGGTGACGACATTACTGATGAGGGTTTTAATTTTTCGCACACCGAATAGTCTATAGATGACATACCAATAACATGATCATAAGTAACTTGTCACGCTTGATCTCTACACAACTTTGCAGCCATACATGTAGGGTAACAAAGAAGGAAATGGCGCTGATTAGTCTATGCAGACAGGGATGTCGCAAAATTAACGGGACAATTATTTTGTTTAGGATTTAACCTCAAGAGAGATTGTTATTTTCTTTCAGGCACAGTCTAAATAAGATTTACCAACACAAACAAAACAGGTGATAATCTTGGTACAGCTGTAACTGATAAGCACACATCTGCTAAACAGTAACAACCATGAACAACACAACATTATTTACACCAAAACCCAATGTAATGGTGAAAACACTATGGGCCCTATTGTCTGTACCGGGTCTCTATCATAGCTTACCTGTTGCTTCCTCATAGAAGTGTACAGGGCATGCTCTTCTTGTCCTTATACGGGTTGGTTTGTCCCGGAGCCAGTTGTTTGGTGAGGAGATAGTCGCCCTCTCCTTTCTGTTCACAGTAGGCCTGTAAGCTGTACCGAGGTAGAAAGGCGAATGAAGGGAAACTTGTTATTTTATACAGAACGAGCATCAGTGAAAATACTTGTAATAAACTATACTTCAGTGTAAAAACAAATGAGTGTAAAGGAAAGCTTAAAGGCATGACGAGAAGGCGACTCACTGAAACTCGGCTGGATGCGCCTTGCTTATGTATTATTGCAAGACGACTTCTGAAAAGTCGCTTTAGAGCGCCAAGATTTCAAACTCGAAGACGTCTGCTCAGAGCAATTAATGTCATGTTTATAGAACAATAAGGAGCCAACAAAGCAATTACTTGTCGAAACTCTCCTCGGCATCTCGCTCAGGACAAGAAGTGACTTGTTGAAACTTGGCAAGGTTTATAGATCGAGAAGAAGAGAGAGCGGTTTGGTGTCCAAGCCACACTATTTAGTTATAGGCGCCTTGTTTTATACAATGTATATGACGGAAAGGTCTTCGTTTGGAAAGTTGTTTGAGACTATTCTATAAGAGAGTCTTGCCTCTTAAATATAAGCAAGAAATCATCAGCAAGCAGCCGTGTAATCTTCTTTTACCAAGGTGTCCAGACGAGTTGTTGTTGAGAACTCATTTTCTCTTCCTAAAATGGCTCTATGAGGCGTGTTATTAAAACAATCGACTTTTACCGCAAGTTTTAAGCACAATCAACATTTGCCGCACGTTTTAAGCACTTTAATTGATGCACGTTTTAAGTTTCCAAAAACCGTCCCAATCCTTTGAATAAGTCCCTATGATCGTTGCTCGTTGCATCTTTCAGGCTTTTCAAAAACACAGCACTGTAAATTTATTTGTCCTCCAAAAAGCAACTTCCCAACGTGTCATTTCGAATGGCGTGCTGTATCATCAAACTCCAAGGTTTCAAACCTTTCTCACCATTCCCAACGACATATAGAAATGCACTTACGTTTGTGAGGAATATACAACGTGTATACACAAACAAGTATGTTTGTTGCTGCAGTGAATAATATGGTCTAATTACAAGCCGCCTCAAACACTTTTAAGCCAGCACTTCTCGTATAATGAGCTGAATCCCTGCTACGGATGCTGCTTCGCCGCATTCTTTCATCGCTCGGCGTCAGCGAACACTTAGTCCGCTTCAGTCTCCCAGCGTTTTTTTCTCTCATAAAGTTTGGGTTCACATTCTTGTAAATGCTTTCACAGAAAGTTGTCTTTCCAAGACTGGAGAAGGGAAATATTGCATTACCATAATACTGACGGAGCAAACCCAAAACGGACTTCGATTAGCGTTTATCAACATTTAATCCTTATACCTACTATGGAAGATGCTGAACGCAGGCTGAGCCTCTGTATTCAGATCCAGGTTTAGTCCATAAGATTATTCATCACACAAAACGTAATCATAAAACTAATTATACGACACGTAGTGTTTGGGTTCACATTGTAAATGCTTTCAAGCTGTCTTTCCCAGACTGAAAGAAAAAAATGCATTACCATTAAACTGATGGAGCAAGCCCAAAAGGGATTTCGATTAGCGTTAATTAACATTTAATAATTATCCATAACAAAAATAATGTAATCATAAAACTACTGGCATGACAGGTACAGAGAACCGATTCCACTTGATAAAATGAAATTAGACACCTATGGCACGGAATAGTTTTTCAATAAGATGACACAAAGCATGCGAAACACATTGAATTTTGAAGTTACGAATGCTCTCTCGCAAAACAGTCAAAATGGCTGCAGTCATGTGTGAGTGGAAATTGACACTCATGTCCTGTAAAAGTGCTTTTTTCTTCTTTTTTATATCAGTGTTTCTAAAATTACTGTAGAAATTATCAGCCTTTGAGTATAACAATGAGTCAAAGTTGGAGAAAACAGAACTATGTTAAACATTACTTACTATATAAGACTTGCAATTTCCTTTTGATTTCATTTTATTGTAAACTGCGTCATCTCCAGGAATCTTATTAAAGGTTGCGGATTTGTAGTAGAAATGTCACTTTTGGGAGGATCATGTCGACCCATACATATTACAATATACCCAATATAGATTACACAGTCTAGAAAACGGAACTGTACACTGTACTGTATGTTCAATGTTAATTACATTTATTTTACCAAAGCAAGTCATATTTAGTCACATGTTAACACGTTCTCAAATTTAAAAAAAAAAGTGGTTGGGGGAATCACATCTGCAAATCAAATTAACTGACATGTCAGCGCCTCACTATAGTCACCTTATCAACAATGCACACGGATAATGATAATTTCCATGGCTTTTCAAAAATAAAAATGCAATTCACATGTAATTTCTGCCATTATTCTCATGTCAGAATGACAAGGCGACGGTGACTTTTTTCATTTCATTTTATTGAGTCTTACTTATTCACTTATTCCCCTTTTTTTCATACTCCATAATCGTGGATAAAATACAACACAAGAGTTCTTTTTATTTCAAATGCGATGGTGGGAAAGAGGTGAAACTATTATGTCAATGTCCAGAATTTTGTGATTTCATTTGAGATTTTGTTGGATCACATACCCTGTTCTTAATATGCGATTTTAATTTATTGATATCCGTTAACTTGACCTTGGTGTGAAGTTTAACTCTTTGGTTAAACTCAAGTACTTTTGGTATAACTATGACACAGTAATATAGCTTCAACAACTTATTAACATAATTTCCCCCGAGAAACTTAATGATTCCACTAAAATGTGTTAGATTTTAATCTTATATAGCGATAGGGCATTTGGGAAAAGAGTATTCTGTAGAGGAGTTGAGCAATCTGACCAGTTCCAAGTCGATCTGCTGAAGAAATTTTGTTAGTATACCTAATTATGGAATGTTTTAACACTTCCTGTCGGACCTGAAGTAAAACTAAACTCAATGTTAACTATTTCCTGAGTAGTTCATTCTATGATCTACAAATATGTATTATATTCCTTACAGTACACTGACATAGAAATTATGATGATGATGATGATGATGATGAATGATTATGATATCACTACATGTTTTACGGGATGTCGTTTCGTATCGCTTTAATGTACTTACAATGTATAGCACAGCATAATATTATATACACTGTACAGGGTCCTACATGACTGTATGAATGCGAGTCTGCAATAGGTCTATACGGGAGTAGATGTTGCAGAAGGCCCTGTATTATGTGTGCGACAAATGCCATTGTGGACCCCTGAAGGGCACTTCTACTAGTGTTCTCCTCAATGGTAAATAACGCTGGTGGCCACCATTCAGCATGGCGACCTTTATACTCAGCATTATTGTCTACTGAAAAGGTGTAGCATTCCCTAAATTCCTTTATCATGTGGTGGTGAAACGACCCGTGTCCATGTGTGGATCTTTTATCACTGAGTAGCGAATATTATAATCCCAGAAACTGCACTGCATGATGATATATTCATACTGAAATATAATGTACATAATATCTATCATGTCAATAGTATATATTTCACGTATAGAAATCTTCCTATAAAGATTTACATTCTACAATGCGAATGTCTGTCTGTATGATGTTATGCGCTTACACTACAACAGAATATCACAGATTTGTTCTCGTTTTCTGTCGGATGCTTAATCCCCATTCGGCTAAACGGAAAAACGTAATACATTAATTTTGTATAAACGTGTGAAAAACATAATAATTGAAGGATTATATATGCAACCACCTCTTTTTATATCTTTCTTCTAGTCTGACTTCTACTACGTAGGTCTTGCTTGCAATCCTAGAATATAAACTGCTTCAGTATACATCTTCTTTCAGTGAGAAAATGACACGACAAACTACAGAATGAACACACACACACACACACACACACAATATTATATATACATGTACATGTACACACACACACACACACACACATATATATATATATATATATATATATATACACCACACACCAAATGAGTTAAGATTCACAGATAAAACATATAACAGAGAAGATTTACTTTAATGTAAATTATATTACGATCAGAGAAAAGGTGTTTTGTATGGCGATGGTGTGCCAGTTTGATGTATAAACCTGCGCCTGGCGTGGTTACTGCAGTGAGGTGAGGTGAATAATATCTCGTGTGCAACAGCCTCGTGGTCTTCCGAAGAAGGGCGCTTTCTATTAACGACAGAGATCCCGTTTCTTTTACAATACTTACTCTGCACAAGCTTGAGAGACCTTAATCCTGTCAATCTTGAGTTCCCGCTTCAGCTGCTCGACGTTCTTCTGTAGAGCGATGTGTGTCGTGGTCGTGGCCATGTTGACTGGATGTATCGTCTGCAAACTTCGATGTTAAGTCAATATCCTGCCAATCAGGAGCCTCGCCTCGCGAAAAAACCGCGGCACGCTTTATATATCACACGATAGATCCGCAATACTCGAAAACCAGCAAAACCACAGGAGGAGTTTGATTTCTGCAGAGGCAGATCCTTGTATCCAGCGAAGTGTTCTAAGTGAATATTCCTAATTGGTGTGGAGTATATAGGTGCGGCAGTTGTTTATCATAAGACGATGTCTGTCGCCAATAATGTGGTTAATTATCTGAAACGGTACGTCACGCAAGGCTGACATCTATCTTTTTTTTCACACCAGAGATCGGTTGTTGGGGGGAAAAAAAGAACTGAAAGGAAAATATTCCAAGTATTATCCTATGTATTGAGGCTCTCACACTCATAGGCCTTCGGGATCCTCCAGGCGAAGCGACAGACCAACCGCAGGTCAACAGCAAAGCGCGAAGTGGTGATTGTCGAAAAGAAAGCTTTGCTTATGAACAAGTCCCGTCGGCTTTGTGAGACGAAGTTAAACTACAATTTCTTCGACATCTAGAATAGTTTGGTGTTGTTGCCAGTGGTTTATGTCTTCAAAACTCGTTGATGGTCCTATTCTTTGGTGAGATCCGGAGATCCTGTCTCAAGAGTACCCCCTTCTTGACCCAACCCAAAGCAACAGATCAGGCGTACCAGCGCTTCTTCGTCGGGCGTCTCCGGCAGAATGACACACACGGAAAAAGAACTTGTTAGCGATTAAGGTGTTGGCTGTGCATGGGGAAAAGCGGGTACAGGCACTTCGTCATAATATGAACAACAAGGAGCGTCCCTTATCTCTCTCTCTCTCTCTCTCTCTCTCTCTCTCTCTCTCTCTCTCTTTCTCTCTCCCCTCTGAAGCTGGGTTATCTCCCCTTATCTTCCCAGTTGAACGATTATCGGCTCAAAGAGCACGGACGATGACAAATAGAATATACACACAGCTCTCTGATGCGTGTCTTGTCTGTGCGTTGTGTGGGTGGATGTGCGCTAAGCGCGCTCAGGTGTACAAATGCTTCAGTTATTTACAAGCACCTCGGAGCGTTCAATTCACTCGCAGCGGCCCGCATTCTTTTCGTGTTATTTGTGTTTTCCTGTCTGTAAACGTGAGGGTACAATAATAGTGTGCAGAGTAAATTTATTTTCGTGAATTGGACAAGCACTGCTTGCTCTTGAGTCGCTTCGTAACCTTCTGATGTTTGAGTATAAAACGATGCTTATCATCCTATTGCTGAACCATCAAGGACAAGACAGTTTCCTTTGAGAGGGAAAAGAAAGGCTAGTTCATTAACCATGTAACTTTCAAGATAATTACCTCTTTATCTATCATGTTTTTTAACGAGAGTTTTCTGGATCTCCTAATAAAAGAAAACTTTAGATCGGATTTTCGAAATGACTTTTATCAGTGACAGATATTGAAGTCGGAAGCACCTCACTCAACTGATGCGTATCTTTCGAATATAGTATACACATACAATGTAGTTATTATCATGGATTCATACCGTAACCTATCTAGCTCAGTAGCGTTATTTTTCCAGTGATAATTTCATGATTGATGTTCAAAGTAACTTTGCAATACTTAGCAGGCCTGTTGTTATTATTCTATCGGTGGTCGGTTTGTGTGTGTGTGTGTGTGTGTGTGTTTGCCTGTTTGTTTTTGTGACCGACATAGATTTTAGACAGCTTTTCTGTTGTACATTAAGGTGACATTGTCCAATTTTTTAGAAAAAAAAATACTAAAAAGAAAAGACAACAACACAATAAGAGCTTCATAATGCACCAACATGTTGTGTTTTAGTGTTTCTAAATTAATTGATGGAAAGTTACTTTTTGTAACATCTCAGGAGAGGGACCTTTCAAACACTTTGTATAAATGTCTCTGTTTTGCTATGTATAATAATAATAATGATAATGATAATAATAACAATAATAATAATAATAATAATAACAATAATAATGATAATAAGAATAATAATGATAATAAGAATAATAATAACAATAACAATAATAACAATAATGATGATAATAATAATAATAATAATAATAATAATAATAATAATAACAATAATAATAATTATATTATTATTATCATCAACATCATCATCATCATTTTGGTAAAAGTTTCCTAGCCGGGTAGTATTTAAGACTAGTTCATCTTTTCAAACATGGGTAATGGATGTCGCTAAAGGGGAAACTGGGAACTCAAATATTAATTTATTTATATCATATCGAAAGATTAGCAAAAATCGCTGTGAAATTTTGAAGAACGTCTTACCATCCGTTTGCATCTGTGTTCAAGTCTATTCTATGATAATGAGAACCGCACTGATGTCGGGACATTGCCTCTCCATTAGAAAAAAAAAAATATGACATCAGTTCTGTGCTTTCATATTGACGCAAAGAAGTCAAAACCATCATAGCAGTCGTGCTGTGTAATATTTCGGACAGTTTTTTTTTTTCCTTTTTTTTTTGTAAATTTTCAACGCACACTCTGATGGCTCCACAGAATTGTGCGTAGAGTTCTGTCGATGGCTAAGCCAAGCCTTTTTCGTGCTGCCAACGTCCAGAGGGGGCGCTATACAGTTTGATTTGTTTACAGGATGGTTGAACACTCCTGACAGAGTCACAAACCTTTTCAGTACCATAATGCCAAACTTTATCTTTTCTTAATTTGTTGAGATCTTGAGTGGGACGAGAATAGAGGTGCAATGTATAGTATGTGAGTATGGTCAGTATCCAATAAAATTTGTAATCGTTGCTATGGTGAATGTGTATTAGTCAACCTTCTGCTACTTTCATGATTACGTACTTGCCCAAAAGTTTGTGTGTGAGATTTTTCGGCATTTGACTTATTTGCGCAGTAACAGAAGAGAATGAAACTCAAATATAACTGTGTAAATTGAGAGAATGCAGCAATATTACTACAACGCATCTTTTAAAAGTTTGAGTAAAATCGGACAATCCGTTCAAACGCCCGGTTCAAAATTTTGTCACTTTGTCAAGTCACGTACGAGATATAAAGAAAATACAAAAAAAAATCCCCAAATAAAAAAAAAAAGTTCTCATCATTCCCTCGATTTGTTACTGCCGTCCGTTAATTTGAATATTACCCTGCTTTCTGAAAGAGATAAGTCGAAGCGGTCTTCAATTGACCTAGATAGAAAAAATTAATGATACTGTCGATTTTTTATATTCTTTTAAATAATGTTCTACATTACGCCATGATTTATGTACGTGAAATCAAAAGGTGTTGTAACCAGTGACATCTATACACCAAAACTTTTAAAGTTCATATCTTTTGAACAGATTGTCCAATATTTATCAAACTTTGCAGATGTGTTCTACTTAGACTGCAGGCAGCTGCAGTATTTTAGTTAAGCCACATGTTAATTTCCCTTTTTCCTAACATGAATATGAATTTCTATGAGGACAATTTTGACACTACTGCCTTAAAACTTTTGCTCAGAGACTGGTTTGCTCTCTTGCTACATCTGAGGAATCAAAAGATGAAACTGAAATATTTATGTGGATTGAAAAAATCCAGCAATGTTACATCAGACAGCAAAGTTTAAGGAAGGAAAATCGGACACTCCATTTTACTGTTTTTAAAGTTGCGGTGCTGCCGCTGCTGGATGAGAAGACTAGAACTCGTAAGTGGACAAGGATGGAAACAAAATATAAAGAGGATTGAACTGAATTTAGTTTTTTCTACTATAATAATACTGAGTACACCAACGCTTACCTCATTTTGAAAATATTACCCTAAATATAATGTCCGTATCAACACGAAGGGGTATGTGTGTTCTATTCACGAAAAAAAAAGAATATTTTGTGAACAAAAAAAAAAAATGGTATGTATGTGTATTTTCCTATGTCCACTTAGGAAGATCATACTCTCTAAACTAATTAGATTGGAAATCAATCTATAAGATTGTGTTGAGGGACCAATCCAAAGTTAGATTGAGAAAAAAAAAAAACTAATTTTCTTTTTGAGTTTTCAATCTAATTCTAGATTGGTCCCTCATCTCAATGTAAAATTAAAATTAATATACAAGAGAGTAATATGATGTCATTGACAGGGAAAGTGCTGGGTGTGCGTACTGCATGCTCCGATATTAGACGGGCTTCTTTGGCCGTTTTCTAATCCAGCTACTTTTCCTTCTCCTGCTTTCCATTACTTTGATTATTACTCACAAGCATGTAGCGAATCACTAAGGTCCATTTTGATTGACGACATTTCTCTATTGATTCAGACGTTGAAAAGACTGAAAAACTTCCTCAACTACCTATTTGGATAATTTCCATCACCAAAATGACACTGCGTAATTTTCTCACCACATCGAAGAAGGATTTACTATAATTATACACAGCCCAGTGGCTGTAAGTAGGATTCGGACAGCGAACTTACAGCGTCTGGTTGGGCTAAAGAAGGATAATGCATAGCTTTGGTTACGAGCACAATATGTAGGTAGGACTAGAAGTAGAAGTAGAAGTAGAAGTAGAAGTAGAAGTAGAAGTAGAAGTACATGTTTAAAAATAATTGCATGCCTGTAGTCCTCCGGATTTAAAAACACCCCTCGTAAGATAGTATGTTCCGCGGTTCTCTGTTGTGTCTGCCTTCTGAACTTCTCGCACTCACTGCAGCGCACAAATAGTGTGTGTCTAAATTAGACCATAAGGTGGCGCTACTCGTGATACATTATCTGTGCATGGACCCTACCATCCACGCTCATTCTGTGGTTACTTGAACAGGCAGGGATTACACAGCAAAATCTCACAATGTCACATCAATACTTGTAGAGTTTTTTAATCGGTGGTTTACTAAACATTGCCCTTTGTTAAATAGAATTAATGTATTGCAGTACCTCTATAGTGCATCTGGCACTTCCCTCGATGAACTATATCAATTATTTAGGATTACCAAGATTAATGCACCGTGGGCATTGTAAATCAGTATTTATGTTATCATCGATTACAAAACTGTTGAATACAAATTTGGTTCATCTTTGAATTCATTGCACCAAGTATGCTATATACTAGTACCTGGTTTCATTCTAAATTATTATGTTTCGATAAAAGCAAAGTTCATAATGAAAAAAAAATTGTAAAGTTTGTACAACTTATAAGAATAGGATTTGTTCTTGCTTTTGTTTTGTTTTTATTTTTTTTTTTACAAATGCATTCATCATTCATTCTTATTCTACGACATAATCCGATTCAAATCAAATTTCAGTCCCAATATCAAACTTTTGTTGATATACAATTACAAAAATTATAAAATAATAAAGTACATAAACATACACATACATGAATGTTTGTTCAAAATCATTACATTTATCAGAAAAGAGTGGCCTCGTAAAACGAAAGCTTGTAGGGAGATGGGCCACTCAAATGTAGCTGACAAAAGAAACAAAAGGAAAGTAAAGTAAGGACACGCACACGCAGTCACAGACGATCGGGGAAACTGAAAAAAGAAAAGAAGAAAAGACATTGGGAAGGGGCAAATGGAGAGAGAAAAAAAGAAGGAAGGAAAGAAAGAAAGGAGAAAGGACTACGAAGAGGGGGCAATTTAGGGTAAGCAGCAGCACATGACGAGATTGTCAGACATTAGAAACCACTCTCCCTTGGGCATAGTACTGTAATTGACATCTGATAACTATAATATTCAAATAAGCTGATAACATAAACAAACAAACAAACAAGAACATAAATATTTTAACTTATATTGTTTTTACAGTCCGACTAAAACTGTCTTTATTTTCATTTGAATAAAGCATGACCTGGTATGCATTTTTAAATGGACTTTGCAGTACTGGTTGAGGCGAGGATTCAGCTTGTAACGTTTTGCGAGATATTTAGAAACCACTCTATGTTAATATTAAAGAGCATACAATATTCTATGTGGTATCAGAAGTTTGTTTGATGGAAACCCGTTTTGAAATAACTCAGATATCTAAAAACAAAAACAAGGAAAAACAAAGAGATCCTAATATCATAAAAGTCGTGGAATGTCAATTTTATTAGGATCTCTTTTTTGGATATCTCAGCCATTTCAAGGTCAATTTTCATTGAATAAACTTTAAATCCTTCTTTAAATTACATGCTTTTTCATATATCATAAGAGGTTTCTTCATCTCACCTAAAATTTCATAAACCTGAATCCTCATCTCAACCAGTACTGCGCAGTCCATTTAAGATCATCACTTATTTAGTTTTTATTTTGTCCCGGCAAATTTATTCTGTGCAATGATATAGTGCGGAGTAATTACAGCATAATAAGTGAAATACGTTTGATCGTCTTGTAGTGCACACTGTTTATGGACACGTATTCTACAAAATATACATCATCAAATATTAAATGGGTTATTCAAATACCAGTTAGTGGATTGGCTAAACACATTCACGTGATGGAGGCACATTGGCTATGTTCGCCCATGGGCAGAACATCTTTGTAATGTTTTCCCATGGGAAAACATTTTCAAGTAACAAATGACAAACGATACCAAACGATTGAACGATAATGTTTTTCACGCAATCGATACGATAAAAAAATTTGCTTGTTCCATACAATGTGAAAAAGCAGATTTGACTAACCCATGATAACAGATGAGGACTATTGTTGTCGCGAACATGTACCAAATGATAGGTCCATTATATATATATATATATATATATATATATATATATATATATATATATATATATATCATAAATATGATTATTTCTACTTTCAGCTTTGGTCATTTTGAAATTAGGACTTTTGCTACACAGCATGCTTAATTTCACTGAAGTCACAGATACATTACTAATCAAGTTATTATGAGATGACGAGCTACTTTTTCGTACATCATCATTAATTTCACAAATTAAAGGCATAATTTGCCATTTGTAGGTGAAATTACTGCTTTAAAATAGTTCTAAAATATGAGTTAGGGTTAGAAACAACCACTGTAAAAATTTGAATCCGTATAATCGACGTTAAGTATTGTTGAATACACAAAATGTGAACAATAGTTATGATACAAATAATGTTTCCAGACTAAACTGCCTACAGTAAAGGTTTATTGAGAAAATACTGATATCTCCTCATATTTCAGGCTTTATTGCGAAAATCGTATATGGTAGGATGTTTTGTGATACAACACACAGGCACATATGAATCAAATGTGTTTTTTAAATCACTGCTCCCAAAGGTAAACAGGACCTTTAAAGGTGCATGGAGTTAAATTTACACTGACGAAAATCCCTTGCTATAGTCATTAATATGGCTGAAAGTTTTGTGTACGAATCAATTTATGTTTTAGATATTCACGAAATCTATATGATACACTCATGCGCTATTTATTGGGTATAGCTGAATTCACTCAGTGTAATTATTAGTAAATGCTGGGAGAAGAATGAGAACGTACGTCAAGTAAAAATTGCACAGCGACATTTACTCATTGGGGAAACCCCCACGAATCAGCAGCAATTGGCAGAGGGTTTCACCCACCACTAATTGCAACAGTACGAATTCCACTGCAGTGCAACTTGTTATGGGCTCCTAAACACCATACTAAAAGTCCCAAGAAATCCAATGGGGTAAAGTGGCTAAATTTGCATAATATGCAAATTAGCTCCCATAATGATAAAAATACAGTGTTTCCATGAAATTCAGATTTGAAAACCGAAAGTGTTTTAACGTATGTTTAATATGTCAGCAAGTGCGATGCAAACATTTCCATGGACATGATCTGGGCCCCATTTGCATAATATGCAAATTAGCTCCCCATAATGATAAAAATACAGTGTTTCCATGAAAACTATGCTTCTAGGTTTCAGATTGAAACACCGAAAGTGTTGAAACTTATGTTTTCAATGTCAGTTAGTGCGATGCAAACATGTCTATGTACATATTCTGGGCCTCATTTGCATAATATGCAAATTAGCTCCAATAATGATAAAAATACAGTGTTTCCATGAAAACTATGCTTCTAGGTTTCAGATTGGAACACCCAAAGTGTTGAAACATATGTTTGCAATGTAAGTTAGTGCGATGCAAACCATGAAAACTATGCTTCTAGGTTTCAGATTGGAACACCGAAAGTGTTGAAACATATGTTTGCAATGTCACTTAGTGCGATGCAAACAATTCCATGTACATAATCTGGGCCTCATTTGCATAATATGCAAAGGGTACCGAGCCAACGGAATATTCAAATGCACCAAAGTGCCCGATATGAGCATATCAAGAGTGTTCAAATGTGACATTTCAGTTTCTCTTCACCAAAAACAAACTTTTCAGCATTAGAAACCTAGCATGAATAATTTTAAGCGAATAATAGTTTGTTATCAGAAAGATAATGATAGCTTATCCATTAATTACGTAGAATCAAATAATAGAAACAACTGTCAACATCTATAACTTGTCCAATTTTGTAATTAATGAACTCTATTTGGAGAGGTGCTCATTCGAATCTGGATGATTCAGCTCTTGCACCCTTGAAGGTTTTGAGATATTGAAGATAGCACAGTCAAAGGAAACTCGGTGGGTAGTGACCAAAGTTACCCCTATCGATCATATCCCCACGGCCATTTGCAAAACATGCATCAACCAACGCGATTTCCGTTGTTCTAAGCGTACAAGATTTTTTTTTTTTAAAGTCGTTTGGCCGTCTAGCAAAGACTATTTCCATGAAAGTATATCTTTAAAAAGTGGCGCACATGAGTAAAAGCGACTCGGAGGGAGGTACCCGAATTTATCCCTATACCCTCACAGCCCGGTACAAAACACAGTATATACACGTGAATACACCCTCTATAACCCTCTATAACGTCTTTTTCGTTTCATTTCCATTAAATTTCAGTGGAAGTTATAGAAGAATTATTGTTCTACAATATCTATAAGATGAAAAGGTGAAATCCTAAAGGCAATGAAAAACATGCAGTATATACAACAGTGAAAAAATGTTCCATGGGTACATGCCTCTGAAAAGTTCTTCCGCCTGTCTAGCACATACTCTTTTATTTTCGTAAAATGCAATCCAGGTAATACAGGAGACGTTGCTTTACAATATCTATATTGTCAAAAAGTTGGACATTCAAACGCAAGCCCTTGGGAAGTGCCCAAATCGCCCATACCTTGACCTTCGTGGTCCCAAAACAGGTTAACAAAACATGCATTATATGCCAAAGCAAATTCAGTTGTACATGCACGTAGAAAGTCGTTTTGCCGGGTTGTAAATAAAAACACTTTACTTTTCATGATTTTTAAATGGTAGAGACATTGCTTTACAATATTCATATAGTCAAAGGAGTGCACACTCAAAGGCCACCGAGTGGGATGTGTTCAAATCATCCAACCCCCAGGGCAATATAGGAAACATGCACTATCATTTAGCACGAATATGTTCCAATTTTCCAACGGTTGTACAGCAAGTGCCCTATTGTTTTCAAGAAATGCAATATAATTAAAAGAAGAAAAAATTGCTCTACCTTAACTTTATTTTCAAAAGGGTGAACATTTCAAAGCAATCCCTTGGGAAGTGTCCAAAATTACACCTCCTCTCAAGCCCCGTAATTACAACACACGGATACTATGAACGCAAATACTGACGTTCTTTGGTACATGGTTTTAGAAGTAGTTCCGGCAATACAGCTACACACTTTTATATCGATGAATGTCGTGGAAATAATAGAAGAAGCATTGCTTCACAATATCTATTCAGTGAGAGGATGCACATTAAATTCCAATCCTGTGGGATGTGCCCCAAAGTATACCCCACCCTCACGGCAATATAGAAAACATTGAATATCATTAACGCGAATATACTATATGTTCCAAACGTACATGTTTCAAACTTCGATCATGCCATGCAGCATGGGCACTTTTGTTTTCAAAAATACATTGTAGTTAATAGAGGAGACATCCCTTAACGATATCCATATTCTCAAAAGGGTGAACATTAAAGGACAATCCCTTGGGAATGGTCCAAAATTACACCTACGCTCACGCACCCTTAAGACAAAACACAGATTATTAGCAACGCAAACACCGTTGTTCTAGCGTGGATGGTTTTAAAAGTAGTCCCGGCAATACAGCGAATACACTATTTATCAATGGAAAGTCATGGAAATGATAGAAGAGGCTTAACCTTACCAGATCTATACAGTGAAGAGGATGCACATTAAATGGTAACCCTGTGGGATGTGCCAAAAATATTCAACCCTCACGGCAACTTAGAAAACATATAATATCATACAACGCGAATATATATATGTTCCAAACGTACATGTTTTCAAAATTCCATCGTGCTGAATAGCAAAGGCACCTTTGTTTCCAAGAAATGCAACTAATTAATAGAGGAGACATTGCTCTACAATAACTATATTGTCAAAAGGGTGAACATTCAAAAGTAATCCCTTGGGAAGTGTCCAAATTCACATCTACGCTCACGCCCCCTTATTACAAAACACAGATATTAGCAACGCAAATACCGTTGTTCTAGCATGAATGGTTGTAAAAGTAGTTCCGGCAATACATCAAATACAATTTTCATCGATGACAAGTTATGAAAATGATAGAAGAAACTTAACTTTACAAGATCTATACACTTAAGAGGGTGCGCATCAAACGGCAACCCTGTGGGATGTGCCAAAAATACTCCACCCTCACGGCAATATAGAAAACATATAATATCATATAACGCGAATATATATATGTTCCAAACGTACATGTTTTCGAAATTCCATCGTGCCGTATAGCAAAGGCACTTTTGTTTCCCCCAAATAATGCAACTAATTAGTAGAGGAAACATTGCTCTACAATAACTACATTGTCAAAAAGGTGGACATCCAAAGGTAATCCCTGGGGATGTGTCTAAATTTACACCAAGATACGGATATTAGCAACGCAAATGCAGTTGTTCTAGCGTGAATGGTTTTAAATGTAGGTCCAGCAATACAGCAAATACACTCTTATGTAAATGAAAAGTCATGAATATGATAGAAGATTTGCTTTACAAGATCTACACAATAAAAAGGGTGCTTATTGAAGGGCGACCCTGTGGCGTGTGCCCCCGAAATGCCCTTTATCCTCTTGGCAATATAGAAAACATATAATAATATTATCATATAACGCGAATATATATGTTCCAAAAGTACATACTGTCAAAATTCGATCGTGCCTTACAGCAAGGGTATTTTTGTTTTCAAGAAATGCAATGTAATCAATACAGGAGACATTGCTTTACAATACTTATATAGTTAAAAGTGATGCACATTTAAAGCGGCCTTGGGAGGCGCCCAAAGTTACCCCCTCAACCCCGCGTCCCCATATGCAAAACGTGCATTATGCCAACGTGAGTACTGTTGTTATGAATGTACTCTTACAGTTACCGCTAATTTGCATTTTATGTAAATTATTTTTGTACGACCAATTCGAAAAGGCATCTATCGTGTTCATTGACCTACAAAATATAAGTTTATACATTTAAATCTTTAAAATTGGATAACGGGAAGCTGAGATCTGTCAATTTCCTCTCATTTCAGGTGCTAATTTGCATATTATGCAAATTTTACTATTTTGCCCCGCTGGATTTTTTGGGACTTTTAGTATGGTGTTCAGGAGGCCTCAACGACTTGCTCTGCAGTAAAATTCCTACTGTTGCAATTAGTGGTGGGTTACCCCCTAAAAATCGCTAGATTGACTGGACTATGAAGACCTCTGCCCTGTCTGCCTGACAGCCTGAGCTAAATGCAGCAGCGTTTCGTCAACGGCGATAGTGTGCGTTGCATCACGGAAGTAAACTGGTATAATGCTGTTATGTACATGGCGAGCTCGCCAAGTGCAAGTATAAGATAAACTTCCCTGATTGCAATTGCGTTGCATCAGACCAGTATTTGCGTCTTGAGCTAAGCGAAGGACTTAGTTCGTTTCACCCTAGTGATAATATTTGACTGTCTGAGCTATATGTAGCCTAATTGCACTTTTGGAGAGACATCAACAATGAAAAACTTGAGATCTCAACAATATTCTACGAACTACAAGATGACCATGGTGCGACAACAGATAAGGTCTTCTGCACTGAACAATTTTTACTGGAACCACCTTTGGCGGGGATTGCTCTTTTGGCGATTGAGAAGTCGCATAATCTGCACAAACTCAGTGGCAATGGCTGATTGCATACATCCGAATGGGGCGGACTAAAAAAAAAATGTAAATACTGAACAACGACGTAATCACGTCATCATTTTTAAATACCAAGATTTTCCATAATCTATAACCAAGGTACATTAACTGCTATGGTGACTTCCCTAATCCCCCCCTCCCACACACACACACACACATTTGTGGCTCGTAAAAGAAAAAGAGCGAGAGAAAAAAATGGGAAAACAAACCAAAACACTCATGACTTTTCGACGGTTCCATCCTCAGATTCCTCTAATCAGGGAGATATAATAGGACCCCTCCCTGCTCTAAATTGAGAAGTGTAGTATTAATGACCCTTGACCACGTTCAGCTCTCATTAAAAACGAACAAACAAACAACATAAACTTTCCGCATCCTCTGATACCGACAATCACCATAGCTACCTTTAGTCTCACTCTTTTGTAAAAAGTGTGTTGTGTTGTGTGTTGGTGTGTTTGTGTCTGGGTGAATTTGTGTGTTTTCATTAATCAATCTTCCGCAAGTTAAAAAAAACCCAGCTTTTTAATGAAGGATTGAACAAAACATTAAAAAACAAAGAAACAAGATAAGGGTATACTTTCATGTAATGTGTATAATCACATTGATTCATGTGATTATTTCACAAACAGCACATTTATATTTCACAGATATTACATGTGGTTGAATAACCAGAAACTTCGACACAACATAAACTTGCTTTAAAGACAGGCATTTTGCGAAGTCGTCTTTCATCGCTTCCAATAATAGATAAGAACAATAACCCGAAAGTTCCAATAGGACTACCAAAATGGCTCCAAGACATTTGGTCCTGCGAAAATAGCTCCCATTTAATGTCTGCATGCTAACCTAAACATAATTTCTTCCCATAAAATTACTTCTAATCCTCATCCTCATCCTCATAGTTATGTAGGTGCCTTGGTGAAAGGGAGACCGACTACTCACCTTCCATGCCATAGAAAGTTCTAGAATTCAACTTTTGACTCACTCCACAAAATTAATGCTGATGATTGGAGACGGAGAGGCAAATGTGAAGACGTGATCTGTATGCTAATTCAACTGAGTGTGGATATATCATTGTATTCCATGTAAATCTTCTTCTTTCTTTCTTTCTTTTGTGTTTATGAAGACCTGCCTCGGAGGCCATTTTCATTCAAAATATTCGTGTATGCTTTGAGTTTGAATTAATATGAACATCATAGTGCTAAATGCTTTGCAGGTATTTTACACCTGATATCCATGTATCAGTAGAAGCGCAATGCCCTACTTTGCATGGAGTGTAAATTTCGCGAGAATGTTTGGCTCACGATCAGAGATTAGACTACAATGCATTATTCGTGTAGCGCCCGTACACCTAAAGCTATTCTCGCATTTCGCAACGGTGCTTAAATATTGCCAGGCTGTATCTCAACCTCTGTTATATATTATTCCCTTATGTTTAATATGCACGCGGTTGATGCACATCTTTGCTGTCAAGCATACGTTGTCCGTACTTTATGAATATTCATCAGTACGCTGCGCCCACGGTTTTTTTTTTTGTTGTTTTTTTTTTATATCTTAAAAGCCGATAAATGGGGGCTTCACTTGCCGCCCTCTTGCGGCAACAATTAGACAGCGCAAACGCAGGTTCTGGACCAGATCGAGTCTCGTCGAAGTTGCGCAAGAGGATCTCGCGAGACCAAGTGTCATCATTCTACCTTGGAAAACAATTCTCCATTCGGCTCCCGCCAGTTTGTGAGTTGATAAGACGCATTCAAACCCAGAATGAAGATGGGATATTCGAGACATCTATCTGGTTCTCTTGTCCATTCCACCAGATGGAGCTGTCAGATAGGGCGAGGGAGATGGCTGAGTGTAAAAATGCAGGTGGATCTTCGATACAATCGGAAGTCATGAGGTAAGTGGTCAGTAATTTCTATTTTACGGCTGTACTCATTTCGAACTTTTGATGTGCCTGTTGCGTTACGTGGTTGTAACTATTACAACTATCTACCGATGTATCACATTATTATAAGACACTTCTTTGTGTATTTGAATTATCGTCTAGATCAATTTAGTCTGCTCCACTTTCTGGTGATGTAAAACCGCTTTGGCTGACTGATTTTGTTGCTGGGTAAAAATAGCCCCCTTGCAGACTAATTATTAATGGACTATAAATAGTCGGAGAGAGAAAGAGAGTGATCGCACTTTTCATTTACATCTGGTTCTCTCTGTAACCATGTAAAATACGTCATCCTGGGTTATTAACCTAGGGTTGCAGAAGGCAGATAATTTATAGTAAATTTAGATTATATTAATGGCGACATGAATTGTAATATGTTTTGAGATGCAGTCTCGTGACAATCAGAACGTCTTTTAGAGGATCATCACGAATTATAATTCGACTCAGCTTGTAAACTCTCCTACGAGGGTTACCAAAATACCGAAACTATTTTGTATTTGATAATGACGAACAATGGAGGTTAACAGAGACTCCAACTCTCCCGTTTTCGACGGGAGATCTCCCGCCGAAAACCCATTTTTGCAAAATCTCCCGTTCTCCCGTTTGAGATTTAATTTCTCCCGCCCTGGCTCAATGTCTCCCGTTGGAAAGGATTTCTTACTTATTGCTATCGTATGTTGCAAAAATAAGCCTTAGATAGCACCAGAGAGCATCTATAACCCTAGGAACTTCGCGCTTCGCACACATAAACTTGGGTCTCCCGTTTGCTACGGGTTTCAGATGGGAGAAACTCCAGATCAGAAGGTGCTTGGGGTTGGAGTCTCTGGGTTAAGATAATTATTGTTTAGTAATAGGTAGGTGTGCATTGTTTAATGCACCTGGAGTAAAGAACGAGTTCGCAATGCGAATCGTTGTTACAAGTTAAGCGTAATTATACATTTTTTTATATGAATTCTTACATCAATGGTGTCAATTATATAATATGTTAAAATATTGAAAGTTGTTAAGATGAAATAGTAGTAAATAATAATAATAAGAAATATTCATATAAAGCGTAATACAAACGCGGACACTGTATCTTTTAAAAGAAACTATGGTACGGATTATTAACAAGCACGTCCCTCTCAAAAAAACAATGGATAAGGAAACAAGAACCTCCCATGGATGACATCAGATAATCATCTTTGCCCATATTCATAAGAGAAATTTAAAGAAAACACTTGCAGAAAAAGCAAAGTTAGACATTAATTGGAAGGAATACGGCTGAGAAATCAAATTTGTCCAAAGATCCGCCAAGCAAAGGCTGAATGCATAACCAAAGTGTAAAACAAAGCAAAAATAACAAGCAATAACTTCGGAAGTCTTGAAAATCCCATGCCAAGCTAATAGACCTATACATGTATAAATGCCTCTAAAAATCTGAATTTAGGAATAATTAGCATACACTGACTCAGTAGCTCCATGCGTATACAAGCATACATGTATCAATGTATACACACACACACACATACACACACACACACACACATATATGTATATATATACTAATATATAGTAATACTATTGATGAGGAATATTGTGTAAGGCAACATTTTTGTATGCCATGCGAACAAAAAGCTGAAAAAGTGACACGAATCTCTTACTTTTCCATAATTGCAGTTATTGACCATCAGCCTGATGTGATTCAAAGAACGTTCGTATGATTACCACAAAAAAAAAAAAGAAAAAAGAATCAGACCCAGGTCCATCAAACAAACTGACCCCTTCTCAAGTAATAAAGATATAATATTTTGATAACAATGTAGGGGTACGCAAATTTGTATTCACAATTTGATATTGCCTTATCATCTATGATTAAAAAGAATATTATTGGACAATCCATTTTTTTTTTTATTTAGTTTACTCGAAATGACCTACCACTGGTTTTGGTCGTTTTTGTAGTCAAATACTCAATATTATATGCTTGTATGTACACATGTAATATGATAATGATATTACATGTTTTCGTGTTTACAGAAACGTTTTTTTTTGTTTTGTTTTGTTTTGTTTTTTGTTTTTTTTTGCCCGCGTATTTCAGCTTTGAGCTCTTTCACCGCTGTTTTGGAGCAACACTCCTGCAGACAGAGATGGAGATTGGGTACTTTCCCCGCGGTGGACCAATGGTGGATTACACATGCGAAATGTTCGGTGTCAGATTGGGCGTGTCCGTTACCAGAGCGATGAAGTACAAGGCGGAGTTTGAGAATGAAGACGCAGAAAGATTACTGGACAAGAAACTGACAGGTGAGTGTCACGTGGAGTTTAGGGTTAGGGATTGGGGGGGGGGGGGCAATGAAACCCTTCAGTTATGGGCGTACCGATCGTAGGAACAGGGAGGTATTCCCATCTCCCTGGTAGGAATGTGCGTCCTGAAATGTAATATGCATCGCTTCTGAAGTTATTATAATGAATTAGGGAGGTGGTTTTTATCCATGATATCCATTGTTTGCAATAAGGACGTTTCGCTGTTTTTTTTTAATTATTAAAAGAACAACGAGCTAACAATTTGACAGAATAAAGGACACATTACAAGCGCGACAGATAAACAAACAAACAAAACACAGAAAACACTTAATTGTAGTGTAATAGCGTTCGTCAATGCAACCACAGTCATTATTCAGTCTTTCGAATTTTGTTACTGGCTGCCTATTTCAAGGGCATTCATCCATGGAGGGCGTGAATATGTCCCTAGAATTGAATGATTGATAAGTATTTGAATAAAAAACTGGGTGCTAGTGTACTTTCGCACCTTTTTTTTCAAATAATATCCATACATGCACAAACTCATCCTTGCTAAATAAACTCACTTGTTGCGACGTTCTGATGCCACATCTATTGGGCTTCTTCGGACGCTGGAAATGACGCTCCCGTTGATGAAGTACGAAACTTATCACGCACGACAGCTTTCGATGATAGACAAGGCGTATTTCTGCACAATCCCTCACTACTGTTTGAACATACGGACTGTATACGGATCTTTCCATCAACGGGAGGGTCATTCGCCCGAAGAAGCCAAGTACATGTATATTGATATCTTACGAAACGGTCGCAACAAGTGAGTTTATTTCCTGTTTTTATTAGAATAATTATAACGATATTGTATTTCGACTGGATGAATGTGAAGAATTTACATCAGTATCTACTGATCAGTCAAAATTTCGAAGTTTTTTGTTAGCTCGTTTGGTTTTGTTTGGGGTGTATACTTTTTGACTAGACTAATATACAGTGGCGGATCCAGAGAGGGCGCAACCGGTGCGCTCCCCCATTTAATTTTCGTTAAAAACAAGAAAAAGAAAAAAAAAATGAAATGAAACCCGGAAGTGGCACCAGAAATATTAGTCACCCCCCCCCCCCTTTACAGAATTGTTATACTCTCACATTATGATGTTACTGGGAGTCGATGTCCGCCTTGAAATCACCTAACCTCAAATTATCTAACCTTAACTGCACTGACGTGCACAACGCGAAGTCGATTCACTATTAAAGCAAATACTGTATGCGCATGCGCAGAACTTTTTTGTCTTCTGATATCGGCTTCGCAAAAAAAAAAAAAAAATCTAAAACTCCCTAATACAGTGTTTATCATTATGAGTATATTATTTTTCACTTTAACGTCATGTGTACAGCTGTCAGTAAAAAATACAATAGGCTCTTCCCTTTACAAGCAAAATATTGAATGAAGAGTTTGTTTGCAAAAACTGATAAGTCCATTTTTGAAGATTTTGAAGTACAGTCTCTGTCATAAAGTACAAAATAATACCTCTTAAACAATATATTGGTCACTACATATAAAGGTACATTTTTGAAGTTATGGCCAAAAGAAGCAAAAACATTCTTATTATTCTCTCTATTTTTCTTGACTTTTCATCGCAAATATCTCCATTTGACAAATATGGACTTATCGGTTTTTGCAAACAAACTCTTCAAATTAAGATTGTGTTTTCATTTCAGGGATCATTGACGCCACTACGAATGCAGTGGACAAGTGGTGTAAGGTGCTCCATATCTGGGCGACCTCAGCAAAGGTGGCCGACACTCTCGCTGCAGTATACAAGGATCTGTGCCCGGAGGTGAGGCAAGATACTGTTGTCATGGTGACAGTCGTTACCCAGCCTCATCATCCGCTTTTCAGATGAACGCTTCATCCGTCAAGTCATGTGGAAGAATACAAGACAGGGCTTCTCAACATTTTTTTTTTAATTTGTATGTTTCGTGGAATTCATTGCATTGCATACAAGCTTGAATCATTACATGGTATAAATAACGCAAGCAAGAAAAACAAACTTTTACGAGCCGATGTAAGTTAGAAGTAGGATAGAATGGTTGAGAAATTCACAAAATTCTCCACCTCTCTATCCCGAAGCCTATTTCAGTTCGTAAAAGTTTGTTTGTTTGTTTGTTTGTATGTTTGTTTGTTTTTTCCCGAGGCCCAATTATCTAGTATTCATTATTTTGACCGATCATCGTAGCCCACCAGAGAGAGACTCCCAGCCCGCCGGTTGAGAAGCGGGGCAACAAGCGATGTAGCAGATCTTACTGCAAGACCATTATTCCGCGATATTATTTCGCAACAGTGGTCAAAGGAGCATCTATTATCTAAAAAAAGTCACAAGGAAAATTTTGTGAATTATCGTTCTCCAGTGATTGCCCTTCCCTTATATTAACTTCAAGAGTTATTTAGTTGATAGAAAACAATTTGTAACAATTAAAAACAATGATTCAATTGTCAGAGAAGTCAAATGCGGCGTCCCACAGGGAAGTCTTTTAGGGTCGTTATTGTTCATTTTGTCGCGTATCCGACGACCTCTCTTTTATTCTTTTTGCAGATGACACAAATGTATTTTTGCCCATAATGATACTGATTTTCTTGTTCATAAAATCAAGATTGAATTGAAAAAAAAAGTGACAAACTGGGTCAGGGCCAATAGGCTATCAGTCAATGCTAAAAAACCCGAAATATATGCTTTTTAGTAATACTGTTGATAGTTAAAGTACAAATATAGTATTAGATGATTCTCATCTACAAAGAGTGTCACATATCAAATTTTTGGGTGTCATTGTGGATGACAAACTTTCATGGAAATCACATATTGATAATATTTGCAATATAATTTCACGTAATATAGGCATTATAAATAGATTGAAATTTCATATTCCACAAAAATCATTACTTATGTCACATTCGTCGTTAATATTGCCTCATCTTAACTATGGAGTATTGGTTTGGGGCAACACGCATCAGAATTTATTAGAGAAAGTGTTCCTTTTACAAAAGAAAGCTCTCCGTGTTTATCTGTAATTCCTCCGTACGTTCTCATACAAATATGTTGTTTGCCTCTAACAAGCTCTTAGAAATTACAAATTTGTTTTTGTTTAATTTAGGGCAATTTATGTACAAGTATTGCAATAACTTGCTTCCATCTATTTTTGATTCTATGTTCCTAAAAAACCAATCATTTCATAAATATCTCATGAGGCGATCCAGTGAATTTCATTTACCTCTTTTTAGAACGATTTTTGCTAAAACACACTTATTTATGTAGGCCCAAATTATTGGAATTCTTTGAATCATCACATAAAAAGTGCTCCATCCATAAATTCTTTCAAGAGGAGACTGAAATCTTTCTTATTGCAATCGTATGACTCTACAATACTGAAGTAACCTTTTGGCCTTTTTTCTTACATACTGACCTGTTCACTTTGTCCCCTCTTCGAAGGATTAATGGTATTTTTTTTCCCTGGATGTTTGCACATTCTATATTTACATTTGCTGGACCTGAATATTGGAACAACCTTTCTAACAGTTTGAGGACATCTCCAAGTTTAAGTTCCTTTAAGAGTAATCTGAAGAAAAATATTTTGAACAGTTATAAGAATTGTTGATTCTTTATTGGTTGCAAAGAAGTGTAAAATCCAACCTTATATTCTATTGGAATTACAGCTAAGCGGCTCCATCCATCCACTACCTCTCGTGTCCTTCTATTTTTTTTTTGTCTCGTATCTTCACACCACGCATTAAGCTGCTTTCTCCCCCCCCCCCCCCCTCTCTCTCTCATACACACACACACACACTCACACACACACACACACACACACACACATACTATTTTGTTTCTCTCCTCTCTTTTCCGGCATGACAGCGACTTAGTGTAGTGTAGGGATTTGTTCAGGGTTTTTGTTTCGGATAAGTTAGGTTATAGGTCTTTTTGTCTTAGTTTCTTTGTTTCATCCATTTTCAATGCTTATCAGTCTATCGATCATATAATTTCTTGTATTACGTGTGGGGGGAATGCAGCCTACAAGCTCAGCTTTTTAGCATTCCTCCCCTTTTCCAACATTTTCCTATACCTACAAGTTTTCTGTAAATTTATCCTTTACTTTGTATGATGAAATTTATGCACTGTATTCAATTTTGTAATATATTTATATGTTTTTGTTGGAAATGAAAAATAAATGAATGAATGAATGAATGAAGTTGACTTTCCGTATGTTACTGATGATGCCTTTTAGCGCTTGCGTAACTTAGTAACATGATAGGCCCCTATATATTTCGATTTTGCTGTAAAAGATTGTCTTGCAATAATCTCACATCGAATCGAAGTTTTGTGTAGAACTAGAAAAGTTAATCTTAATTTTATGTAATATATCTAAAAAAAATGAAACGTGCGACAATCCATACAGTACATACATAATGAAGTCAATATCATTCTTCGGGGATCTTGAAATATTTGATGTTTATCAAATCCTTATAATTTCAAGTAGTATTAACGAGTATTTACTTCATTCGCTAACACATTATTGTACATTGATTCAATGGAGATATTATAGTACAAGGCAAAAAGAAGACAAGAATCGCTATATCATACCGAATTTGGTTTTAAAAACTATTAATCTTACCGTAAATTGCAACTTTTTTGAATGAACTAAACGAAGAAAATCAGGTCAAATTCATGTTTACATGCAATCGTAGAGCTTTTGTTAGAATGTGTCATTAATCATGAGATTTTACTACCTGCAGACATTGTTTATTATGGTATACATGTATCACAGTTTATCTTCAGTAGATTCAACACGCAACAAATTATTCATTTGATCAGATCATTAGGTTTTATAAGCACAAGAGTATTATGATAACTTTACACAATAATAACACAGTATATACTGATCACTAGCAAATTCAGTAACATACTTTGTATGATAATATGCCTGAATGATTGCAATGAACAGACTTGACTAGCATTCGTACATGTTCTGGTTCTTACTACCGTTTCTTTAACATTATTGCAAACATGTTAAATGATTATCATTGCATTGGACAAACTCGTTCTTTCATTCTTTCATTCATTCATTCAATCATCTCGAACATCAGAGAAGCACCACTCATGATGATGGATTTGTCGTGACTCAAACTTACGATAATCACGATGATACGAGTAAGATGTGAGCTAACGCCCTCTATTGGCAATGACATCACGCGGCACAGAACACTAACTTCATGGGGGTAAAGATCTTACAAAGAGAAACCAACAGGCCTACTGTATCTTAGTGTGTGCAGCTACAGTACCACTGCAATGTCTTGATTGACGCTGTTACACCTGATTGGCAGGCCTTGTTCGTTACGAAAGATCGTATGACGCCAGGTGCACTTTCGACATACTGTCTTTTTATATTTTAAGCAATTAGGTCTGTAAACGCAAACCAATGGAGGGATACAAGAATAAACGAAACAGAGATGTAAGAGATAGAGATATTGAACATAAACCGGTGATATCTATGATTATACTTGCAATGAGCTTAGGATAATAACATTTGTACACTTATATTTTTGTTGGAATGGAAATGCATCTTAAGTACAACGAAAGGAAATTAAATACATCAAAATGGACGTGATACCAATACATGTACATGTACAACGTTTTGGAAACAAAGTTAACAAATAAAGAATAATATTTATGTAATAAAGTACGGATAAAGTAATGAAAACTAGATAATACATGTATATGTCCTTCCTTTGTATGCCCTGACCAATATGTGTCTCCATTTCTGTCTCTATCATTTATTTTGTGTAACATATAGAGTACAGTGTATCTCTTTGTAATGTTTATTCTGGTTTTTGTTTCATGTGTAATGCTTATGTTATGTGTTCCATATTCTTTAAATGGTCGAATAAATGAAGAGTTTGTCCGCAAAAACCGATAAGTCCATATTTGCCAAATGGAGATATTTGCGATTAAAGGTCAAGAAAATTTGTTCTTTTTTTGACCATAACTTCAAAAATGTACCTTTATATGTAGTGACCAATATATCATTTAAAAGGTATTATTTTGTACTTTATGACAGAGACCGTACCTCAAAATCTTCAAAAATGGGCTTATCGGTTTTTGTGAACAAACTCTTCAAATAATAATAATAGTAATAATTTAATAATAATAATAAAAAACAATAATAATAATAACAACAACAACAATAATAATAATAATAATAATAATAATAATAATAATAATACTACTAATAATAATAATAATAGAAGTACTGACCAGGGGAAATAATCAAATATCAAATTATGCTAAACTGTGTCTGTGCTGTTTTGGTGGTGTGACTGCCTGTGACAAGATGAGGGCGGCTGTGTCGTATATTGCGGGTCTATAGGGTAATTACCCCACACCCTTCCCTTTAACCTAATCCTAATCCTAATCCTGAACCTAATTCTAACTCTAATCCAAACTCAAACCCTAAACCTAACCCTAACAGTTATCTTTACTCTAACCTTTTAATATCACTAACCGGTATTTAGCCGGGGGTAATTGCTCTTGGGGGATGATAGCCCTGATATTGATACGGTATCGGGAAAGAGAATAAATTGTGTGCGTTGCGCACCAGACTAGTGGTGGTAGTAGTGGTGCTTGAGTTGATAGTATGTCCATGAAATGAAGGTATAAGTGTGTCAAATGAAGTGTGGTTCAAACGGAAAAACATACACAGCACAATGGACATTATGATGCTGTCTTTCAGATACTCCTGAGGGTCACTAAAATGGTCCAAAGGTATATTTGGTACCTTTTTGATAATTTCGGCTGGTATTTTTTGTGAAAATTCATATTTTACCGAAGCATCTTTTTTTTTTATGAAAGTAATGTGGAAAATCATTATTGACTATAATAATACACGGACATTGTAGACACGATTCACACTATATAATGATAAATAATGATGATGATGATAATAACAATAACAATAATAATAATAATAATAATGATGATAACAAAAATAATAAAGAAATAAGCCTACATGCTATATGACTTATATTGGGCCAAATTAGAGTATAGAGTATAGAGTGCTCAATGTCTCTTACTTTATAACTAATTTCAATATTTTTTTTTTGTATATCTAATACTAATCAAGGCCTAACATTCTGACCTACCATAAGACCAGGTCCTACAAAAACCTTTCTTCATTTCCATGGCTTTGGTTCCTTTTCGCTAATGTCAAATTTTGATTACTGATCTTAGTCCTTACAAGTAACGTCATGATATAACCGATATTATAAACAAATTTGGTTTCAAAATAATGATCAAAGACTGGGGTACAACTTAACGTCACTTGTAACCATTCATGAATATGTTATGCACACGACGCTGTCTACACTGCGACTCGCAAAAAATAAAACAAAAACAAAAAAAACAAAACAAAAAACAAAAACAAAACAAAAAAACCCGCTATATAATAAATAATATTATAATATGGACAACCTCCAATACCCACATAACTACATCACACGCTAATAGTACAAATGTACACTCTAGCGATGTACTCGAATATTGGAGTATTTTCTTGCCCTGCAAGAATAGAAACGTATGGGACTATGTATTATGGC
Organism: Diadema antillarum; assembly: GCF_040938485.1. Taxonomy (NCBI): domain Eukaryota; kingdom Metazoa; phylum Echinodermata; class Echinoidea; order Diadematoida; family Diadematidae; genus Diadema; species Diadema antillarum. Next base: position 273,385 of record NW_027271640.1, on the reverse strand, counting down.
GAATGTGGCAACTTAATCACCACGTACGTCTGGAATCAAACACTAATATTCGGTTTCTAAGAGAAATTTTGATATTTAAATTGCACCAAACGTCGCAAGCAGCTATTAATAGATGATGTTATGGATATCAAATAGACATTTCTTGATCTGGAGATTTAACACAATTAAATTTCAACTTAATGTCGTGTGCTGTCGCGTAAAGATTCGGCTATCGCCACGGTAGGGAAGCACCATTGCTTCGGGCACCCCATCTCGTTTCGATATATGAATATTCATCACGGAGGCGTGTGTCCCGTAACCCCGCGCGCGCTTTTTCATTGATTTGATCGAAACATTGCACTCTTTGATTTGATGCCATTCCTGCTCGCTCGCTCGCTTTGCCGGAAGCCTCCTGCTTTGGCCGGAAATGGAAAAAAAATGAATGAATGAATGAATTCTATTTGAGCAGCGATATGTGAGTTTCACCCTGTGCCAATTCGCTACAAAATGACCAAGAATTCGTCCTTTGCATTCCTGCCATTTATAGTGTAACCCTGTCATCCAGTAATAATTAATGTTATCTCTAGCTTTACTCGATTTGAAGGGCTGAAATTTAAAGATGTGCAGGATTAATGCCCAGAACACTGGATACAGGTGTCCCTACATGTTTCATATGGTGTATGCCATCCTGTAAGTATTATTTCTATATAATGTGCATAATTGGTGCCCAGAACGCTTGATAGATAAAACACCGAAATATGTCTCTGATATTTTGCATAATGTAAAGAGATGATAAAATGTACAGGTTTGGTGCCCAGAACGTTGAATAGGTGTCATTTTAGAACAATGATTCATCTTGCCATCTCCTTCCATTTCCACAAACTGTGGAAGGCCAAACTTAAAACAAAATAAGTCAACAACAACAACACAGGATTGTAACTTTCAAGTCAGTTCTCGAGACTATGTCAATGACTTGCGTAATCCAGATTCTGACCGATTTGCCACATCGAGTTGCATTCATCCCTGCCACGCGCTGCATCACTGCATGCACTTATAGCAGGTCATGTCAAAATTTGGACTTACCGGTTATATTATACAGGGCGGATAAAAACACCAAATTTAATGGGAGAGGTGATCCCGTAGGAACTACTCATTGATATTAGAGTAGGAGCCCTCTGTTTTGTTTTGTTTTTTTAGATTGAAAAGGCTCAATTCTATATTAATTTTCTTTATATCTATAATAGATATATACCGTATTTCCGTAACAAGGGAAATATTATACCTATAAGTTCAGATCTGTTGTAAATTGATTTTTTTTTCATGGAACAGAAAACATAAACCAAAATTTGAGACTATAAACGTACGTCAAAGCATTGTAAACATGGAGTTGGTAGAATTGCAGAATTGATTACCGATATGGGCCTACTTAATAGGACCTACCGAATTAAAAAAAAAAAAGATATATATATGTATATATATATATATATATATATATATATATATATATATATACATATATATATATATATATATATATGTGTATATATATATATATATAAACAGTGCATATCAAAAAAAAATTAGAGGGCTACCATTTCATAATTGTCAGCTTTGGAGAGTGCAAAGTTAATTGTGTGGGAAGACGAACTCTTCTTCTTTCCATTGATACCTGCCTAACTCGTCGTGCGGCTGGCAGAAGGGCAATACCATGATTTTCGGCCCCAAAATCGATTTTGGGTTTTTCATGCCATCTGATAGAGAATTAAAAGCTCTGTCATGTGATGTAATCAGAATTCTCCAAAGTGACCTAGTTATTACGTAATACGCTAAAGTAAAAGGGCGTTAGCATGGATCACACCAGTTTTGTAGCAAGCAGAAGGGCGTTACGCGCCTCACGCCCTTGTCACTCTGACGCGAAGCACAGAACTGCGCAAAGCAGAGAGTCGTTGTGCGGAAAGTGCATGTTAAACAGTATAATTCCCATTTGCTCTGTCGTTTCAGGGAAGGAATGTGCTTGAGAAGAATGCATTGTGAGATTAAAATAATGATAATAAAGGACATATATATTGCGCAGCTACTATAATAATATACTCTACTGCGCATTACAAAATTACATGCACACAAGAAATTCCAACAGAAAATACATTACTTCAAGAGATGACTTTTTAACCTGACCTTAAACTCTTGTTTTTTATAGCAAACATCCCAACAAGTATATTTGCTTTAATTATACAGTGCATGATATAAGTATAATGGAAGAACAAAGGGCTCTATAATCAGAGGAACGTTTATCAATCGCACCAAATAGAAAGAGGGGAGTGACTCTGCGGTCCGCAAGGAACGAATTTAGCCAACATAATCCAATTTCCGCCATGAGCTGCGGCATACGGCTTCTGTCGGACTATAATACATGCACTACGTGCACTGTCGGATATTTAGTCAGAGTAGCAACTTTACCGAACCCAAAATGGTTAGTATACGAAGTAGCTATCCACAAAAACTCTTCGCAACACCACCAATGCAGCGGAAATAATTATGTGTTCGTGATCACAAACTTTGCGCAGGGACAAAAACATTGATAAAAGTGGATAACACACCAACAGGAAACCTTCGGTGACACTGTGTTGCCATATGTAAGTTCTTGCTTTTTTTCTGCGTTAACATTCTCCATTTCATTGACCATTTCAAAAGAAGACAAGCATATTGTTTTTTTACCAATAAGCATGAATATTACTGATTCCCTGATTTGTAATTACTTTTTTCTTTTTTTATGTTTTATTGAAAAATTATACAGAATCACACTACAGTTGTATTTACAACAATTAACCTGATTAAAATAACACAATGTTTAAGTACTTGAACAACTTACTTCCAAACATTTTTCACGATTTCTTTAAACTGAATTATACCGTTCATTCATATCCCACTCGTAATTCGCAAAATTTTCATTTAGTAAATCCCAGAGTATTAATTGCACAAAAATCTATAAGACATAATGGAACAAATCTTTGGAATACACTCCCAGATTATGTTAAATCATGTAAAACTTTATATTCTTTCAAGGCTAGATTGAAAATTACATTACTGTCAGATTACAATCTATGAATATAGCATTTGAATATATATTTTGTTTTGTTTGATCACATTTCTTTTCCTGTAAATTGGATTGAAAACCACAATAAATATACGCAATGTTTCTGTGTCTATCATTTCATTTCATTCCCATTATCTTCAGCATCACCACCATCACTTTCATCTTCATTATCACATTTTTCTTCTTCATTACCCTGCCAACATCATCATACATCATCATCATCATATTTCACGTTACTCTTATTCGTATCTATGCACTAGGAATATAAAAAACATAATGTATTTACAGTGTTTTATATTTTGTAGTATTTCTCCATTCCGCAAACAATATAATTCTTTTGTGTATTATGTAGATAGGTCCCTGGGCTGCCACGTTCTCAAGCTTTTGCTTATAGTGGCAGTCCTTCTTCCGCATAATTTCTCAGATAATTATTTGGAAAATTGGTAATACGATTTATAATTTGTTAATGAAATGAATTTACACATCGATTTTCCTTCTTTGAATCATGTACTTGTAATCTACTTACTGATATTCCATGTGATATTACTGAAAATAATCTTGATTTATTTATGAAATTGTGTTGGAAGAAAAATAAATCAAACAAAATCAAACAAACAATCACTGAACAATGTAGAGGCATTGTAAAAAAAGAAGAAAAAAGGCAGAGCATTAAGTTACCATATACAAATCAGATCTTGTTCAAGAGCGATATACCGCGATGGGGAAGGAGAATAAAACAAACAATCAAGCAAACAAACTACTAATGAGTGACCAATTAACAATTTTATCCTCCCTTCCAACTGAAAAAAGTGTGTGCATTGCAGAGACTGGAACAAGCCAAACCAGGGGGCGAGAAGATCCACATTACCAAACATAACTTGAACTTCCACACCAACTACACCTCCCCCCCCCCCCCACACACACACACACCCCAAACATCCTCATCCCAACACATACATACACTCACGCCTCACACACATACCCTGTAAATGTAAATGTAGATGTAGATCACCCCACCACCCGACCTGGCCCAATCCAGCTACAATTGTACAATGTACTCTGTAAGATGTCCTGCAAACCCTACATTTGATGGTAAAGTTTAAAAACAATCATTATCAATTCACGGGAGGTCAGGTCACGTCAATGCCAAAGAAGGCTACCATCTCAGAAATCGCCCCTGAAAAGCCAGAATCGACAACAAATGACAGCGTTACTAGTACAATGTATATTGTACAACATGCACTACATGCGACTACAAATGAATAACGCAATATGGCCTTCTATAATTCATATACAAAAAAAAAAAAAAAAAATATGGCACCAATAAGCATTCAATGTACTTGGTCTATTACAATAGCCTGAGGATTGCATGGAGGAGTTAAATCTCAAAACGCCATTTCTTGAAATGTAAAGTTGATTTATTTTTCTTTTTTGCTATATAATATTCCCTTTCCTTCTGTTTTTCAACAAAAGATTTGAATGCTACTGTATTGGGGAGACTTTTACCAACCTTGCAAATGTAGATATGATATTTCATTAACAGAAATAAATATGAAACAAATTTATCATTACAAAATCCAAAAAGTTTTTCAAAATTTGTTACATTAATGATTGAACTGTTATACCGTGAAATTATGACAAGGAGGTCTTTGCCAAATCGGGGTAACCTTTTCACATTCACAAAATAAATGAACAATTATTTCCTCCTTTTTATCACATTGGGACCTGACCTTAAACTCATTAATTGTAACTGCTTGTCTTACAAACAAAGGGAGATTATTCCATAATTTTGGTGCAGCGTACAAAAATGCCCTGTCACCAGGAGTAACTTTCGATTTCCTCGATGGATATTTCAATAATGTTTGATCCCGTGAACTTCGAAGGTGATAAAACGTTTGAAATGATGTTTTTAACTGCACAGGTTCCTGTATGTACACTGGTGCTGTACCATGAATAGGTCTATATACAATAAGCAGAGTTTTAAAGGGATAGTACAGTATTGGTGGAGATGAGAATATTGGGCTTTTAACTTTTTGCGAGATACCAAGAAAACACTTATGATATATATAGTACAGAGCATACCATTTTAAGAGGAATTCAAAGTTTATTTGATGAAAATCGGGTTTGGAATGACTGAAACATCCAAAAACAAAGTAAAACAAAGCGATCGTAATAAAGTGCGGGTCCCACACTTTATCAGAATCGCTTTTTTTTTTTTTGGATATCTCAGCCATCTCAAACCAATTTTCATCAAATAAAGTTGAATTCCTCATAGAATTACATGCTCTTTCACATTTAATAAGAAGTTTCTCATTATCTCACCCAAAAATGTTAGAAACCTCAAATTAGGTCTCAACCAAAACTATACGATCCCTTTAAATATGATTCTCTGCTTTACAGGCAACCAATGTAATGCACGTAGTAATGGACTTCAATAAGAAAAACGAGGAGAATTGCAAACTAATCTAGCACATGCATTTTGCACCCTTTGTATATAGTTTACCTAATTGATTATCAGGTAAGCCATAAAATAAACTGTTACAATAATCCAATCTCCTTGTGACAAACGCATGGACGATTTTTTCAGTACTTTCCCGTGCCAAATGCTTCCGAATATGTGCAATATTAAACAAAATTAAATGATAAAATGTACTTTTATACATACTTAAGAGATATGTCTGTCAAAGGCTAGGCGTGAATCAAACCACACTCCCAGATTTAGTGCAGAATCAACAGGATAAATATCAACATCAATCACTTTTAGGCTTTCAGTGCGTAATCTTGAAACTTGCTGTTGAGTGCCACATATTACAAATTCAGTTTTCTTATCATTAAGTAGAAGATTATTGGATAATAACCATTTGTGAAGATGCACAATACATCGCTCTATAATGGACGCAGAATAATTCTCATCTGCTGCAGTAGGTGAAAAAGATATGTCTCAACTGTATACCATCCGCATAGGTCATGTAGGTATGACACATTTCTTCTGGGAAATTATGTTGGCTTTCATGGAACAACCTACTAGCATACAAAGGGTTCTAGGAACACTACCCCCTGGAAAACCACCCTCCGGATAACTACCACCCGGATAATTGCCCCCAGGACAATTCCCCCTAGGGCAACTACCCCCCGGACAACTACCCTCCAAGGGCAATTACCCTCCAGGGTAATTACCCCCTAGGACAACTACCCCCCGGACAACTACCCTCCTAGGGCAATCACCCCCTTGGGCAATTCCCCCTTAGGAAAACTGCCCCCTGGATAACTACCCCTCGGATAACTACCCCTGGATAACTACCCCCCTCGGATAATTACCCCCTGGATAACTACCCCCCGGAAAACAACCCCCTGGGTAACTACCCCCCGGAGAACTACCCCCTGGATAACTACCCCCCGGAGAACTACCCCCTGGGTAACTACCCCCCGGAGAACTACCCCCTGGGTAACTACCCCCGGAGAACTACCCCCTGGGTAACTACCCCCAGGATAACTACCCCCCGGATAACTACCCCCCGGATAATTACCCCTCGGATAATTACCCCCCGGATAATTACCCCCGGATAATGACCCCCCCCCCCCCGGATAACTACCCCCCTCCAGATAATTACCACCAGGATAATTATCCCCAGGTTAATTACCCCCTCCTCCGAAAACTAGACCCCAGATAACTTCCACCCGATAACTACCCTCTCCTCTCCGATGATTTTCCATGGATGATTACCCCGGATAAATAGGCCTACAACTCCCCCTCCCCTATAACTATCAAGAGGAAAATTATCCCCAGGACAGTGCACCACGCCAATTACCCCCTGGGTAACTACCTCCCGGGTCATTGCCCCCACCCCCACCACCAATCTTACTTTTAATAAAAAGAATATCATAACTACAGGAAACGAAGTTCTTTGTATTATTTGCCAGGAATCACGGAGATGCCATACTCATACATCATCTTATGAAAACAACATCTTAAGGATTTACGATTTGTATCGTTTGCATTTAGGACGATTAATGTACAAGCTTAATTTCTCCCTCTGTATTTTGACTCTATGTTCATAAAAAACGAAGCTGTCCCTTCATATCCTACCTGGTAATCCAGTAAATGTCAATGCCTTTAACCAAAACTATTTTCGCTAAATCTGTATTTTCTTTTACTGTTCCGAAATTTTGGATTTCTCTTGATAGTATAGTAAAAAAAAAAAAAAGTTTTAAATTTGAATGCCTTTACCATTGAACTAAAGACATTTTGAAGAAATGTTACACTTCAGAATGAGTTAAACTTTTTGCAATATTTTTTTAACCACAATCGTCTATCGTTTACCACAACTCCATGTTACACTTCTTTATTTTGAGGAGCTTATATCTCATGCCTCACGTGCCCTGGTTTTGACCCATCATCTTCCTCTTCCCTCTCGCTTTTCTCTGTCCACCGTGAAGGTAGTCTATTCCTGTCATTCATAACTCACCTTTCCTCTTTCTCTCATTACAAGGGATTTATCTCGTGTGTGTTCATGTGCAGTGCACTCCCATTAAAACGAAATGCTCAGGACCGGCAGTTTTTTTTTGTTCGTTTTAGCGAAATTTCGTTATAACCGAACAAATATAATATGCAATGTATAACGAAAAGAAGGAAACCACGCATAAAAAAATTATGTTTGTTGAATCCTCATCATACGCTGGAAAGCTATGTGAAATGGGAGATTACCTTTTTAATTTCGTTTAGATATTACATTTAAAAAAGAGCGCAAAGTTGTTTGTGTTGTCACACAAGTATAGAAAATGACGGTGTACGATTTGGTTACATTTCGCTATTCCAAAGGTTCTTTTCTTACTAAAGTACGTTACTCCGAAGGCTCCTTATTCCGAAGTTTCGCCATCCCCGGGTTTCCGATGGTTTGTTTATGTGAAGGTTCGCATTTCCGCAGAATCATTATTCCGAGAGTTCATAATTTAGATCAAAATAATATATTGTTCATTTTCCGAAGGTTAGTTGATCTGAAAATGAAATGAGGTTCGTCATTCTGAAGGTTTATAAATCAAAAAAAAAGAGAGAAAGGTTCACTATTCAGAAAGTCCGTTGTTCCGAAGGCTTTTTCATCCGAAAATGAAATAAGGTTCGTAATTCCGAAGAAATTTTGTTAATGAAAAAAAAAATGAGAAAGGCTTGTTATTTCGAAGATTTATTCATTTTAAGACGATTATAAGAATTGCAATTCTTAAGTTTTGTTGTGTACTCTCCTTTTTCCACCATGGATTAACGATACTTTTTGTAATGTTCCGATTAACGAACGTTTTGAATTCCTGTCATTTTCGGACTAACGAACCGTATAAGAATAAGAATAAGGACTATATTTTATTATCGGATTAACGAACCTTTGGAATAACGCAAAAATATGCTTAATAACAAACCCTCTTTCATTTCCGAACTAACGGACATTCAGTTGTATCAGAATCTGTGTGTTTTGTATTAAAGGACTTCGGAACAATGAAACAAACCTTATCTGAATTCAGATTATTGTATTGCAATAACGCAAGTTCCCCTCGGAAACTGTGCGTGATACACGGGAGTGAACATTTAATGATGCATTCGCTCATGCAGACTGAGATGCTTTAAAAATGCTTGTTCCGCTATGCATTTTCGAATGCGATCCGCATTTCGTCATAACGGAGCACATTTCTTTTGTTTTTCTTTGTCAGTGGCGCTCAGAAAAGACTTCGTGATAACGAAAATTTTGTTATAACCGTCTTCGTTATAAGCGCATTTTGTACCATAGACTTTAATGGCGATAATTTTGGGACCAGAAGTTTTGCTTCGTTATGACGAAATTTCGTTATAACCGTGTTCGTTGTAACGGGAGTGCACTGTGTCTTTATTTGTGTACTTCGTCTCTGTCTTAATGTGCTTTCTTTGTATTGTTTTATCAATTTTGTAACTATTTTACTGTTATACCGTTAACGCTCATTTCAGAATTGCCCTACTGCATTATTAGGCATTAACAACTAGTATATCAAGGATGTGGGAAGAGATTGTCACCTCCTTGGTATGATCACCGCAGAGCATTACCTCCCTTGACAATTACTCCTTATTAAAATTAGGCTCCAAACAATCACCCTACTTACAATAACTCTCCCCCAGAAAATTACGTCTCTCATTGTTATTTTCGAACAACATTTGCTATTTGAATTGAAAAAAAAAATCATATCATCTGGTTTTGGTCGAGACCTAACTTCAGGTTTTAAACATCTTTTGGGTGAAATAATTAGAAACCCCTTACGAAATATTAAAGAGCATGTTATTCCGAGAAGGATTCAAGTTTTTGTGAAAAAAAAACAGCAGCCCTACAATGTAAAAAGGATTCTGTCAACTACAACTCTCTATAGATCTATTCAAAAAGAGGTTGCAGGACAAAAGACTTCGTTAACAACTAGGGGTGTTTTGTAAAAAAAAAGAAATACCGTTAAACTCGTAATATTTTACTCTATAAATTCTAATGAGACTAACTTATATTTGAACTGGATTTCCTCTAAAAGTGTCGAGAACATTTAATTTGAAAACTAACACAATTCTACTTGTATGTAAAACAAGCTGTAATTTTACTCTTATGACAGATTAGGGCACCGTTTGATAAAAGTTGCCAGTTATGACATCTTGTTAGTCTCTAATAATTTCAATAAAACCATGGGTCTTCCTTGATTGATAAGCTCGAGTCACTGACTTGTTACCATGGACCTGCTTTGATCGACCTCCAACGATTAGTAATTGTGTGGAACTGACAGCTTGTCAGGACTGATAACTTTCATAAAACCGTGCCCGGATCCTATCAGAAATTATGGCTTTATATCGAAGGGTCCCTCTCTATGAAAATCAACTCTCCTTTTCGTATGTTTATCGTCTAATGTGTTATAACGGTAATCATATACGTTGATATATATGAACCTGAACTAAAAAGGAGCCTATACTACGCCTTTCTGAATCATTGTGAAGTTGGAGGATAAACCCAAATTAACCTAGGAGTTCATCCATGTTACCCAAGACCAAATGCCCTCTTCGTATATGATTTTGTGGGGCTTAATAAACATGATCAACGTTAACAATAGCAATCGCTGCAGACCTATATATATATCTGTGAATTTTGTGAATTTTATTGACTCTTTCGACCTCCTCTCGGGGTATGAGAGCAGTAAACAAAGAGTATAAATGACAATATAACAAACCAGTGAATACAATACTAACGATTACACATGACACAAAAGATATACAAGATTATAGTGTATAGGCCTATGGGAATACAAATATGAGTAAAATGAACAGATATACAGACGTTAATCTGCATGTAAATAGCAGATTACAAATTTGACAAAGAAGGTTGTTTCACTAACCTAAATACCGCTACGTGTCGCTACGTATATATATAATACTTTGATTATGATTTATTCCAAGCTTCAATTAGATTTCCAATTTACTCTTTGCAAGATATTGATGACGACGTCGAGTTTGCATGCATCCTAGTAGTATTAAACGCAAGTCTCGCGAGACACAGGAAAAGTGTCAGCAGACGGCGAACAAAACTACAGAAATACCACCGAAGGCAAAGCCGAACGCGATGGCGATGACATAATGAAGTGGAAACACACACAAACACACACACACACACACACACACACACACACACACACACACACACACACTCACACACGCGCATACACACACACACACACACACACACACACCAACACACAAACACTCACACACGCGCATACACATACCCATACACACAAACCCGTTGTTATGTTTCTGCTTGAAGGACGGCGTCCCATTCTCACATTGTAATCTGAATCTGTGGTTAGCAGACGACCATGCCAATGGTACCCTGTATACTGTGTAACAGTACGAACTCAACGCCTAACTGCGAAGTCCACGCACATGCGTACAAAAACCAACTTGTACACTGATAGTCTTTGCTCAAGTGACACAATGGGCAATTTCGACGCGTTAGGGTTACGGAAAAAAAAAAATCGCCCCCCGGATACTACCCCCAGGATAACTACCACCCGGATAACTACCCCCCGGATAACTACCCCCAGGATAACTACCACCCGGATAATTACTCCCCGGATAACTACCCCCAGGATAACTACCACCCGGATTACTCCCCCCCCCCCCCCATAACCATACCCCGAACCCCCCCCCCCCGCCCCTCCTGATACTTACCTACTGGACAACCCCCCCTCCCCGCCCCCCGAAAGTTACCACCCATTGTAATTTTTCCCTAAGTTCATAACACCATATCAGAAGATGCTTCTTTCTCTTACACTGTCATCATCCTCTTTTGGCTTGTCATTTTCTACCGTTATAACACATTAGACGATAAACATAAGAAAAGGAGAGTTGATTTCACTGCAATTCATATTCCGTTAACATTAGCGAGGGACCCTTCGATATAAAGCCATAATTTCTGATAGGATCCGGGCACGGTTTTATGAAAGTTATCAGTCCTGACAAGCTGTCAGTTCCACACAATTACCAATCGTTGGAGGTCGATCAAAGCAGGTCCATGGTAACAAGTCAGTGACTCGAGTTTATCAATCAAGCAGAACCCATGGTTTTATTGAAATAATTAGAGACTAACAAGATGTCATAACTGGCAACTTTTATCAAACGGTGCCCTAATCTGTCATAAGAGTAAAATAACAGCTTGTTTTACATACAAGTAGAATTGTGTTAGTTTTCAAATTAAATGTTCTCGACACTTTAAGAGGAAATCAAGTTCAAATATAAGTTAGTCTCATTAGAAAGAGTAAAATATTACGAGTTTAGCGGTATTTCTTTTTTTTAAACAAAAACACCCCTTGTTGTTAACGAAGTCTTTTGTCCTGCACCCTCTTTTTGATCTATAGAGAGTTGTAGTTGACAGAATCCTTTTTACATTATAGGGCTGCTCTGTTTTATCCCCGCCATTTCAAGAGTATTTTTTTTTTCACAAAAACTTGAATCCTTCTTGGAATGACATGCTCTTTAATATTTCCTAAGGGGTTTCTAATTATCTCACCAAAAAGATGTTTAAAACCTGAAGTTAGGTCTCGACCAAAACCAGATGATATGAAATCTTTCTTTTTTCAATTCAAATAGCAAACGTTGTTCGAAAATAACAATGAAAGACGTACTTTTCTGGGGGAGAGTTATAAGAGGGGTGATTGTTTGGAGCCTAATTTTAATAAAGAGTAATTGTCAAGGGAGGTAATGCTCTGCGGTGATCATACCAAGGAGGTGACGATCTCTTCCCACATCCTTGATATACTAGTTGTTAATGCCCAATAATGCAGTAGGGCAATTCTGAAATGAGCGTTAACGGTATGACAGTAAAATAATTACAAAATTGATGAAACAATACAAAGAAAGCACATTAAGACAGAGACGAAGTACACAAACAAGATACAATGCACCCCTGTTACAACGAACACGGTTATAACGAAATTTCGTTATAACGAAGCAAAACTTCTGGTCCCAAAATTATCGCCATTAAAGTCTATGGTACAAAATTTGCTTATAACGAAGACGGTTATAACAAAATTTTCGTTATCACGAAGTCTTTTCTGAGCGCCACTGACAAAGAAAAACAAAAGAAATGTGCTCCGTTTAGAATATAACGAAATGCGGATCGCATTCGAAAATGCATAGCGGAACAAGCATTTTTAAAGCGTCTCTGCATGAGCGAACGCATCATTGAATGTTCACTCCCGTGTATCACGCACAGTTTTCGAGGGGAACTTGCGTTATTGTAATACAATAATCTGAATTCAGATAAGGTTTGTTTCATTGTTCCGAAGTCCTTTAATACAAAACACACAGTTTCTGATACAACTAAATGTCCGTTAGTTCGGAAATGAAAAAGGGTTTGTTATTAAGCATATTTTGGCGTTATTCCAAAGGTTCGTTAATCCGATAATAAAATATGGTCCTTATTCTTATTCTTATTCTTATACGGTTCGTTAGTCCGAAAATGACAGGAATTCAAAACGTTCGTTAATCGGAACATTACAAAGAGTATCGTTAATCCATGGTGGAAAAAGGAGAGTACACTAACAAAGCTAAAAATTGCAATTCTTATAATCGTCTTAAGATAAATGAATCTTCGAAATAACAAACCTTTCTCATTTTTTTTTCATTAACAAAATTTCTTCGGAATAACGAACCTTATTTCATTTTCGGATGAAAAAGCCTTCGGAACAACGGACTTTCTGAATAGTGAACCTTTCTCTTTTTTTTATTTATAAACCTTTAGAATGACGAACCTCATTTCATTTTCAGATCAACGAACCTTCGGAAAATGAACAATATATTATTTTGATCTAAATTATGAACTCTCGGAATAATGATTAATGATGCGGAAATGCGAACCTTCACATAAACAAACCATCGGAATCCCGGGGATGGCGAAACTTCGGAATAAGGAGCCTTCGGAGTAGCGTACTTTAGTAAGAAAAGAACCTTTGGAATATCGAACTGTAACCTGTAATTACCCGGGAGGTAGTTACCCAGGGGGTAATTGGCGTGGTGCACTGTCCTGGGGGTAATTTTCCTCTTGATAGTTATAGGGGAGGGGGAGTTGTAGGCCTACTTATCCGGGGTAATCATCCATGGGAAGTTATCGGAGGGGGTAGTTATCGGGTGGAAGTTATCTGGGGTCTAGTTTTCGGAGGAGGGGGTAATTAACCTGGGGATAATTATCCTGGTGGTAATTATCTGGGGGGGGGGGGTAGTTATCCGGGGGTGATTATCCGGGGGGTAATTATCCGGGGGTAATTATCCGGGGGTAATTATCCGAGGGGTAATTATCCGGGGGGTAGTTATCCGGGGGGTAGTTACCCAGGGGAAGTTCTCCGGGGGGTAGTTATCCAGGGGGTAGTTCTCCGGGGGGTAGTTACCCAGGGGGTAGTTTTCCGGGGGGTAGTTATCCAGGGGTAGTTATCCGAGGGGGTAGTTATCCAGGGGTAGTTATCCGAGGGGTAGTTATCCAGGGGGTAGTTTTCCTAAGGGGGAATTGCCCTAGGGGGTGATTGCCCTAGGAGGGTAGTTGTCCGGGGGGTACTTGTCCTAGGGGGTAATTACCCTGGAGGGTAATTGCCATTGGAGGGTAGTTGTCCGGGGGGTAGTTGCCCTAGGGGGGAATTGTCCTGGGAGGTAATTATCCGGGTGGTAGTTATCCGGAGGGTGGTTTTCCAGGGGGTAGTGTTCCTAGAACCTGATTGTAGACAACTACACGTGTGTGCTTTGTCTACGTACAATGATCGTTTGTTTATCGTATAATGCCATGGCAAATTGTTTGCCGACATGCAGAAATATCAAATTTGTAAAAACAACAAATGATTGAATGATAATAAAAAAAAAGAAATAGAATATGTGCTGACTACAAAGTAACAAAGTTAATGCTTTATTTATGTCTAAACAATTTTTACACTCATTTCACGTGTGAAATTGCATGGTCATTCAGCGCTAGTAATTGACATGATTACTGACGACTGCCATCAGTGGCTATACATACACTGTACACTGATTGCTGTCAGCGCTGTAAAATGTATATATTTTTGTAATGCATTTGGAAATATTCGTGGATTCGGCATTTTGGTGGACTGCCAGACTGTCGCTTTCATGGAAAAGCGCAGGAAGCTGGCCACAAGCAAGTCCCGAGTGGGTTGCTATGGAAACTTGTGCTGAGTTCATGCCGTGTTTGAGACCAATATGAAAGGTTATAACCTAAGGTGACTACTGTCACGGTCCCTGACATTCACCCCCTGCGAAAGTTGCTTCCATGAAACTGATATAGCAATATTATTCTACATAAAACATAGCTTCTGTCAAACAACGATCAGGCGTACGTCTAAATCCCATATCTCGTATTCATTAAATACACGACTTTCAGACTTAACGGACTGTGACTTCGCAACTTGTCACCATCCAAAATTTACAACGTAGTGTCACACTTGGCAACTTATCAACGGAAGACTGACCTCACAAGATATTTCATGTTAATGGGAGAGTTTCAATAAGCCTGTTCATAGTTCTGCTTTGCGCATTGGTACCAAAACGCATGATGGTTTTTAAATTCACGGAGATACGTATAATCATGTCCTGTGATATAATGATTATTCATGCAATCCTTGTACACGATACTTGACATTAGGCCTACATCCACTGACTGAAAGCCTGGTATTTGGCAATACGAATATAAACATGCCTTAATGCATTCAAAACAAAACAAAGAGATGGATGCTTCCGCCGATGGTTTCCATGTTCCCCCTTGTGCTTTTTCGTTGAACACGAATTTCATAAATATTGTTACGCCGGGAAAAATTCCTGGTACGTATTATGTTAATATGAGTGAAGTGCCTAACCAACTAAAAAAATTGGAAGCCCCCTTTGTACCAATGTGCAGATGAGCTAATTACGAACTGGCTTATTAATGGCAGTCTCCAGATTACAGACATCACAGGTAAAGGAAGTCACAGCAGTAAAGGAAGCTACCGGTATTTACAAAGCTACCGGTATTTACAAAGTTCAAAACTGGGCTATTGTTTTTCGTTAATCTTTGAAACAAATTAATGGGTTATTTTACCGCCCTCTAGAGGCCACAAATTAGACAGCAGAACAAGAGGACCTGCACGAGCTGCGGCAGCTCACCAGTGTCCAGCAACACCAAAAGAAGCATCGGAGTCTAGAAATGAGCATGGTATGTGCGAGACTCATTCTATTTGGTTGGGAGGATGAAGGAGTGTTCTAACGCAGGAGGGAATTCGGTAAAATCGGAAGTCATGAGGTAAATCGTCAATAATTTTCATTTTACGGTTGTACTCATTTCCAGATTTTAAAATGCCTGTTGTGTTTGTGTAACTATTTTCAACTGTTAACCGATGTATCTCATAATATGAATATGAGACACCTCATTGTGTATCTAAATTATATATCAATTAAGTCTGCTCCACTTCTACACTTTATAACTACATTTGGCTCATTGATTTTATTGTTGTGTATCAACACCGTACTCAGCGTAAATCCGTAACGAGGAGTGGGGGGAAGGGGGGGGGGGGGGATCAGCGATAGGTGACCATTACATATAATTACGATAACCCCATAACCGGACTTGCGCAAAACGTGGATTTTTTTAGATTTCTCAGACATATTCGTCTACTTTCTTTGCGTGCTTGAAAAATTGACAAAATTGGCTAAAATGTAACGATTTCCTTTTCATTTCTTACAGAAAATAATCATGAAGTATTTTGCGTACAAATAAACGACGTTGTAACATTTTGGATTTTCTGTCGAACCAAGTATAAGGAAACTTTTAGTAATTTGAGCTTGATTCTGTAACATAATTTCCTGTATTTGAGCAATAAACCTTTGGGTAACATCACATTCACAAAACAAATGTGCAATTGTTTCTGTGGAGCTCGAACAAAACGTGCAGAGCCGTGTGTCAGATATTCCCATTGCAAAAAGTAATTTGTTAACACCAATATTTCTATGTAAAATCTTATACTGAAAATAACAAAGTCTTTGATTCAGAGTAGATGTATAAGGAACATTTTTAGTCCAATCTAAATTTTGGTTAAATATTTCTTTCCATTTCCTTTCTGATTTAGGTGGTTGAAATATTCTATCACATAGTGTTCGGTGTATATATCAACATATCTTAATTCTTTTTAAACAAATGATATATCGTGTCTTTTTGTTGCGTCTTTATTTCATTATCATTTGCTGACTTCTTTTCAGTATATTTTTTTCACTCTAAGGGGATTGCATGAATAACTAAAAAATACTCTAAAAAAATACAGCAAACACCATTTAGCCCGAAACTGTTCAAAACTTTAAAAAGAAAAAGTGAACCGTCATTACTCAATAATTGTTTAATCTTTAATATGTCCCTTGAAACATTGTTTACTTAAAAGCAATCTAATTATTTATGCAAATTAATGAATTAAACCAGATTACCTGGTTTTTCACTTGTTCTACGGATAACTTAGGGGGAAACAATATATTCACACCAAGCCTTCAGAATTTTCAATTCAATTCATTTCAAACTTTTTTCGAAAAAAACATAAACATTTCACTTTCATTGGTAACAGAGAATAAGGTTACATAATCAAAACAAAGTAAAATTGAAAAGAGAACATAATTGTGGAACCTTGAAGTAACAAATAATGTTGTAATGAAAATTGACTGAAGTGATATAGACGATATAACATTACACAAAATATCGAAAAATGGAGGGACCCACTAAAAAGGCAATGCTTGTAGAATGTGGGCCCCTCAGGTACAGAATGTCAGTAGAAAACGAACTGATGCAAAAAGGGGAAAAAAGATCGGGAATAAAGTCAGATTAAAAAAAAAGGTCTGGAAGCCCAATAAGAAGACAGAGTAACGGACAGACCCACATACACAGGCGAATGAACATTAAAAGAGACTGAGACGACAAAACTTATGAAAGGGGACTTCAATACAAGACAGAACGAGACAAGGTTGACATAACGTATAGGAAGACAATACAGCGGACAGAAAGGAAAAACAGATCCAGCGATCCTCGACAGAACTATGTCGAAAAAATATTGGGATGCGAGGAAGGGATACATAAATATGGACAAATAGAGAGAAATAGATGCGGAGGTACTACAAGTAGAATTGAATCTACTCAGTAAGAGTCTCAGGACAACAGGGACGAGAGAATATGTGAGAGTATATTATTGGTAATCATAATTCTTCGGAAAAAATTAAAATGAGCCAACAGGCTGATTCACTTCTGTAGGAACATAACATTGCAATAGAAACAACTTTAATCTCCTTTTAAATGAAAATATAGAAGGTGAATTTTTTATGTCATTATTCAGAAAATTCCAATATGTAATAATTTCACGCATAAAATAGCTTTGAATCAAATTGATTTTATTTTCTGTTCCGGCCATATTGCAATTATACCAAATCATATTGCCCCATTAGTTATCTAAATAATGTTTAAAAATTCATTTCCTCTATTTTGATCATTTAATAATTTTTCACCCAGGTGATTTTAAGTCTAGAAATTATAGATGAAAAACGAAACATCTTTACATGTTATATGGAGGGGGATAGGCCCCCTCTCACACAAGGGAGATCTTGCATTTTCAGGCCTGAAATTCAGGGATAATATGGTGCACACTTTTGGTGAGCTTCTTATAGCTTCTGATATACTAAACATAATATTCTACATATTGCAGAGATTCCAACCAATAGAGAAGTGCCTCTGATCCCGATTACTGATATCATCTCTTCACTTACTTGACTTTAGGACCTTAGTGCCTGTGAGTACGAATCTGCAAAGATTCTATCGTCGCAGATTCAATGTCATTACAGCTTTGCCAGCCGAAAGTTAAAACATTGAATGTAAACAATGGCAACAAGTAGATGGAGACCTAGACCATTTTTAAATTTCATGATGCTCAATCTGCACACGGTTAATTAACACGTTTGCTGCCAATCATATGTTGACCATACTTCATGAATAATCATGATTCGGCCAGGCCCATTGATTTTGTTGTTGTTGTTTTTTCCTCAATCTTTGAAACCAATTAATGGTGGCTTCACTTACCGCCCTCATGTGGCCACAATTAGACACAGCAGGATTGGAACGCAGCAGCAACAGCATCAACAGCAACAGGAGGCGCGCCAGCAGGATGTCACATCGAGGAATTTCGACATTCGACTTCATTCGGTGTCTAAGTTCAAAAGACGAATCCGAGTACAGAATGAGCATGGGATGGTCGAGTCCCGCATTCTGTTTCATTGCTCATTCGAGAAAATGGAGCTGTCGGAGATGGCAAGGAGGATGAAGGAGTGTTCCAACGCAGGAGGGAATTCTGTAGAATCGGAAGTTATTAGGTAAGCGGTCAATAATTTCCATTTTACGGTTGTACTCATTTCCAACTTTTAATATGCCTGTTGTGTTACGTTTAAGTAACTATTTCAAATATGTTACGATGCATCACATATATCATAAACAATATAAGACACTTCATCGTGTATCTTTAGATTACTTTGGTCAGCTCCACTTCTGGTACTTTATAACTTTGGCTCACTGATTTTGTTGCCGGGTAAAAATAGAACCTTTATAGATATGGACTAGTCAGAGAGAGAGGGGGAGCGATCCCATTTGTTTACATCTGGTTCTCTTTGTAACCATGCAAAGGACATCACCCTGGGTTATCAACCCAGGGCTGCATAAGGCAGATGATTAAATTCAGATTATAATTATTATAATTGGTGACATGAATTGTAATATGTTTTGGGATGCAGTGTCATGGCAATCAGAACGTCTTTTAGAGATCATCATGAATTTTTATTTGACTCAGCTTACTCTCCTGCGAGGGTTACCAAAAATGCTGATTTTTTTTAAAACAATGAAGGTAAAGTTAATGATTGTGGAGTAAAAACCGTATGAGTGACCATTATCTGGTTTATTGTACCTGTCTGAGGTAAGAACGAGATCGCAATGTGAATCATTGTCACAATTTCAAAGTTAAGCGTAGCTATAAATATTTTGATGTGAATTTCTACACAAAATGACGTCAATCAGATTACATGGGAAAAGACTGAAAGTTGTAAAGATGTAAATAGCGCATACTGTTTCTTTGAAGAAAAACTAGTTGAGGTGATTAACAAGCACGTCCCTCTCAAGAAAAACGACCTGGAAACAAGAATCTCCATGGATGACGTCAGATGTATTGGATTTTTACTCACAAGAGAAACTTAAAGAAAAAACTTGCAGTAAAAGTTAGACAAAAGTCTAACTTAGCAGTAAAAGGTTAGGGCGGTGAGTTGACTCAGTCGGTAGCGCGTCTGCCTCACGATCACGCGGCCCGGGTTCGAATCCGAGTCTGGACTGAGCAATGTTGTGTGTAAACATACCGTCCCCTCTAGCAAGAGGCAAAACACTCTGTCCCTCGGATAGGACATAAAATGGAGGTCCCGTGTATGAGAGAGTCACAGCTCATGCACGTAAAAGATCCCGCTTCATTCATTCATCGCAAAGAGCAGGGTGTCTAACCCGGTGAAGTGGTCCTATTATATATACCCCGCATCCAACTGGACCCCATGGAAGACCAGCTTAGTGTAGCTGAATATGGGCTATCCAGCCATCTTCACAGATGGAAAATGAACAACAACAACAACAACAACAACAACAACAAGACAAAGATTGGAAGGAATGCAAACGGCTGAGAAATCAAATTACCACAAAGATCCGCCAAGCAAAGGCTGATTACATAACGAAAAGTGTAAAAATAAGCAAAATAACAATCAACAAATTCGGAAGTCTTGAAAACTCTCATGCCAAGCAAAAAAATAAAAAATAAAAAAAAATACAAAGACGGAGTAATTTCCATATGGATTTGGTGATCATGACTGTATATGGTTTCAAAGGCGGGTGAGGCTTTCACAGAAGTGAATGGTGAGTCTTTGCCTGAACATAGAGAAGACTACTACAGTGTATGATGCCACATGCGTACAACAATATAAGGAAAATATAAGGAGAATTTCAAATATTTTTTGTTTTTTAAAAAAGAAGTGCACATTTCCTCGACTCGTCACTTAAGGGTAATATTATTCCTCCTGCCTTCTGAAAGGGGCAAGTCAAGCGTTCTTTTAATATGCGAGAAAAGTGAAAGTAATAACGTTGAATTTTCTTAATGTTTTCTTTGCATTGTTTTACACATGTAACATCACAAGCTGTAGTAGTCTTCTCGTCCAGCAGTGGCTGAGCAGAAACTTCAAAAATCTATATAAGTTTTGAACGGATCATCTGATTTCCCCCCAATTTTCACTGATGTTTTCTACTAATATTGCTGCATTCACTCAATCCACCTGTCTATGAAGGTGAACTTGTCCTTTAAGACAAAATAGAGTACAGTCTATTGTAGTGGTCACCCTGGTGGTCACTTCTGAACATGCATGATCATTTCCTAATGTCATGTAACCGGCAGTTGATTGGATGATGGTTTGCATAAATTATTAAGGGGTGGAACATGCAAATGAAATAGATTGAAATGAACTTAAACTGAATTGAATTAAAAGCTATTATATTTATCATGTTGTTGCTAGGTGGTGTTATACAAAATTTTCCATAGCACCATGTGCTGCCCCTCAAAATATGGTGCTATAAATAGAATGATATCTCTCTTGGAAGACAGTCGATACGAGTATTCATGTATTCATCGGTCACTCATTGAGTGCGAGATACCCACTCTTTTATGCCGCTCAAGAACACTTGTGAACTTCATCTAGAAGACAATAAACGACCATCTTTGTACATAATTATATTACATATCTGCTTTGAAGTTCTTTAGATTTATTGTCAGCGTGTGGTAATTGCACGTGAAAGGTACGCCAGTGTGCTGAGAATGCGTCATTGCTGAAAACCATCAAGTTACAAACAGCCTAGATATCCTCTGTATTATTCAAAGGACGTCCACATCATTAAATACAAAAAAGAAGACCCAAGTCCATCAAGCAAACTGACCCCTTCACAAGGAATGTAAATATTTATCATGATGACAATTACGAATTAGTTTGTATTCAGAATGTTGCCTTACCATCAGAGTTCAGCATATTGTTATTGGAAAAACTAAAAAAGAAAAGTTTCTGTTTTTTCATGTTTACAGAAACGTGTGTGTTTATTGTTATTATTATTATCATTTTAGCTTCGAGCTCTTTCACCGCTGTTTCGGAGCAAAACTCTTGCAGACGGAGATGGAGATTGCTTACGATCCACGCGGTGGACCCATGGTGGATTACACCTGCGAAATGTTCGGTGTCAGTGTGGGCGTGTCCGTTACCAGGGCGATGAAGTACAAGGCGGAGTTTGAGAAAGAGGATGCAGAGGACCTTCTGAGAAAGAAACTGAGAGGTGAGTGTCACGTAGAGTTTAGAAGTCAGGAAACTGGAGCGCAGCGAAAAACTTATAATGAGAGTACCGATCCCTGGGACCGATCCTCTTATTTAAGAACCTGTGTCCTGAAATACGTAGCGATGTTGAAGTCATTATGGTCATTATTATCAATGTTTGCAGGGACCTGAACAAATCTTTTCAATTAGAAAATAAAAAGAGGCTAGCAATTTAAAGCATAGCACTGCAGACAGAAAGGACTACACTAAAACCAACGTACAGAAAGACAGACATGACAGACAAACAAACTTTAGTAACTTTATTAACGAACAAACAGAAAAAAAAAACCTTATTGGAGCAGCCTAGAGTGAAGCATGTGCCAATGCAACCACAGTCATGTCAGTTTGTAACTGCACATTTGCACACTGTCGCAGAAGAATGTCAAATTCCTTCTGATCTGTGAGTAGTGGAGTTAAGTTAAGAAATTTAAATGATATTGCTCTTGCGGTCTTGTCATGTTACTGGTAACTTATGGCAAGGGCGATAATATCTGTACTGACAATTTCAAAAATTGCCCAAACTTTCACACGTCAATCCGTTCCTTGTTTGTTTGGTTGCGTGTTTTTTTTTTTTTTTTTTTTTTTTTTTGGGAGGGGAGGGGGTAGTGCTTTGACTCAACTGATATTGAAATTGAATGGATGATTTATTAGGTCACAACTGAAATGTTATACACGGAGCCGGCTAACTGCAGCACAGTATCCGCCTAAAAAATCACTTAACCTCAATTTGTTTACCCTTTAACTGCACTGAGTTTTACCGTCTTTATTAGTATTGTTGACACTGTTAATACATGAGCATTATCAATATGATCATGACGAATGAAAGCATCTTGTATGTGCTGTCATAAGAATACAACATGATCTTCTCCAAATTTTATTAAATCCATATAGGAAAGAGACAAAAGTCCTTGCAGAACAGTGCAATGGTGATCCATATTGGAGAAAAAATAAGGAAGTTATGAAATTTAAAGATTTCGGAATATTTCAGAAAACTCATTTTGAGCAGTCGTTATGAATATTCAAATTAGCAAGTTGATGATGTCATGCTCTCACAATTTCTTATTCATTCCATATACGAAAGCGACAATATTCCCATATTTCAAAAGTATAAGACAAAACTTTCAAAACCATGCATTTTTTAAAAGTTAGCTCTGATATATTTTGGTATGGTAATATGCTCTTAGCTGTATTGTCTAAAGATGGATTTTTCCCGAATTTCATTTACAACATTCACGGAAGCTTGTGAGGGCACAGCATCATCAACTCGTAAATTTGAATATTCATAGGGGAAAAAAATCGAAGAAATGTGAAGGTTCAAAATATCATATCTTTCTTATTTCTCATTTGATTTCTGGCATTCTGTTGGATTCTTTTTCCTTTCTTTTAGAGTTTATTTATTTTCAAGGTTTATTTCTTCTTTGACGTTTCCATGTTTGTATTTTCATCTTACAAACAGGATTACACCGTGCAACGCAGAATGCACAGGACAGGTGGTCCCAAAAAGTTCTGCATATCTGGGCGACCTCGCCAGACGTCGCTGAGAAGCTCACTTCAGAGTACAAAATGCTCTGTGAGGATGAATCCTCAACTCATCTCACATCGGAGGTTGTCATCATGGTGACCGTCGTCAACGACGAACATCACTCGATGTTTAAATCACCGAAAACAAAGAAGAAAGGAAAATAGCAACCTCCGATTTTAATGGGCCAGTAGAGAAAGAAAGTCAGTCAGTGTTAAGCCCTGCATGCGTCATGATTCTTATTGTGCACTCTATTGGCAATGAAATCACAGCATCAAGAACTTACGGAAAAATTATCATATCACTTTACACAATGTATAGATGAATCCGACTTCAATGCACTGTAACTTAACCCATTTCATACGGGAACCTGGTGGCCTGTGTATTAAGTCCACGGGAATTTCAGAATTCAGTACGGAATGGGTTAAGGTGGTATCTCTCTGAGCTGTGAATATTTGCAAGCGTAGCGAATTAGGCTATAGGGAATCCCGGGGTTCGTTAACAGTTGTAATCAAATTCATAAATAGTTTTCTTTGTCCTATCTTAAACGGTTTTTCATGTCCCAAAGAAATTTTGAACATGTTGAAGAAAAAACTGTTTACGACAATGAAAACTGTTTGTAAATTTAATTGCACTACCTTTTTTATTTACGACGTTGATTACAACTGTTAATGAACCCTGGTCTAAACCCTCTCAGTGAGATACCGCCTTTATGGCGGCCATTAACTGGGAGGCTTCCAAAGAAGAACAAAACACTTTCAATGCTTATGCAATGAGCCAGATGCGTTGCTACGTCAGTACATGAATAATCTTTTGTTAGGCATATTTTAAGCCCCCAGTTATCATTATCATAAAGGAAAAAAAAACAGTCTTTGTATTTGATCGAAAAGAGAACCTGAAACAAGATGTGTACTGTGTACCTTACTGTTGTTTAAATATCAGTATAAATGGTTATTACCAATATTTCCATATGTAGCAGTTTGACACTAAGGTCTTGTAAACCTGCTTGGCGGTTGCCTTATTCGGTGCAAAAAAAAACCAAAAAACCACACAACTCAAAACAAGAAGCTGCGCTGAAGATGTAGAAGTCTGTATACGAGTAGGTTTATACTACGTGATATTTTGTACTATTTTACATATCCTTTTTTGTATGCTTGTACGTATAAAAACTGTGCAATCTCCATTGCGTTTTTCTTTCAGTAAGTTCTGAAATGGCTGATAGTTAAGTGACCTTTTAAGCTTTATGCTCTCCTATAGTGTAAAAGTAGGATTTTTAATGGAGGTCTGTGTTTAAGAATTCTTTGTCTTCCTCCATGTATAAACAGAGACGACACTGGCTAACTTATTTGCAGTCTCTCGCGTTTAGCATGGCCAATTTCGATAGTCTATTTATAGTATATAGTTTGATTTCACTATCTCGCAAAGCGTGTATATGTTCTTAACAGTCTTTCAATAGTAGGTATCGTGTAAGTATAGTAATATCAAAGCTTGTAATACGCTTGATTTGTCAAAGGACCAAAGGAAAATATTTTTCCCGATGTGACTTGTCACTATTCTTCAGGAAAACTGCCAGTGCTTAATGGACGTGGATATAGGTATAGGTGAATAAAATCAACACCTCGTATACTGAAGCATGATACCATTTATGAATGCATTTTTGTCCTTATATGCATTTATTATTATGCAACGTACTTAACTTTTCTAGCGTAATGAAAGAGCACTTGACTTACCTCTAAAAGCAGTGGGAATACCCATTGTTACGGTAACAAGTCTATATAACTTCGGGGGGGGGGGGGGGGTTTCATGCCAAATACATTTTGTAGAATTCACCGTATCATGTTGTCAAAAATAATATCACGAACTGTAGAAGTCTTCTTATCCCGCAATGATTAGTCCTTTCCGATTTTCCTCAGACTTTCACTGATGCGTTCTATCAGTATTTCTGCTTTCACTCAATAATCATATTCACATCTTAACTGGTCTTTGGTTTCCTTTGATACAAGTGTGACAGTGAATTGATTACAAATGATGTCGTAGAATGCCAGGTGTATAGTTAAAGCTTTTTGACATGTCTATCTCAGCGGCATTTTGGTCTGTAAAAGCCAATATGGAATGATATGGAGATAATAGACAACGGTGTAAGGCATAGGGATAGTTATGATATAGTCATGTGGTATACGATAACATGCATTAAAAGTGAAATAGAATGACATGAAATGAAACATAATTTGTCGTTATGATTGTGATGTCAATATAACGTTTCGAAAACATATTTGTTGATTTCAAAATCATAGTACTTCTATGTGTAGACACGATGATAGGGGACTGTAAAATAGACAGGAACAACGGAATGATAAGTTACGAGATTGTACTGTATATAGAATGAACGTAGCAAATGATTTGTACATTCAATATTCTTTGCTGAAATGTGAAATGCTGAACCGAATTGAACTGAAATTGAATGAAGTGAAATATTTTTGTAAAGAGTGTATTATTTTACAATTACAAAAAAAAAATACAAAGTACTGTATATGGAGAACTGTAAAGAAACAATGCAATATATTTTAACATAGTGAAAAAAAAAAAAATGACCAGCAGAAATAAATAAACGTACGATTATTGTAAAATGTGTGCAATCAATTTCGTACTTGGGAGACGTTGGTGCTGAGTTGGTGCAGAGAGGTGGGAAGAGACCAACTCCCTGGTTGGTGGCCGGTGTGGCTGGCTGTGCAGAGAAGAGGGCGTCACGTCTATGTGATGTATTGGGAAAGATGCTGGTAGCTTACATGGGTGCGTTGATTGTCAGTGTAGTGTGTGTGTGTTGAGTGAAGTGTGGTTCAAATAAAATATATTAGGTTTTTTTTTTCTCAGTTAGCAAAGTGGGGAAAGACACCAGATGGTGGACTGCACTTACTCAGAAGAAGAAGAAGAAGAAGAAGAAGAAGAAGAAGAAGAAGAAGAAGAAGTGGTGTCACGATTTTTCTTCTTTCAAGCAAAACTTTTCACTTTAGTCAAACATTGTCGCAATCATAACTGGTACACTCCAAAATTCAAGTTGCTATGGTAATATCTACACTTTTAAATTGCTATGACAGTAGCATTGACATTGATGGGTCTAGTTTGAGAAAACATGCACCCATGTGATGCGCAAAAGATAGGGAAATTTGTAGCATTGAAACTTTTATCTTAAAAAGTTTTTTTTTTCATCTGCAAATGGTAGATAGTGCCTTTAAAAGAAAGAAAATGCGACACCTACGGTGTATATGCATGTACGTCCCTGTATGTTTTTATGTTCTTATTTACAATCACATTACTTTAAAAACAATATATTCAATATCGCATTTTGCCGATACAATTACATTTTAACAGAAGTAATACAAAATTGTACAAACATACATATTAATCTGAACCATTGTTTAAAGTGATTATATTAATAATCAGAAAACGGATTAGAAACATATTTAAGACAACTTTGTACAAAGAGATGTGGGTCACACAATAAATTGAACTTACAAAAGAAAAAAGTAAAGTAACGGGTGCACACACACACACACACACACACACACACTTTTCATTTCATTTCATTTCATTTTGTTGTTTCTGCATGGTACAAATAATCAACTATGTTCACTTTCAGAAATATACAGCTGGTTCATTATAATTCATTGCTGATTTTGCACATGAGAGATAAACAAAAATCATGCTCATAGGAACACAGACGCTCGGGCACACAAAGGCAGGAGAAACGACAAAAGACATTGGGAAGGGGCAATGAGAGAGAGAGAGAGAGAGAGAGAGAGAGAGAGAGAGAGAGATGGAGAGAGAGGGAAAGAAGGAAGGATGGAAAGAAGGAAGGAAGGACGACTGTGGAAAGGAAGCAAGGATCAGCAGGAGCACATGGCGAGCAATACACATTACCAGACGCCATTCACTGACATGGGAACAGTAATAGACATCAGATAGATAGTGCAATTGAACTAATGGACAAAAAAAAATGCAAGTAACAACATAATCAAGGCATCACTTAAAAAAAAAAAAATGTCCAGACTAAAAGCAAGGTAATGTGACTCTACCCACCTCCCCCCCCCCCCACACACACACACATATGTGGCTTGTAAAAGTAAAAGTAAAAGTAATTTAACAGCCTTATCATGTGAAAGTTCCATGAAACAATGAATATCAATAAATCGACAGGCAGGATGGGCTTTCACAGTTTCATCGAAAATAGAGAAAAGGGAGGGGAAATGAGTAAAAACATCCTAGATAGTTTGGTGTACGAAGGATGTATCCCGGGCACTTTTACCTACTCCTTGTATAAGGCGTGTGTGTGTGCGTGTGTGTGCATATCTGTGTGTGTGTTTGTATTATTCATGTTGTTGTTTTTTTACAGAAAGAAGAGAGGAAAAAATAATAATTAGATAATTGATTAGAGAATTAATTATGCATCTCAAAAATAAATATATATTACAGTAAACCTACGCTGTTGTAAGGAATTCAACAAAACATACACACAATTCAAAGAAGCAAGAGAAGAGTATAATTTCATGTAAACTTCAGCACAATATTGAATCAATTAATTGCTTTACAAATTTAGTGCACAAGAACATACCTCAAAACATCTGCAAAATATCCTGATTATTCTACTCTGATAATACGTAAAACGATCAAAGTCCATTCTCAGGGAATCCCCAATCCCAAATACACCTCGCGAATTTCATGATCATAGGCCAGTCAGGAGTGTTCTGACAACTGCAGTTTACCCTGAATTCAATTGTTGCCGTTTTTATCTTTTAGTGACATGTTACGATTGAGTGCCGCTGTTCATCGAGGGTAACCGCAACTCGCACATTTAACACACATCGCCCTCTTGCGGCAAGACCTATAAAGAGACCTACTAACCGGATCATACCAGTCGGCGAAGGTTTTCGACTTGAGTCGGTTTTCAAGGTGAAAAGTCTCATTCTGTCGGAGACTAAGCATGGAATGGTCATAATTAATATGCCAGTTTGACTCTTTTAAACCTTTCCAAGAAATTGTTCTGTCAAAGATGGCGGAAAAGATGATGAAATTGCCCAAACGCTGGAGGGAGTTCGGTCGAGTCGGAGGTTAGGAGGAAAATGTTCAATAATGTCCGTTTTATTGTTTTTCAATTCAATTCAATTCAAACTTCATTTCATTTTTCGAAAAGAACATAAACATTTAACTTTCTTTGGTAACAGAGAATAAGGTTGCATAATCAAAACAAAGTAAATTGGGAGCAATAAAATTTGGAGCCTTGGTACCTGATACGTTGTAATGAAAATTGACTGACTGAAGTGATAAAGAAGATATAAAATTACGCCAAACATCGAAAAATGGAGGGACCCACTAAAAAGACGATGCTTGTAGAATGCCTCAGGTACAGAATGTCAATAGAAAATGAACTGATACAAAAAGGGGAAAAAGGCTGGGATAATAAAGTCAGAAAAAAAAATCTTTTACCCTGGATATATACTCACTTCATTTTCTTTTTTCATTCGTTTTTTCGATCATTTTTCCCTCGCTCATACATTATTAGTAAAAGGTACTAATGTAAGCCTCCTGCTGTTTTACCGATAACCCTTTCGTCAATTTTGCCATTCTTATGCTGCAATCTAGCGACACATGCTTAAAGACCGATGTGTAAAGTAGTTGTGGAACGGATGTTAATGAGAGTTTTCGCCGTGTCTAAATGCATGATGCACGGACAACTTCTAGAACATCACTCTCCTTGGTCAACCTCGTTCCTTGTACCTCTATGTTTGAACGTATACATTATTTTTAGGATGTGTTTATAAAAAATAAAAATGTAGCTGTATATAGCTCTTCTACCGCTGCAGACGGAGATGGAGATTGATTATTATCCCCACGGTGGATCAATCGTAGATTACACACATGCGTCATGTTCGGTGTCAGTCTGGGCGTGTCCGTTACCAGGGCGATGAAGTACAAGGGGGACTTTGAGAAAAAGGATGCAGAGGAAGAAACTGAGAGGTGGGCATCAGGTAGAGTTTAGAAGTTAGGAAACTGGAGCGCAGCGAAAAACTTAGAATGGGAGTACCGATCCTAGGGACCTGTGTCCTGAAACACGTACCGATATCGAAGGCATAATATTAATGTGTACAGGGACGTGATGATGATTTTTTAATTGAAAAAAAAAATAACAGTAAAAACAGCGAGTAATTAAAAGCATAGCAGTGCGGCACATTAGCCGGAAAGGTTCACAAGAAAAGAAGTATTATGCTAACAGACAGACAAAAAACACTAACAAACAGAAAAAAAGCAGAGTAGAAGTGAAGCATGTGCCAATGCAATCACAGTCATGACAGTCATACTCATTCTTTCAAATTTTGTAACTGCACATTGTCGTGTTATTGCAAGGACTTGAGTGTCTGTACTAAAAATTTCCAAAATTGACACGATTTTTACATATCCGTCCCTTGTTTGGTTGGTTGCTTTTATTTTTGGGAGGAATTTTGTGTTTTGACTGGTATTGAAATTGAATGGATGATTCATTAGCTCACAATTGGGACGTTACTGGGCACGCTGAGTCAGCTACCTGCAGCACAGTATCAACCTAGAAGAATTAATTGGAATTTTTTTTTGGACGTTTGTTGTTATCTATGCTATTGCCCAAAGCGTCTAGGAGTTGAATTTCCGTACGTTACATTTGTTCATATACGTCACTCTATTCTTCATCTTTTTTTCAGGCTCTAAAATATTACTCTTTTTTTCTCCACGACATGCTTCTGCAGAAGATCGCTGTGCGTTTTTGTTTTTTGTTTTTGTCTTCTCTTTGTTAGTCTTGTCCATTCCGTTTTGTCCCGTACTGTCTTTCCTTCAGTAATTGTTTTATTGTCTAGTCTTGTTTCATGTTTGTTGGCGTCTATGTAAGTGTATTTAATCAGTCAATCTAATTTCAGTGGGCTTCCAGACTTCTTCCACTTCTTCTTTTTTTTTTTTTGGGGGGGGGGGGTGTATTTACGATGCTTCAATTTATCTTTCCATCGATGTTCTTTTCAAAAGGGGCCCATATTCTCCAAGCTCTGTCTTTTTAGTGGGTCCCTCTATTTTTCATGTACTTCACTTCTGCTTCTTTTCTTTTTTTTACTACAATGTATAATCACTCTAAGGTCCTCACTTATTGAACAGTCTTTTCATTTCACAATGTTCTGTTTACCTACTCTCTGTTATCAAAGGAATTGAAACATATATGTTTTGTCGAAAAATGAAATAAACTTTGAATTGAATTGAAGAAAAAAAAATCACTCAACCTCATGTACCCTTGACTACACTGAGTTTCACCGCTTTTATTAGTGTTGTTGACAATGTATATACATGAGCATTGTCATTATGACCATCACGAATTAAAGCGTACTGTAGTGTGCTGTCATTAGAATACATTTAATAAGATCTTCTTTCAAAGAAGAAATCCACTCTAAAATTTTATCAATTCCATAGGAAAGGGGGGGGGGAATCCCTGGAGAATAGTACAAAAATGACCCAAATTGAAGAAAAAAAATGAAGAAGTTATGAAATTTTAAGATTTCGAAATTTTTCAGAAAACACTTCAAGATTCAAGATTCAAATTCATTTTCACTAACATCAAAGAAAATAAAGAAATTATATACAATGTATATGCACAGGATATTTGTAATAATTACATAAAGAGTATAATACAAGTTAACCAAGGATGGGGATGGAAATGGAGGATCCCACTAAGAATGAAAGCAGTCTCTATGAATATTCAAAGAAGCAAGTTGATGGTGTATGCTCTCACAATTTCCTATTCATTCCATATACGAAAATTACAAAAACCTCAGGTTTTAGCTGTATAAATACAAAATTGCATTAAAACCATCCAAAATTTAGGAGAAAAAATGTTAACTCTGATATATTAAGGTATGGTAATATGATCTTACCTATATATATTAGTTAAAGATGAAATTTTTCCAGGTTTCTGTCATTCTTTTTTCTGGGTGGGGGGACACTTTTTTTTACTCTTTCTTTTAGAGTTTATTTATTTTGAGGTGGATTTCTTCTGCAACGTTTCCATGTTTGTGCTTTCATCTTTCGCAAAGGATTAGACCGTGCAACGCAGAATGCAAAGGACAGGTGGGCCAAAAGGAGTCTGCATATCTGGGCGACCTCGCCATTTGCAGATGTCGCTGAGAAGCTCACTCTTGTATACAAAAAGCTCTGTGAAGATGAATCCTCAACTCATCTCATATCGGAGGTTTTCATCATGGTCGTCAACAACAAACATCACTCGATGCTCAAATAAACAAAAAAGGAAAGACGAAAGGAAAATAACAACCTTCGCTTTTGATAGGCCAACAGAGAAATTAAGCTGTCCGTCATGACTGTATTGATATGATGTGAGCTAACGCCCTCTATTGGCAATGAAATTACTGCAGCAAGCCCTTTCGGACAAATTATCATAATTATCACACATTTATGTAGCGTGTGTGTCAAGTGAAGTGTAGTTCAAATGATAATGAGAACCGCACTTC
Source organism: Diadema antillarum (assembly GCF_040938485.1). Classification (NCBI taxonomy): domain Eukaryota; kingdom Metazoa; phylum Echinodermata; class Echinoidea; order Diadematoida; family Diadematidae; genus Diadema; species Diadema antillarum. Next base: position 241,295 of record NW_027271640.1, on the reverse strand, counting down.
CATCACTTCGGGGCACTCTGGACGGTAAAATCCAGCCTCTCCAATACAAGGTGTTCGACATCACTTCTCTGGCAAGGATCGACCCACCATGCCCGTGAGGACTAGTCTGCTATAATCACGACACAAAGACATAAAAATCATCACAGCAATCGTGCTGTGCAATATTTCCGACACTTTTTTTAAAATCCTAGCACATTGTAATGGCTCCCTTCACGCCAAGCCTTTTTGTGCGGCCAAAGGCCAGAGGGGGCGCTATGCAAGTTTGACTTGTATACAGGATGATTGGAAAGAGTCACAATCCTGGACTATAATGAAAATCTTTGTCTTTATTTTAGCTTTGTTTTATTTGTTGATATCTTGAACAGGACGAAAATAGAGGTGAAATATACTAGCATGTAAGTATGATTAGTATCAAATTGAATTTGTAATCGTTGGGATGGTAACTATAAATTAGTTAAAGTGACCACAGTTCCGGTTGAGGGGAGTATTCAGGTTTATAATATTCCTAAGTGAGATAATGAGAAACCTCTTATGAAATATGAAAGAGTATGTAATATTTAAGAAGGAGTCAACGTTTATTGGATGAAAATTGGTTTCAAATGGCCGAGCTAGATATCAAAACAAAAAGCGGTAATAATAAAAAGCGACAGGCCACGACTTTTATCAGGATCTCTTTGTTTCACCTATAGTTTTTGGATATTTCAATCATATCAAAACCGATTTTCATTAAATAAACTTTTGATTTCCCTTAGAATTGTATGGTCTTTGACATCTAATAGAGTGGTTTCTGAATACCTCGCAACACATTAAAAGTTACATTCTTACCTCAACCAGAATTGTACACACCCTTTAACACTCTGTCATGCTTGCCCATAAGTTTGTGTGAGATTTGTAGGCATTTGACTATTTCTATTTGCACACAGAGAGTAAAAGAATGGGGCGCAAATATAACTGTGTGATTGAAAGAATGTAGCAATATTACTAGACACTGTATTTAAAAGTTTGACTAAAATCGGACAATTCATTCAAAATCCCGGTTCGAAAGCTATGCACTGTTAAAGTTCGTGTTCAGCCATAGCCTTTTGCAAAGGCAGCTCACTCTAATCAGGGAGGTGGTCACCTCCCTGCTCTAATTTCGGCACACGTACACAGAGAAATCTCTTCCCACCTACCAGCAGAGAGCGATGGACTCACACATCCAACGAGCGACCGGCGAGCTGCGAGAGTAGCTAGCTCCCAACCGATCACTGTGTGCGCGCGAGTCCATCGCCCGCCGTATCATGCGAGTCCATTGTTACTGCCTTACATTGATCCAAGGAGCTTGTTTGAAGCTCATTGAAGAATTTAAGAAAATATATATCTGAAAGAGGTAAGTCGAAGCGGTCTTCAATCGGCCAAGATATCTATAGTGAAAATAATGATGTTGATTTTTTTAACATTCTTTTGATACTGTTGTAAATTACGTCGTTGTATGTGAAATCAAAAAGGTGTAATCTTCTCATCCAGTGACACCTATACACCAAAACTTTTAATGTTCATATCTTTTGAACAGATTGTCCAATTTTTATCAAATTTGCTGATGTGTTCTAATGAATCTGCTGCATTCAGTCAAGCCACATGTTAACTGGGGTTACATATCCCTTTAACATGATTATGAATCACTGTGAGGACAACTATACTGACTTCAAACTTTTGCTCAGAGCTGCTCTCTTACCATCCGAGGAATCAAAAGATTAAACTCAAATATTTATGTGAATAGAGAGAATGCAGCAATGTTAACAGAATACATCAGACAGCAAAGTTTGAGGAATTAAAATCGGACACTCCGTTCTACAATTTTTAAAGTTTCGGTGCTGCCGCTGCTGGATGAGAATACTACAACTCGTACATGGACAAGGATGGAAACAAAATATAAAGAGGATTTAACAGAATTTAGTTTTTCTGCTATGATAATAAATACAACAACACTTACCTCATTCAGAAAAACAGGAGGAATTATATTACCCTTAATATAATGTCAGTGTCAACACGAAGGATAGTGTATGTTTCATTCATTAAAAAGAACATTTTGTGGAAAAAATGTATTATCTGTACGTATGTATGTGTATTTTCCTATATGTCCATTTAGAAAGATCATAATTACTCTCTAAACTCCTTAACTTGAAAATCAGTCTATAAGATCACGGTGGTGAGGGATCGATACAAAGTTAGATTGAGAAAATGAATGAATCTATTTTTCTTTCTTTTTGTTGTTGTTGAGATTTTCAATTCAATAGTAGATTGTTCTCTCACCTCAATCTGAAGAATTTAGAGAGTATTATGACGTTATTGACAGGGTAAGTAATTAAACAAATTAAACAAAAATACATAGACATACACATAATTATGTGAATGTTTGCTCAAAATCATTACGTTTATTAGAAAAGAGAGGCCCCGGTCAAAGGCAACCTTGTAGAGGTACGGGCCACTCAAATGTAACTTACAAAAGAAACAAAAGGAAAATAAAGGAAGGACACGCACACACAGTCACAGACGCTCGAGAAAACTGAAAAAAAAAGAAGAGAAAAGGCATTTGGAAGGGCAGGGCAACTGGAGATAGAGAGAGAGAGAAGGAAAGAAGGAAAGAAAGAAAGAAAGAAAGAAAGAAAGAAAGAAAGAAAGGAAAAAGAACTACGGAGAGGAAGCAAGGATCAGCAGCAGCACACGACGAGATTGTCAGACCGTACAAACCACTGGTTTGGGCACAGTAATTGACATCTGATAACTATAATTCAAATAAGCTGATAACACAAACAAACAGACAAACAAACAAAAAACACGTTTTAATTGATATTTTTTATACAATCCGAATAAAATTGTCTTTATTTTTCGTTTGAATAAAGCATGACCTGCTATGCATTTTAAATGGACTGTACAGTACTGGCTGAGGCGAGGATTCAGCTTGTAACGTTTTGCGAGATACTTAGAAACCACTCTATGAAATGTGAAATAGCATACAATTCAAGGGGTATCAAAAGTTTAATTGATGAAATTATTTGATGAATTTGATGACTGAGATTGTGGCGGTTTGACGGACTTGAACACTCAATAAAGTAGACTGGAGACGATGGATATAGATTGCGGAATTTCACTTATACTTTCCGGTAGTACGATCTCAATATTTTCGATCGATTCACAGATCGATTAACATTATACCACATCCCACTTTCTGAGTTCCATATTAACATTTGAAAAATGTATGTCCAGTTCAAAATAATGTCCACAATCGAATGTCAAAAAACATTTCCAAAACAATTATTGTCTAAACGTGCGTAATTCTTTGAATGATATTTAAAGTCCATTCAAAGTCCACATATTTCTTAATCTCACATCGAGGTTCTCCACATATTTCTGAGTCCGGTATCGGAAGTTTCGCTTTAGAGTCACAGTCCCAATATAATAAAAGGCAACGTAACTTCTCAAAAGTCATAACTGTGTTATTTGCGTGTTTAAATAAAATCTTACCCAAACCTGAGTTTACTTCAAACCCGTTTCTTTTATTTCAAAGTCCTAATACTTTTTTTTCTTGTAAGCTACGTCCAAAATAATCCCAATTTAGTTCTTCTTCGGTTTACTGTTTTATTTGATTTAAAGATTTAATCTATCGGGTGGCTTTGAGATTCTCCCACGGCCTGTCCTGTAGAACTGTCTCGGAGCGGCACGTGGTGGGGATCTCTCTGGCTCAGGTGGTTGCTTGACTTCCTGCTCTCGGGCTGGAAACTCTGGCGGCTTGTTGTTCGGGTGCTCCCATGCTCGACGTCGAGGAACAAGCGCACGCCGGTTTCGTCTTTCAATAGCGTACCACGAGATGTTGAGACGATGTACGATCGAGGCGTTCCTGCTTCCCCGATGACGGTTGCGGGCTGATTGAGCTCTCTATGCCGTACTCTCTCCCCTGGTTTGAGCTGTGGAAGAGATGCGACCCTATGGCGTTTGTAATTCTCGCTCTTTGTGCTCTGTATCGTTTGTCCTGAGCACGAAACTGTTCTATGTCTGGCCATTTGGGGTCAAGTTGTGATGGGTGCGAAGGCAATGTTGTTCGCATTTGTCGCCCCATCAGTAGCTGTGCTGGAGTTTGGCCAGTCGCGAGTGGTGACGATCGATACACAAGCAAAGCAAGGTATGGGTCTTTGGCTTTGCTTAGCAGTCCTTCGATTGTTTGTACGGCTCTTTCTGCTTCCCCGTTGCTTTGTGGAAAGCGAGGGCTGCTTGTGATGTGTTCAAATCCGTACATTTCCGAAAGTACGATCTCAATATTATACCTATACTTTCCGGTAGTACGATCTCAATATTATACCTATACTTTCCGGTAGTACGATCTCAATATTCATGATCGATTCACAGATCGATTAACATCATACCACAGAGATAATCAAAAACAAAAACAATGAAAAACAAAGATATCCTAATGAAAGTCGTGGCCTGTTCATTTTATTAGGATCGTTTGTTTGTGTGTTTGTTTGTTTATTTGTTTGTTTGTTTTTTGGATATCTCAACCATTTCAAGGTCATTTATCATTGAATAAACGTTGAATCCTTTCATATTCTAGAAGAGGTTTCTTTATCTCACCAAAAATGTAATAAACTTGAATCCTTTCCTCAACCAGTACTGCGCAGTCCCTTTAAGATCACCACTTAATTCGTTTAAAAAACTTGGTCCCGGCAAATTCATTCTGTGCAAGGATATAGTGCGGAATATGTTACAGCATAGTAAGTGAAATACGTTTCATCGTCTTGTAGTGTACACTATCTATGAACACTAATACACGTTGTACTTCTACAAAATATACATCATCAAAAAATAGGTCCATATTATTCCTCCTTCCAGCATTGGCCATTTTGTAATTATGACTTTTGCTACACAGCATGCTTGATTTCCCTGAAGTCATAGGCCTAGATACATTAATAATCCAAACAAAACTGAATAACATCCACAAGTTAGTACATTAGGAGATGGATTTCTGCGAACTAGTCTTCAGCATAATTATCTTTTCACACATTAACGGTGCATGGAGTTTAATTTACACGAAAATCCATTACTAGTCATTGATGGCTGTAAGTTTTGTGTAGGCCTATACTCATCAATTCATGCTTTTGATATTCATGAAATCTACAAGATTTGTTTTGTATAAATCAACACGGTGGAGGAAGCACCATTTCATTAAATTTCTGCGTAACCTTTGTCGCATATTGTTACTCATATAGCTGGGCACCACTGTTTATTTTTCTCATTAAAAACCTTCGCATTTGACATTGCTGTGGTGGCCTGAAATGAAAAGAAATGAATGTTAATATCTATTTTTGATTTCTGCTGCTAAATCGGGTCCCCGAAATATAGCCTTGGAAATTTGCTGGCCTGACATAAATTTCTAGTGGCCCCGGGCGTCGAGCCCTGGATATGGTGATACTTTTTTTTTCGCTATTTATTGGTTGTATCCGAATTCTCTCAGTTTGATTAGTGCATGCAGGGAGAACGTTCGTCGCGTGAACATTGTACAGCTGCGTCGTTTTTACCCATTGGGCATTTTATTGCAGGAACTCCCTCCGATGACAAACGGATCGGCAGCTTATCTGATTGGCTACAGATGATGTCATTACATAGACTGACGACCTCTGCCTGTCAACCGCTTTGCGCAGCATCGACGATATACGTTGCATCCATCAGGAAGTAACTGGTGAGTGCAAGTACACTGAATGTAGGCCTACTTCCCTGATTGCAATTGCATTGCATCAGACTAGTGTTTGTGCGTCTAGAGCTAAGCGGAGGACTGACATTGGACTGCCTGAGCTATGGAAGCCTATATTTGCACTTTTGGAGAGACATCGATGAAAAATGAATATGATATACCGCACCAAACTTCTACGAATTTCAAGATGACCACGGTGCGACGTCAGGAAAAGTCTTCTGCACTGATCAATTTTTATTTTTACTGGTAATTTGTGTGTTTTCATTGATTATGCTTCCGCAAGTAAAAAAACAAACAAAACAAAACAAAACAAAAAACACAACAACAATTACGGCCTACTTGATATATTTATTTTTGAGGCCTCCATCCATTTCAAGCTTAATCGCTTATGATGGTGGTCTCCTGCATTCAATTATCTCTGTTGTTTACTGAAAAATACTGTATATCTTATTTTATGTTTCTGTGTATCTACATTGCTCAATGCAATCACCTATGTGTATCTATTATTTTATGTACTGTTATCGATTTATTTCACTGCACTTGTTATTCTTTGTCTTTGTACTTTTTGAAGTTTGCATTCAAATTGCATCTGATTGAATGCAGAAATAAAAGCAAACAAAAAAAAAATATATATATGTATATATATATATATATGTGTGTGTGTGTGTGTGTTTGTGTGTCTCTGTGTGTGTGCGTGCGTGTGTGGGTGGGTGTGTGTGTGTGTTGGTAGCAAAACTGTTCTTGCACCGCCCCGCCATGTTGTCACTATATATATATAATAGGGCCTATATATAATTATATATATATATATGTGTGTTTATATATATATATATGTGAGATATGAGAAATGAGGAGAAATCGGTGCGTAGCTTTGACATCATTATTCCTCTTACTGTTCCTCTTACTGTTCCTATGTATATATATATATATTGTGAAGATTGAACAAAACATAACCAAAATTCAAAGTAAAGAGAAACATGTAATGCTGCAGCACAACATTGATTCAAGTAATTACTTCACAGATAAACAACACATCTATATTTCACAGTTATTATAGTTGTAAATACATAACTCTAAATTTCGCTTTGAAGAAAAAAAAGACATTTTGCGACATCTACTTTCATCGCTTCCAATTAGATAAGCCTATGTCTGTAGCAACACATTCATGGAAAGAGGGAAAATACCAACTGTCATTCCCCCACAAAAAAATAACAAACAAACACAACAAAACAAAACACTCAAAAAATTTCGCGTGCATTTTTACTTCATGAGAGCTCAGCTTCGCGGGAAATAAAATTCATTTGTGATTTCTACATAAGTTATGTAGAAATTAGCATAAACGATGTAATTTGTGAGAGCGCTAGACTACAAGAAATCTGCGCCTTGATTGAGGCATGCTGCGCAAGTGTACTTCGGAAACTTGTTTTTACGGGTGTGAGCCCTAGACTTTCACTTCCTGAACAATCTTATGTGAATATCTTTTACGGGAAGTTGGTCTAATGTTCTCTCACAAAAGAAGATCCTACATTTCTCTAATAATACTTCATTCGCTCGATCTGCGCACGGTTAATGCACACAGTAGATGCCAATCATACGTTGACCATACTTATGAATATTCATGATTCATGATTGACCTTTTTGTTGATTTGGTTTTTCCTTAACCTTACAAAGAAATTAATGGGGGAATTCACTTACCGCCCTCTAGTGGCCACAATTAGACAGCAGAATAAGAGGACCTGCAAGACCTGCGACAGCCTACCAGTACAGTGTCCAGCAACAACTCAGACGCATCCGAGTCTAGAAATGAGCATGGTATGTGCGAGACTCATTCTGTTTGGTTTAATTGCTCATTCGAGCAAATGGAGCTGTCCGAGAAGGCGAGGAGGATGAAGGAGTGTTCCAACGCAGGAGGGAATTCGGTAAAATTGGAAGTCATGAGGTAAATCGTCAATAATTTCCATTTTACGGTTGTACTCATTTCCAGATTTTAAAATGCCTTTTGTGTTTGTGTAACTATTTTCAACTGTTAACCGATGTATCTCATAATATGAATATGAGACACCTCATTGTGTATCTAAATTATAGATCAATCAAGTCTGCTCCACTTCTTTATTTTATAACTATATTTGCCTCACTGATTTTATTGTTGTGTATCAACACCGTACTCAGCGTAAATCCGTACCGAGGAGTGGGGGGAAGGGGGATGATCAGCGATAGGTGACCATTACATATAATTACGATAACCCCATAACCGGACTTGCGCAAAACGTGGATTTTTAAAGATTTCTCAGACATATTCGTCTACTTTCTTTGCGTGCTTGAAAAATTGACAAAATTGGCTAAAATGTAACGATTTCCTTTTCATTTCTTACAGAAAATAATCATGAAGTATTTTGCGTACAAATAAACGACGTTGTAACATTTTGGATTTTCTGTCGAACCAAGTATAAGGAAACTTGTAGTAATTTGAGCTTGATTCTGTAACATAATTTCCTGTATTTGAGCAATAAACCTTTGGGTAACATCACATTCACAAAACAAATGTGCAATTGTTTCTGTGGAGCTCGAACAAAACGTGCAGAGCCGTGTGTCAGATATTCCCATTGCAAAAAGTAATTTGTTAACACCAATATTTCTATGTAAAATCTTATACTGAAAATAACAAAGTCTTTGATTCAGAGTAGATGTATAAGGAACATTTTTAGTCCAATCTAAATTTTGGTTAAATATTTCTTTCCATTTCCTTTCTGATTTAGGTGGTTGAAATATTCTATCACATAGTGTTCGGTGTATATATCAACATATCTTAATTCTTTTTAAACAAATGATATATCGTGTCTTTTTGTTGCGTCTTTATTTCATTATCATTTGCTGACTTCTTTTCAGTATATTTTTTTCACTCTAAGGGGATTGCATGAATAACTAAAAAATACTCTAAAAAATTACAGCAAACACCATTTAGCCCGAAACTGTTCAAAACTTTAAAAAGAAAAAGTGAACCGTCATTACTCAATAATTGTTTAATCTTTAATATGTCCCTTGAAACATTGTTTACTTAAAAGCAATCTAATTATTTATGCAAATTAATGAATTAAACCAGATTACCTGGTTTTCACTTGTTCTACGGATAACTTAGGGGAAAACAATATATTCACACCAAGCCTTAAGAATTTCACTCATAAAATAGCTTTGAATCAAATTGATTTTATTTTCTGTTCCGGCCATATTGCAATACCAAATCATATTGCCCCATTAGTTATCTAAATAATGTTAAAAATTCATTTCCTCTATTTTGATCATTTAATAATTTTTTCACCAGGTGAGTTTAAGTCTAGAAATTACAGATGAAAAACGAAACATCTTTACATGTTATATGGAGGGGAGATCTTGCATTTTCAGGCCTGAAATTCAGGGATAATATGGTGCACACTTTTGGTGAGCTTCTTATAGCTTCTGATATACTAAACATATATAATATTCTACATATTGCAGAGATTCCAACCAATAGAGAAGTGCCTCTGATCCCGATTAATGGTATCATCTCTTCACTAACTTGACTTTAGGACCTTAGTGCCTGTGAGTACGAATCTGCAAAGATTCTATCGTCGCAGATTCAATGTCATTACAGCTTTGCCAGCCGAACGTTAAAACATTGAATGTAAACAATGGCAACAAGTAGATGGAGACCTAGACCATTTTTAAATTTCATGATGCTCAATCTGCACACGGTTAATTAACACGTTTGCTGCCAATCATATGTTGACCATACTTCATGAATAATCATGATTCGGCCGGGCCCATTGATTTTGTTGTTGTTGTTTTTTCCTCAATCTTTGAAACCAATTAATGGTGGCTTCACTTACCGCCCTCATGTGGCCACAATAGACACAGCAGAATTAGAACGCAGCAGCAACAGCATCAACAGCACCAGGAGGCGCACCAGCAGGATGTCACATCGAGGAATTTCGACATTCGACTTCATTCGGTGTCCAAGTTCAAAAGACGAATCCGAGTACAGAATGAGCATGGGATGGTCGAGTCCCGCATTCTGTTTCATTGCTCATTCGAGAAAATGGAGCTGTCGGAGATGGCAAGGAGGATGAAGGAGTGTTCCAACGCAGGAGGGAATTCTGTAGAATCGGAGGTCATTAGGTAAGCGGTCAATAATTTCCATTTTACGGTTGTACTCATTTCCAACTTTTAATATGCCTGTTGTGTTACGTTTAAGTAACTATTTCAACTATGTTACGATGCATCACATATATCATAAACAACATAAGACACTTCATCGTGTATCTTTAGATTACTTTGGTCAGCTCCACTTCTGGTACTTTATAACTTTGGCTCACTGATTTTGTTGCCGGGTAAAAATAGAACCTTTATAGATATGGACTAGTCAGAGAGAGAGAGGGAGCGATCCCATTTTTTTACATCTGGTTCTCTTTGTAACCATGCAAAGGACATCACCCTGGGTTATCAACCCAGGGCTGCATAAGGCAGATGATTAAATTCAGATTATAATTATCATAATTGGTGACATGAATTGTAATATGTTTTGGGATGCAGTGTCATGGCAATCAGAACGTCTTTTAGAGATCATCATGAATTTTTATTTGACTCAGCTTACTCTCCTGCGAGGGTTACCAAAAATGCTGATTTTTTTTAAACAATGAAGGTACAGTTAATGATTGTGGAGTAAAAACCGTATGAGTGACCATTATCTGGTTTATTGTACCTGTCTGAGGTAAGAACGAGATCGCAATGTGAATCATTGTCACAATTTCAAAGTTAAGCGTAGCTATAAATATTTTGATGTGAATTTCTACACAAAATGACGTCAATCAGATTACATGGGAAAAGACTGAAAGTTGTAAAGATGTAAATAGCGCATGACTGTTTCTTTGAAGAAAAACTAGTTGAGGTGATTAACAAGCACGTCCCTCTCAAGAAAAAAGACCTGGAAACAAGAATCTCCATGGATGACGTCAGATGTATTGGATTTTTACTCACAAGAGAAATTTAAAGAAAAAACTTGCAGTAAAAGTTAGACAAAGATTGGAAGGAATGCAAACGGCTGAGAAATCAAATTACCACAAAGATCCGCCAAGCAAAGGCTGATTACATAACGAAAAGTGTAAAACTAAAGCAAAATAACAATCAACAAATTCGGAAGTCTTGAAAACTCTCATGCCAAGCCAAAAAAAAAAAAAAAATACAAAGACGGAGTAATTTCCATATGGATTTGGTGATCATGACTGTATATGGTTTCAAAGGCGGGTACTCTAGGCTTCCACAGAAGTGAATGGTGAGTCTTTGCCTGAACATAGAGAAGACTACTACAGTGTATGATGCCACATGCGTACAACAATATAAGGAAAATATAAGGAGAATTTCAAATATTTTTAGTTTTTTTAAAAAGAAGTGCACATTTCCTCGAGTCGTCACTTAAGGGTAATATTATTCCTCCTGCCTTCTGAAAGGGGCAAGTCAAGCGTTCTTTTAATATGCGAGAAAAGTGAAAGTAATAACGTTGAATTTTCTTAATGTTTTCTTTGCATTGTTTTACACATGTAACATCACAAGCTGTAGTAGTCTTCTCGTCCAGCAGTGGCTGAGCAGAAACTTCAAAAATCTATATAAGTTTTGAACGGATCATCTGATTTCCCCCCAATTTTCACTGATGTTTTCTACTAATATTGCTGCATTCACTCAATTCACATGTCTATGAAGGTGAACTTGTCCTTTAAGACAAAATAGAGTACAGTCTATTATAGTGGTCACCCTGGTGGTCACTTCTGAACATGCATGATCATTTCCTAATGTCATGTAACCGGCAGTTGATTGGATGATGGTTTGCATAAATTATTAAGGGGTGGAACATGCAAATGAAATAGATTGAAATGAACTTAAACTGAATTGAATTAAAAGCTATTATATTTATCATGTTGTTGCTAGGTGGTGTTATACAAAATTTTCCATAGCACCATGTGCTGCACCCTCAAAATATGGTGCTATAAATAGAATGATTTCTCTCTTTGAAGACAGTCCACACAAGTAATCATGTATTCATCGGTCACTCATTGAGTGGGAGATACCCACTCTTTTATGCCGCTCAAGAAGACTTGTGAACTTCATCTAGAAGACAATAAACGACCATCTTTGTACATAATTATATTACATATCTGCTTTGAAGTTCTTTAGATTGATTGTCAGCGTGTGGTAGTTGAACGTGAAAGGTACGCCAGTGTGCTGAGAATGTGTCATTGCTGAAAACCATCAAGTTACAAACAGCCTAGATATCCTCTGTATGATTCAAAGGACGTCCACATCATTAAATACAAAAAAGAAGACCCAAGTCCATCAAACAAACTGACCCCTTCACAAGCAATGTAAATATTTATCATGATGACAATTACGAATTAGTTTGTATTCAGAATGTTGCCTTACCATCAGAGTTCAGCATATTGTTATTGGAAAAACTAAAAAAGAAAAGTTTCTGTTTTTTCATGTTTACAGAAACGTGTGTGTTTATTGTTATTATCATTATCATTTTAGCTTCGAGCTCTTTCACCGCTGTTTCGGAGCAAAACTCTTGCAGACGGAGATGGAGATTGCTTACGATCCCCGCGGTGGACCCATGGTGGATTACACCTGCGAAATGTTCGGTGTCGGTGTGGGCGTGTCCGTTACCAGGGCGATGAAGTACAATGCGGAGTTTGAGAAAGAGGATGCAGAGGACCTTCTGAGAAAGAAACTGAGAGGTAAGTGTCACGTAGAGTTCAGAAGTTAGGAAACTGGAATGCAGAGAAACACTTAGAATGAGAGTACCGATCCCTGGGACCGATCCTCTTATAAGAACCTGTGTCCTGAAATACGTAGCGATGTTGAAGTCATCATGGTCATTATCATCAGTGTTTGCAGCGACCTGAAAACAAATCTTTTCAATTAAAAAATAAAAAGGCAAAGCACTGCAGACAGAAAGGACTACACTAAAACCAACGTACAGAAAGACAGACATGACAGACAAATAAAATTTAGCAACTTTATTAACGAACAAACAGAAAAAAACCTTATTGGAGCAGCCTAGAGTGAAGCATGTGCCAATGCAACCACAGTCATGTCAGTTTGTAACTGCACATTATTTTGCACACTGTCGCAGAAGAATGTTGAATTCCTCCTGATCTGTGAGTAGTGGAGTTAAGTTAAGAAATTTAAACGATATTGCTCTTGCGGTCTTGTCATGTTACTGGTAAGTTATGGCAAGGGCGAGAATATCTGTACTGAAAATTTCAAAAATTGCCAAAACTTTCACATATCCGTTCCTTGTTTGTTTGGTTGCGTTTTTTTTTTTTTTTTTGGGGGGGGGGGGGTAGTGCTTTGACTCAACTGATATTGAAATTGAATGGATGATTTATTAGGTCACAACTGAAATGTTATACACGGAGCCGGCTAACTGCAGCACAGTATCCGCCTAAAAATCACTTAACCTCAATTTGTTTACCCTTTAACTGCACTGAGTTTTACCGTCTTTATTAGTGTTGTTGACACTGTTGATACATGAGCATTAGCAATATGATCATTAAAGCGTCTTGTATGTGCTGTCATAAGAATACAACATGATCTTCTCCAAATTTTATTAAATCCATATAGGAAAGAGACAAAAGTCCTTGCAGAACAGTGCAATGGTGATCCATATTGGAGAAAAAATAAGGAAGTTATGAAATTTAAAGATTTCGGAATATTTCAGAAAACCCTTCTTGAGCAGTCGTTATGAATATTCAAATTAGCAAGTTTAGTGGGGTGGCTTAGTGACAAATATACTGATAATCGTGACACGCCGGACAAAAGTGTCATTTTTTCCTCAGACATTGGTATATATATGAGGATCAAAATTAGGGGGTGCTCCAAGAAATCCGCTAACAGAAAAAATGAGAAAATGCCCTTAATTTGTACATAACAATAATGTCTGAATTCAAAGACTATACACAGGGCATTCGCCAGGTTTCTGTACAATGCAATGCAATGTACATGGTTGCTAGTCTTAAAATTCAGACCCATAATACGACATATTATGTGCATGTTTACAGTAATACACCATTTTTACTGGTTTTCCTATGGTAACAGGTGGTTAGTCTGTGTTGCAGACCTGAGGGAGGTGTGTTGGAATAGTCCAGTTTTCTTAAGCACCTTTTCATTGAATAATTTCATATAATTTCTTGTAAAGGATTTTTTTAGTACTGTCTACCTCCTGTAGAGAAATGGCAAAGAGTGACATGTGACTCTGGCTCAGATACTTTAAATCTTGGGCAATGACTGAGCCAGGTGTAGGACTATGTCACAGTTCATTTTTTCTCCCAGAACTACTAGTTTACCAGTAGAAGAGCTGCATATTCCATTGAGAACTTAAGGTTTTGGGTATTGCCCTACATATTTCCTAACAAATTTAACCCGTTTCCTCCAAGATTGTGTGAATTCCATAGGTTTAGCGCAGGGATTACCTGGTTCCCGTAAGCAATTTTTATAGTCCGCACCTCCCCTCTTTATATGTTTCTTATTTCTTATGGGGGTTATTCAAATGTTTAAAAAAGTTAAAAGTCTGCTTTCATAGATAAAGTTGAATTTAGACAATTTGAATATTTTTAAAGATATATTGATATTTGTAATTTCACTCATAAAGACTTAAAGCGGTTTGAATATTTTTGGTCTGATAGCTATGTATAGACATGTTATTAAAAAGTAAAAGCAATGTTTGATTGGTTCACATTATCCAAAGAGGGTGGGATGTAGTTGGCTGGTGAACAAAGTCTATGGGGAAGTTTAAAAAGTTGATAGAAATAAAACAAAATCGGCATAGAGCAGAATCTAAATCACAATATGATATGACAAAATTCCCGACCCCAAAGGCGGTTGATTCTATGATGCTTTATGTCAAAATACATTCCACCCAAAAATACATGTGATTGATAGGAGGAAAAAGTATAGCACATTAAAAACAATATAGTTCAACTAACCCCATTAGTCCAGCAGCATAATGAAATGATTGTTAAGTTTTATCGCCTTGTCAATTGAAGATGATGTTACATAATGACAATTATCAAAGTCAGGTAGATCTACTAGTATATCAAGAAACCAAAAAGAAGGGGTGGGGTGGGGAGAGAAGAATGAAGTAAGTTATTAGTATCTGTAGTTTTGGTTTTCAGTATATTCATTTTAATTTCCTTAATTTCCGTTAGGTCATCATGGATTGGAGCATTTGTGTACTAGTAATCTGCCAGGAACAAACACAAGAAAAACTTAAAGGTCCTATATATACACTTTTGGGAGAGGGACTTGAAAAAAATGTTCAGGATATCACATTTTATGCATAATATGTGTAGGTCTGGGGGCATTTCATGAAGCATTTTGTCCGACAAGTTGTCGGACAAATTTGCTCTCTGCCAATCAGATGCAAGGATTTCTGTAGTTTGTAACAGTTTGTCAGAAAAATATCTGACCAAACTGCTTCATGAAATGCCCCCCTGTTGTATCACAAGACATCCTACCATATACAGTTTTTGCAATCAAAGCAAACATATAAAGAGATATCAGTATTTTTCTCATTAAAGCATAAATGCGGACGGTTTAGTCTGGAAACATGTTATCATAGAAATATTGTTCACATTTTGTGTTATTAACAATACTTAACATTGATTATACAGATTCATTTTTTTTTTACAGAGGTTCTTTCTATCCGTAACTCACACTTAAGAATAATTTTCAAGCACTAATTTTGGGTTTTTGCCTTTAATTATCCACAAAAAGGAGGACTCAATGCATAAAAGGTGTATGCTTTATTTTTGGAAAATGTTGAGGAGATCAGGAAAATAATATATATTGATGTAGAATTTGGACCTGAAGGAGCAGTTGAAGCATTTTTAAGAAACAATGCCTTGTGGCATCGTTCTTATCATCAAAAATTAATAATGACAAACTCAAATGAAAATTGGAGGGGGGAAGAAAAGATGAACATAATGACATGAGACAGCTTGGTAAAGATTAAACGCTAAAATAGACAATGCAGCCTCTTTTCTCAGTTCATACTTATCCAGAGTGTGTGCTTTCTTTCCAGTACCGGTATTATTATTTAGATAGGTTAGGGGAATCCCTTTGAATTGTGTGATACATCATTTTAAAGCTTACAGTCTGCTCTTTCAGAATCTGTCCTTAAAGGACAAGTCCACCTTCATGCGCACGTGGATTCAGTGAATACAACAATATTAGTAGGACACATCACAGAAAGCTTGGAAAAAATCGTACAATCCGTTCAAAAGTTATGATTTTTTAAGGTATCTGCACAGTCGCGGCTGGATGAAAAGACTACCACAGTGTATGATGTCACATGCGCACATTCTAAGGAAAATGAAATGAGAATTTCACAAAACCATACTTTTTGAATAAAGTTCACATAGTTTCTTTGACTTGCTAGTGACGTATGTCAAGGGTAATATTATTCCCCCTGCCTTCTGAAAGAGAAGTCGAGTATCCTTTTGTAAGCGAAAATAATTTATGTTGAATTTTCTTTATTCATTCTTTATATCGTTGTACACATGTGATATTACAAGGTATAGTAGTCTTCTCATCCAGCCTCGACTGCATGAGCAGAAACTTCAAAAATTCATAACTTTAGAACGGATTGTCCAATTTTCCTCAAACTCTCACTGATGTGTTCTACTATTGTTGCTGCATTCACTCAACCCACATGCTATAAAGGTGACAAATCTTTGTCTGGCGACTTTTTCGTTGATCAATAATACCAACCCTGATGGAAATCTCTTCAAATTCATAAGTTCTGAAGTCTCCTTTAAGTTTAACCAAAATCTATATATGTAGTTGCCATGGCAACATACCACTTAACACTAATGAAAAGTATTTCAAACCTCTATACATCCCGTTGATCAGTTGTACCTATTCAAATGGAATCTCTTCCAAACTGGAAAATAGCCTCCTGTAACTAACTTCAATTAAAAACCCTAGTTTTGGGTTGCCATGGCAACGCACAAATCAACAATTATATTTGACCCCTGGTTTATACTCTTGGTACCTTCTATACAACGTTCATATCAAATTTTGTGAAAATTGAATCTTCCTACCTGGAGAAATAAACAAAAACATGATTTTTAGAAAAAGTTCATTGACCTTTGACCTTTGACCTTTGGAAATTTCACCCCAAATTCAATCAAAATATTTTACTTGTTCTCAATATTCTTCCTGCCAAGTTTTATCCAGATTGGATATTCCTGACCTGAGAAATAGCCAAAAAACCTATTTCACAAATAAAGGTCATTGACCTTTGACCTCTAACCTCCTTCCCAGCATCAATTTTCTTGGAGCACCCTATTTTTTGAGAAGGTACATCATGAAGTACCTTTGGTGAAAAAATCATGCTTTTGTCCGCCGTGTCACGATAATTTCACTAAGCCACCCCACTAGTTGATGATGTCATGCTCTCACAATTTCTTATTCATTCCATATACGAAAACGACAATATTCCCATATTTCAAAAGTATAAGACAAAACTTTCAAAACCATGCATTTTTTAAAGTTAGCTCTGATATATTTTGGTATGGTAATATGCTCTTAGCTGTATTGTCTAACTTAATGAGATGGATTTTTTCCCCCGAATTTCATCTACAATATTCACGGAAGCTTGTGAGGGCATAGCATCATCAACTCGCAAATTTGAATATTCATAGGGGAAAAAATTCGAAGAACTGTAAAGGTTCAAAATATCATATCTTTCTTCTTTCTCATTTGATTTCTGGCATTCTGTTGGATTCTTTTTCCTTTCTTTTAGAGTTTATTTATTTTCAAGGTGGATTTCTTCTTTGACGTTTCCATGTTTGTATTTTCATCTTACAAACAGGATTACACCGTGCAACGCAGAATGCAAAGGACAGGTGGTCCAAAAACGTTCTGCATATCTGGGCGACCTCGCCAGACGTCGCTGAGAAGCTCACTTCAGAGTACAAAATGCTCTGTGAGGATGAATCCTCAACTCATCTCACATCGGAGGTTTTCATCATGGTGACCGTCGTCAACGACGAACACCACTCGATGTTTAAATCACCAAAAAGAAAGAAAAAAGGAAAATAGCAACCTTCGATTTTAATGGGCCAGTAGAGAAAGAAAGTCAGTGTTAAGCCCTGCGTCATGATTCTATTGTGTACGTTTACTATGATGTGAGCTAACGCCCTCTATTGGCAATGAAATCACAGCATCAAGCACTTACGGAAAAATTATCATGTAATTACTTTACACAATGTATAGATGAATCCGACTTCAGTGCACTGTAACTTAAGGGGTATCTCCCTGAGCTGCGAATATTTGCAAGCGTAGCGAATTAGGCTATAGGGAATCCCGGGGTTCGTTAACAGTTGTAATCAAATTCGTAAACAGTTTTCTTTGTCCTATCTAAAACGGTTTTTCTTGTCCCAAAGAAACTTTGAACATGTTGAAGAAAAAACTGTTTACGACAATGAAAACTGTTTGCAAATTTGATTGCACTACCTTTTTCATTTACGACGTTGATTACAACTGTTGATGAATCCTGGCCTAAACCCGCTCAGCGAGATACCGCATTTACGGCGGCCATTAACTGGGAGGCTTCCAAAGAAGAACAAAACATTTTCAATGGTTATGCAATGAGCCAGATGCGTTGCTACGTCAGGACATGAATAATCTTTTGTTAGGCATATTTTAAGCCCCCAGTTATCATTATCATAAAGGAAAAAAAGTCCATGTATTTGGTCGAAAAGAGAACCTGAAACAAGATGTATACTGTGTACCTTACTGTTGTTTAAATATCAGTATAATGGTTATTATCAATATTTCCATATGTAGCAGTTTGACACTAAGGTCTTGTAAACCTGGCATTGTATATAAGATCACTTGTGCTGATTGCCATGATTGTTACATCGGGGAAACCAGCAGAACCTTGAACGAGAGACTCAATGAACACAAAAGGGCACTGAGACTAAACAATCCATCACACTCGGCGATAGCTGAGCACTCTTACAACACAGGACACAACATTGAATAGGATGAGGCGAGTATCATTGACTTTGAAAGCAACTGGTTGAAAAGAAAAATAAAGGAAGCACCTTGGATCAGAAGGGTCAATCCAGCTCTCAACAGAGACTCGGGCTATACCCTTTCACCAATCTATGGTCCAGTGATTAATAAAGACAGGCAACGGCAGCAAGACAACACTCCACTGCATAAGGCTTGAGAAAGTCCTCAGGAGAGGACGAAAGCTTGCCCTCTACAATTCAAGCTTGGTTGAAGCTCAGTCATTTAATTATTCATCATCCGCAGCCGATGAAAGTTTTTAGTATCGTCTTGGCGGTTGGCGGTTGTAAACCTGCTTGGCGGTTGCCTTATTCGGTGAAGAAAAAAAAAAACGCAACTCAAAACAAGAAGCTGTGCTGAAGATATACTTGTATACAAGAACTGTCCAATCTCCATTGCGTTTCCGTTTCTTCCAGTATGTTCTGAAATGGCTGATAGTTTTTTACTTCAGTGTAAAAGTAGGATTTTTAACGGAGGTCAGTGTTTAAGAATTCTTTGTTTTCCTCCATGCAAACAGAGACGACATTGACTAACTTATTTCCAGTCTCTCCGTGTTTAGCATGGTCAATTTCGATAGTCTATTTATAGTATATATAAAGTTTGATTTCACTATCTCGCAAAGCGTGTCTTGTTCTTAACAGTCTTTCAATAGTATGTATTGTGTAAGTATTGAAATACCAAAGCTTGTAATATGCTTGATTTGTCAAAGGACCAAAGGAAAATGTCTTCCCCGATGTGACTTGTCACTATTCTTCAGGAAAACTGCCAGTGCTTATATGGACGTGCATATAGGTATAGGTGAATGAAATCAACACCTACTGAAGCATGACACCATACGTGAATGTATTTTTGTCTTTATATGCATTTATATACAACGTACTTAACTTTTCTAGCATAATGAAAGAGCAAATGACTTACCTCTTTCAGAAAGCATGGGAATACCCATTGTTACAGTAACAAGTCTATAAAACTTCGTTCTTTTCGTGCCAAACACATTTTGTAGAATTGTCCCTATCATGTTGTCCAAAAATATTATCACAAACTGCAGAAGTCTCCTTATCCAGCAATTATTAATTCTGTCCAATTTTCCTCAAACTTTCACTGATGCGTTCTATCAGTGTCTCTGCTTTCACTCAATATATTCACATCTTAAGTGGATTTAGTTTCCTTTGATACAAGTGTGACAATGGATTGGTGACGAAGGAAGTATAGTGGGATACCAGGTGCGGTGAGAGCTCTCGATTTATTGTCTTCCTCGGCATTTTGGTCTGTATGCATTGCACAAGCCGATGGAGTGATACCGAAATAAACATAGACGGTGGTATAAAGGGATAGAAATACATATGGAACGTTAACATGCACTGCGATTGAAATGGAATGAAATAAAACATAATTTATTGTAATAAACGTGATGTCAATAATACGTTTTGAAAAGCATATTTGACGATTAAAACATATTTGCCGATTACAACAATATGCATAGTACTCCTTTTAGTAAGTTTGGATATAAAATAATAGAAATAGAATGAACGTAACAATCGTTTGTTTACTTGTATTCTTTGTTGAAATGGAAATGCATAACTGAAATGAAAAAGCGTAACTGAAATGATAATGAAATGAAATAGATTTGTAATGAATGTGATATCAATATTATGATTTTAACACATATTTGTGATTTAAAGATATGGTACTCATAATAGACGACTGTAGAATAGACAATACTGTGAAAGAAGTAATTATTTTACCAGCGGAAATAAATGAACATTGTGACTACGGCAAAACGTGTGCAATCAATAACGTGCTTGGCAGACGTTGGTGCTGAGTTGGTGGCCGGTGTGGCTGGCTGTGCCGAGAAAAGAACGGCTATGAAATGTATTGGGAAAGATGGCGGTAGCTTACAGGGATGCGTTGATTGTCAATGTAGTGTGTGTGTGTGTGTGTGTGTGTGTGTGTGTGTGTTTGTGTGTGTGTGTGTGTGTGTGTGTGTGTGTGTGTGTGTGTGTAAAGTGAAGTATTGTTCGAATAAAAATATTATACTTTTTTGTTATCAAATGTTACATTTTGTTTCTTTCATGCACCACTTTTTCACTTTTCAAATTCAGTTATATTTCTTAGGTCGCACTTTACACTCGCAAAATGTCCGTTGCCATGGTATCACCTGAACTTTGAAATCACTGTGACAACAACCTTGATATATAGTTTGGAAAAAGCACACCAGTGTTGTAAAAAGATAAGGACTTTTATTGCACTGAAAGTTCCCAACTTAAAAAAAAAAAAAATTGTGACACTGATACGGTGTTTACTCATTGTAAATCCAAGTATGCTTTTGTGCTTTTATTTGGTTTCAGACAAGCAATTGTTTTGGAGAAAAAGCAACATACTATCATAACTCAGATCAATCTCAATTACGATCACATTTCAATTCCAACATCACATTTGCCAATATTCAATTCAACACAAATTGAAAAATAGTGTATTGAAATAATGTACAAACATACCATTCAGTTATATGAAACCATAGTTCAAAATCATTGTATTAATTAGAAAAGAGAGCCCCATGGAAAAGACAAACTTGCAGAGATGTGGGCACTCAATAAACTCCACTAACAAAAGCAAAAAAAAAAAAAAAAGTAGCGGGTGCGCACACACATCATGTACATAATTATAGGCACCGTGACAGACACTCGGATACACAAAGACGGGACGAACAACAAAACACGTTGTGAAGGGGTAATAAAAGAGAAAGAGAGAGAAAAATTAATGGAAGGAAGGAAGGAAAGAAGGAATAAAAAGAAAGAAGGAGTATGGAAAGGAAGCAAGGGTCTGCAGCAGTACACAGCGAACAATTGCAACACACCATTCACTGGCAATGATGGGCACATATAGACATCAAAGTGTAAATACATGTAACAACATTTACATGCATCTTCAGAAAGTTAAGATTTCCACAATATAAGAAAGAGTGTATAGTGTGTGCGTGTCTAGTGAGTGTCAGATGGGGTGTATTTCTAACGGGAAATTGTTACAGGATAATGGGCATTATGATGAGTATGTACGCCCATGATTTTTTTTTTTTTTTTTGATCATGGCTACTACTAGAACACTGATCAATTCAGTGCTTATTTACGTCGATGCAGGGCAATTTGTCAATCAGTTGCAATGAAAAGCATCTCGACGGAAGAATTTCATGATCGTTTTCTGTCTTTATTTGAAAAAAAAAATCCTGAGGGTCACTAAATTGTCCAAATGTACATTTTATATAATTTTTTTGTTAACATCAGCTTGTATTTTGGTGAAATACTAGTAGTTTGCAGCATGACACAACCCTTGTTGCTCGTAAAGAAGTCTGCGCCAGGACTATTACATGCATTAATGGGTGTTTTCACATCAGCCCGATAAAAATCCAAGCTCGAGATATTTTTCGCAGAAAATAGTCAGTAAAATAGCGCGCTATTTCGAAACATCGGACTGATGTGAAAACGCTTACTACTGGCACTGTCCCATCGGGCCGGGAGAGAACATCCAGTGTGCATATAGTAGTCTTGGCGCAGACTCCTTTACGACCAACAAGGTCTTGCGCCTGCAAACTATAGTAAAAACTCACGGTAGTTCACTGGATCTTTATTTCTATTAGAATTTTTAATGCAGAAAATTATTCTATGGGACTACACGGACATTGTATGCAGACATGATTCACAGTTATGCAAATGAAAAGAAATAAATGACACTGATAAAACATCCCAATACATGTATATCTACTTGAATATTATGATTCAATTTAGAATCATGGTCTCTAATTGGTGATGTCGAGGTCCGGAAAGGCTGCAACACCTCGAGAAAAAAAAAAAAGCCAACAACAACTGAGATGACCACTGAGAGATATTATTTAACAAAAATTCTGTGACCGCCACAAAAAAAAAAAAAAAAAATGTACAAAATGATCACGGAAAACATTTGCATTTGATTTGCAAGAATGATTTTATGAGAATGCAGGGCCGGCGCAGCCGTGGGGGCCGTGGGGGCTCGGGCCCCCACACTTTTTGTGCACCATACAAAGGAATACATAAGGTGTCATCACTTTGTTAGCTCATGAAACCCGGAAGTGGGCCCCCACACTTTTGAAAACACTGCGCCGTTCCTGGAATGTACGTATGCACGACAATCCACATATCCGTTATAAACAAGAGATAAGTCTGTGATAATTTCTATTATCACCTGTCTATCAATCTCCCACTGTCAGCATTGGTAATTCAAGAACAACCATTACTTTCAATGTATTGTAATCATGTCTTCTATTATATTGCAATATCTACAGGAGTCGTACCTGAGTTCATTGATATTACAAATACAAGTACATTGATTAAACACGTAATTACCCGGAAATCATGACATTTGTTGCATTATTATAACAATATAAATAAAAGTAAATATTATGATTCTTTAATATTATGCTGTGTAGCTGAGTTCATTCCAAGAACTGGGGATTAGAACGTTTGTACAGCGTATAGCAACGTTTGAAAATCGACATTTTGTAGCCTCCTGGGTTGATCCAGTTCCCACCTTCGCGGTTGAAATGGAAACAGCTACTACAGTACGTTCGCGACTTTTTTCGTACAGTGGGGGAACTCCCTTCAATGTCACACGAATCCGCAAATCTGATTGGCTATGGATGATGTCATTCCACTGGCTGACGACGCTACTCGTACTAGTAACCGCAGTATCGCGGTAATGATCTATTTTTAGTCACCATAGTACACTACGTGTACAACACGTCACAGTACAATACAAGCACAAACGTAAGATCAACTAAGGCGAAGTACGTTGCACAGGCGTTGCATCAGCCCGAATTATAAAAGCAGGAGACTTGTTTGCCGTAGCACCATTTGGACTTGCATGATTTTGGAAGATGTGATCCCTGTGACAAGATTGGACGTTTTGAACTACATACGTTCACTTTGAAGAGACAGCAATGACGAACTTGATATCTAACCAGCCTTCTACGAGCTACAAGATGACCATGATGCGACGACAGAAAAAGCCTTCCACACGGAGTAATTTTAACGGGTACCACCCTCGGCGTCCCCCGAAAGTCCGGCAGGGCGGGGATTGCTCCCTCGGTGGTTGCGGAGTCGCGTAGACCCAGCAGACGACGCCAGGGCAATGTCCGATTCCATCAAAAACGGAATCGTGCGGGACTCGAAAAGACTCAAAAACCGTGTAACATTTATCTCGGAGAGAATTTCGCCACTCGACTGCAGGCGGTCTTCGAGTTGGAGAGATCCGTCCATTCGGAGACAGAGCACGGAATGGTCAAGTGCCAGTTTGATCCGTTCCGTCGATTCCAGGACATGAATCTGTCGGAGATGGCGAGGAGGATGAAGGAGTGCCCCAATGCTGGAGGAGACTCGGTGGAATCGGAGGTCATGAGGTAAGTCAACATTTCCATTCACGGTTTCAGCTCAATTCAGTTTTGCTATATCGTGTGTTTATACATTGTATGTTTTGTGCTTTCATTGTGATTGTTACCGGGTACTAGTCTAATGTATCTTCAAAAAAGGCCCATCATCAGCACAGCGAGGGCCTACGTACAGGGCTACACTTTCAAAAGTGTACTATTGCCATTGGTCAAGTCAAAATCTGCGTGACTTGTGCTCCCAGAGTTAGGTGGCTCAATGACTTTTGTTTGTTGTGATTGGGCCATTTTATTGCGTACAATGAATAATTGTTTTCGAACGAGATGAGGAACAGTGTGCGCGCGCTTTTTGTGATATTTTTAATACATATTTTTATTTCAATACATTATGACATAGGCCTAATACAGGTATGACCATTTTTCTTCATGGGTGGTGGTAAATGCTCATCTTTGTTTTAGTTTTGGCAGTGACAAGATCGATTACATGTATATGGTATACACGCAGGCAGTATTGGTTGGTACAGTGAACTAAGTGTTATTAATTCACTTAATATCCGTCGGGAACACTTGTAAGTTTTCCACCGATAACATGTCTCACCCTTCGTGAAAGAAACGTGAAATCAATGTTTCATTGTCAATGATCATCCTTCAAAGACGAGGGCAAAGCTGAGTGTTTCCTTACGGAAATACACTTGCCCCACTGCCGGCGTTCATTCATTCATTCATTTTGGCTTTATATCTCAGTACCAACATATCGGCCTGGGACTATAGTGGGAGATGATGCTGTTTCAGCTATCGCCCTTGTTACAAATACAATGTATGTCCTATCAAGGAGGTATAAAAGAATATACCTCCTTGGTTCATACACTCATGATATTTCTACCTTGACCTCAGTTTTTTTTTTTTCTCTTTAAATTGTTTTCTTCCTCCATTGTCATGATACGCATATACTTGTACTGCAATCACACAACACAATAAATGCTATAGGATTATTAGGGTATATGAGTATAGAAGTTGTGGGATGATGATGGATGTAATTCATGTCGCAATACATTCAGGCAGATTATGGAGGAGATGTGCATCATCTGATTATAGATTCGTAACCAAGGAACATCATCCTCCACAGTGCGGATGACCTTTGTGTAACCGTATGTGTATGCTTGTTGTCGTCGTTTCATTTCCATCAGAGAAGATGGCTGGTTAGCCCATATATTCAGCTGCAATAGCTGTACCCTCCATGGGGTCCAGCTGAGTGTTTAAGGTGTTTGATATATCAAGCTTCTGTGTACACTGTGGTTTTTTATCGTTTGTTTTTCTCTTTGTTTGTTTATTTGTTTTTGTTTTTCCTCTTTTTTTTACGATGGGTTCACAGAAACATATTCTTTTGCCCCTTATTTAGTCTGGAACTCTTTCACCGCTGCTTCGGAGCTAAACTCCTGAAGACAGAGATGGAAATAGAGTACTTTCCTCATGGCGGCTCCATCGTAGACTACACCTGCGAAATGTTCGGTGTCAGTCTGGGCGTGTCCGTTACCAGGGCGATGAAGTACAAGGGGGACTTTGAGAAAGAGGATGCAGAAAAACTGTTGGGAAAGAAACTGAGTGGTGAGTTTCATGTGTATGGAGTTTATTGGAGCGCAACAAAACAGTTAACAAGCATAGCATGTCATAGAAAGTTCGTTCTGAAGTACTTTTGTATCACACTCAAAGGTACACTGTATGTACATTTATTGATGTAAAGATGTACATGGCTGATTGTGTACAGGGATATGTTATACTGGATTTTGGTTGTTTTTTTGTTGTTTTTTTTTAGAAAAAAACAAGCATGTTTGGTTTACTGGCTCTGTATGTATCTTCACTTTCACGGGCATGAATGTCTCAAAAAAAAAAGAAGCTTTGTATCTTGATTTAATTTTGACTCATCCAAAGTTTTGGGGTTGCCTTAGTAAGGCTGAAAATGAACAAATAATAACTTTCCACTGAAATATGATTGGAAATCATTCTCCCATAGCGCAGGATTCTACAACTTCAAAGTTTTTGCACCATATTTTTCGGCTTTTGTTGGTATTGTTGACACTATGGTAGTACGAGTATTATCATTGGTCAACACGAGTTTAAGTGTCCTATCCATGCTGTCATTGAAAATGCAACCATGCTCTTTTCAATTTTTCATACCAAGCGATACTTTGTGCTTTCATTTGACAAACAGGAATAGCTAATGCCACCCAGAATGCACTGGACAGGTGGTCCAAGAAGGTTCTCCATATCTGGGCGACCTCAGCAAAGGTCGCCGACACGCTCTCTTCCGTTTACAATGACCTCTCACCCCAGCTGAGACAAGATACCGTTGTCATGGTGACTATCGTCACCCAGCCGCAGCACTCACTGTTCAGAAATTCAAGATGACCAATTCAATTCCTCTATCCATCAAGTTCACGTGGCAGAATACATCTCAAAAGCGTCATGTTGTTGGGATTGTCATGATGCACTTATAGCGTACAGTAAGGAGTACCAATGTGTGATGTCATAACCATTCATCGCCATGGAAACTGATTTTAAACAACCTCACCTGGCCTGCTTTGTGAACACTATCGTTGCCAGCCGTGCTCGCCCCTGCATGGTTGTCACCCAAGCTATAACAAAAGACTGCATGACATCATCACTTCGGTATACTCTGGACTACCATGTGAGCCAACGCCCTCTATTGGCGATGTAATAGGGCATAAAACACTCTTTTTTTTAAAAAAAAAGCTAGATTCTGTCACAAGGTGTGAGGAACTGCAATGTGCAACTATTGTACCACTAGGCTGCAACACCTTGAAACTGTGACGCCTTGTATTTACCGAGTTACCCTTGTGGCAAATCTGTTATACATTTCATGTTTCAACGCAATGTGTCGTCGTTCAGTGTTTTGAATATTTTTTCTCCAAAAACATTCTTTGCAGCAAAATTAAACCTAATTTTCCTAAATATTTAAACTATGGAGATAATTTCAGTAGCTCCATACTGAGAACCATACAATGCGAACTCCTGTGAATGAAAACTATGATAGTATGTGTACAATGTACTCGGGTCTGTAAATGGTCTGAACAGGGAGGTGGGATCCCTCCTCCCTGGTCTGAGAGAATAGAATGAGTATGATATGATATGATATGATATGATATGATATGATATGATATGATATGATATGATATGATATGATATGATATGATATGATATGATATGATATGATATGATATGATATGATATGATATGATATGATATGATATGATATATGATATGATATGATATGAAGGAGAAAGCTGCAACGAGGTGATACTGACAGAGAGACAAGTCATTATGAGATGGTTGTACAGAATACTCGGTAGTCGGATGTTGGTAATATGGAAGAGGAGGAGTGAAAGAGAAAGGAAATAGAAAGAGAAGAAAGAGGTATAGAGAGATAAAGAGAGGGGCAGAAGGAGAGGGGGAGAGATAGAGGGAGAGATGATGTACAAGATCCACAAACGATGATTCACTTTCAGAGGGGACTTTATAAAGTCGTCAGCTCCATGGACCCTAATAATAGTTTTGCCTTCGCTATTATACCATGAAATACAATGTAATATCCCACACCGAACAAACAGAAGCTGTGCTGGAAACAATAGAAAAGTTGATACGCATAGAAAGTAAAGTACATACAATGTACATGTTCATCCTATACACTGTTACTGTGCTATGGAAGAGTATTATATGTGCAATGGACTATCGTTGGCGCAAAAGTTGCAATCGTGTTAAGAGATTCAGTACAGAAGAGTAAACGCTCTGTTTAATGACAACTGGGGCGCACATCATATCTTTTCCAAACAAATACTGTGCTTTCATTTTATGTTATACACACTTGTATGGGCTGACCGATTCCTGTCACCTTTTATTCGTATTCTCTAATGGCTGACAAGTTTGAATGATTTTTGTTTGCTCGTTTGTTTTAGGCGTGCTTTTTACCTTGTTTAGTACATTTTATCTTTGTTTGCAAAGTGAGACTTTTTTAATGATTTTTCATCTGTCCAGAGGAATTCGTCATTCTATGGAAAGAGAATTGACATTACATTGTATACACAGACGTACGTTTTGCAGTTTGTGTCAAGTCAATTTCGATAGCCTGTGTTCATTGATTTTATTATCCCTCATGAATACAAAATCCTTTGTGATTTTAAATCTTTTTATTTAACGTTCCAAGTTTCATGACATCAAAGCTATGCATGACACATAATTTGTGTCAAAAAGACTAAAAGTGAAAATGTTCCTAATATTCTGGAATCTTGTTTAATAACAATGCATAGAGGGTTAACATTATCAACAAAGTCTGAGGTACAATGTATGCACACATAACATGTATACTTTCTGTTGTTCTGTTTGTTTGTTTGTTGTTGTTTGTGTGTGTGTGTGTGTTGCTTTTTTTTGGTGGGGGGGGGGGGGGAGGGGAGTGCCCCCCGGCAAACCTTCACTGACAACTTGTAGCTGCTGACTCCAGCAGCACTTCACCCCCGTACTGAGGGCCTGCAGACAAAAATCTCTCCCTGATTGTGTCCTTCTCGTATTCTATTTTCAACAAGTTTGTTGTTATCGACAACTCTCACGCACTGAGCATTTATTTGTTACTTTAATGTTCACGGCTGAATGGTACTAGGTATTGTTTCATCATTTCTTGTGTATTCGTTTTTCCTTAGAATCATTAAATGACTGTTTTGTACTTTTATACAATTTCTTTATGTTGAATTATGTACTAAGTGTGCTTCATTGAACATACACATTTCACTTTCCATTTACCGGTCCATGGTTTGGTACAATGCACTCCCGTTACAACGAACATGGTTATAACGAAATTTCGTTATGACGAAGTAAATCTTCTGGTCCCAAAATTATCACCATTAAAGTCTATGGTACAAAAGTCGCTTATAACGAACACGGTTATAGCGAAATTTCTGTTATAACGAATTCTTTTCCGAGCGCCACAGACAAAGGAAAACAAAAGAAATGTGCTCCATTATAATGAAATGCAAACTGCTTTCGAAAATATGTAGCGGAACAAGCACATTACATAGCGTTTCTGCATGGGTGAAAGCTTCACACCACTGTGTGTTCGCTCCTTGTGTCACGCACAGTTTCTGAGGGGAACTTGCATAATTTATTATTGTTATACAGTGTATACAGTTATCCCATCACATTTCACATAGCTTTCCAGTGTATGATGAGTATTCAGCAAACAGAATACAGTTGAACCTCTCGTATCCGGACAAGTCGGGACCGGGGCTCATCCGGATAAGGGATTTGGCCGGATACTGGAGACTAAATGCTTTATACACAGAGACTCCAACCCCAAGCACCTTCTGATCTGGAGATTCTCCCGCCTGAAACCTCTAGCAAACGGGAGACTCCAACTTGATGTGCGCAAAGCGCGAAATTCCTTGCTGCCGGGGTCCAACTCTAGGGTTTTAGATGTTATCCCGTGCTATCTAAGGCTTATTTTTCTGCATACGATGACACTAAGTAAGAAATCATTTCAAGCGGGAGAACAGGAGATGTTGCAAAAAATGGGCTTTCGGTGGGAGATCTCCCGTCGAGAGCGGGAGAGTTGGAGTCTCAGTATACATGTACAGTGTACATATACATACACATGTACTGATGTAGCCCATTGTAGTACCACATGTAGTAATGTGTATACTGCAACCTTTTCATTGTTACATTTGGGGATGTTTGGGGATGTTAAAATGTCTAGAGGTAAGCAATTTGGGAGGAAATTTG
Organism: Diadema antillarum; assembly: GCF_040938485.1. NCBI lineage: Eukaryota > Metazoa > Echinodermata > Echinoidea > Diadematoida > Diadematidae > Diadema > Diadema antillarum. The sequence continues at coordinate 211,266 of NW_027271640.1, read as the reverse complement.
ATGTAATGTATGTTAATCATGTTGGAAGTAATATGTAATTCATGTGTGTTTGGGAATCCCCCTTTCCTCCCGTAATTATTTTTTAAAAAATCACGGCGAGATTGCGTCCGTATAATAGAGAGATCCGGATAAAGGGAGGCCGGATAAGAGAGGTTCAACTGTACATGATATACGTGGTATCCTTGATTTCGTTATAACGAAAGAAAACTGCCGGTCCCGAGCATTTCGTTATAACGGGAGTGCACTGTATCTGCTGTGTGTCAGTTTTCCTCAGAAAGACAATCTATTGTGTACACACGGATACGTACCCGAAGGGAGATGTAATTATTTCCTGTGTCTTTGCTTTGTCAATTTAAGAACCTGCTTCATGTGTTTTCATTCTGTGTGAATGTTAGATGTGCATAGGTACCATATCCGCAAAGACATCTGACATGGCATGCCTGGTTCTTTGCTCCGATGAAAAACATTTAAAACATACACATATTGCTTCAAATACACGTACAAGTTCAGTGTGGTTAAACCCAACTATGCATGATTCTAAGAAATCAAAAAAAAATATAAATAAAAAAAGACAGAAGAAAGACAAAAGTTCATGTGCTGAACTTTATAGTCAGTGCAGTGATTTTCATATTTTTTTTAGTGCCAAGAATTGTAAGAATACACACAATAATGACTCAAGAATACAACAGGATAAAGCCAATGCAAGATGATACCTATGTACCTCAGCTGCAATGTGGTTATCTGCTACTGTATACATCATACCACTGAAAGTTTACACTTAGTGTGAAATTGCCTGTAAATCATTTAATTGAGCATCAAGCATTTTCATCATCAAGGATTATCATGTCATAAAAGGTGGGTCCCACCTTTTATTACGATTGCTCTGTTTGGGGTATCTGAGACATTTCAAAAGCAATTTTCATCAAATAAATGTTGAATCTCTCTCAGAATTACATACTCTTTCATATTTCGTAAAAGAGGTTTCTCCTGATCTCACTCACAAAAAAAAAATGTCAGAAACCTAAAGTCAGCTCTCAACCCAAACTATACGATCCCTTCCTAAAGTATGGTGTCAGCTAACATTTCTACTGAACGTGTATGACAAAGTCTTGTCCTGTAATAGTTCAGGCAAAGTGCAATGAACATTACAACTTACAAGGTAATGTATTTTCATAATTGTCCCTTAATAATGGAATGTCTACTATTGGTGGGTTTGCTGGTTGATTTGAATGATGCATAAGATCTATTCGTAATGGAATTATTGTACACTTGTGATAACTTAGCAATGTTAACTTTTGGGGAATGGGGTTGCAGGACTTTGCTAAATCCACATAAGAAAAAAAAAAGTTTTTTAGTACACACTTCTGTACATACAAACTCAGCAGAATTGTGAGGTGATGGCATGAGCACATCTTCTACAATCAACTTCTGCTACTTTGATCCTAATAGAACGAGAATATCATTTGATTTATGTGAATTCGACTTTACGATACAATCACTACATATTTTTTCTTTTTCTTTTTCTTTTTAATCCATCAGGGTAGCATTTTTCTTCCACTCCGCAAGTTTTTCAAAGTGTGCAAGGTCAACCTTGTGAGATAGCTCAGTCGGTAGCGCATTTGCCTCACAATCCAAATGACCCAGTTAGACCCAGTTAGTCCCACTGAGCTATGTTGTGTGTAACACAACGTCCCCTCTAGAAAGAGGCAAAACACTCTGTCCCTAGGATAGGACATAAAATGGCAGTCCCATGTGTGAGATTGTTACAACTCGTGCACGTAAAAAAGATCCCGCTTCATCTATTCATCGCAGAAAGCAGGGTGTTCAACCTGGTGAAGTGGTCCCGCCTCTAATATTCAACTGGACCCCATGGAAGACCAGCTATTGCAGCTGAATATGGGCTATAGATCCAGCCACCTTCTCAGATGGAAATTAAACAAACAAATCAAACAAACATTGGTGAGGTTGACTGTACAGTATTTTGCACATATGGTTGCGACAATGTTACACTTCAGTGAAAGCATCTTTATCATGTCCGATGTCTGATGAAATTTATGTCACTGTGTTTTTCAAACTGTACTCTACCTACAAAAGAAAGAAAGAAAGAAAAAAGAAAAAGAAATCTTAAACATACAGTGGACTCCCGTTATTATGAAGTCCTTGAGACAGGCAATTTTCTTTCGTTATATCGGAATTTCGTTATACACTGTAATCGAACAAATAAACAGTAGAAATACAAAAAGTGGATGACATTGCAGCCCAAATTTTTACTTCGTTACACAAACCGGAATTTCGTTATAACCGTGTTCGTCATAACGGGAGTGCACTGTACCAATCGCAGTCAGATAGGGTGAAGGAGAAAAAATCTCGCAGCTCATCATAATACAAATGCGCTGTTATCATTCATTATTTTCTTATGGTATATTGCCAATTCAATATGACCTCCACAAAATCGTTTCTCGTTATTCCTTCCCACTCTTAATACATGTATGTTTTTTGTCTTCTTGGTACAATCCAATAGGATGACGGGAATCGATATTCCAGAGGTCATTTCATTCTTGTCTCATCCAAAAAGAAAGGAGGAACTCTGCATCTCTTTGAAATTTCAAATATTCACAAACTAATGAATATGTTACCTTGGATGAAATCTGGAACACAGAATTTTTTTTTTACCACTAATAGCACACAAATTATGTACAGAACATTCAGAAATACACAGTATGTATCTATTGCCTTGGTATTCTCATATTTTATTAACAAGCATTTCAACATCTTCGAGTTACATAAAAAAGACATCCATTCCATATATGGACATTAACCCGTTGAGGACAAGTCCCGAGTATACTCGGGCAGGTGTCTATGGGAAATGCGTGTTGTAGCAAAATCAGTCCGTCCTCAATAAGTTAAGAGGGGTCATGAGCATAGAAATTCACTTTTAAGCTTGCCATTTTATACTAGCATTATCACTACACTTTATTTCTGTTTTTTCTATTCGAAAAATTGTAAGCCATCTAGAAAAGCAGTACACAGTAGATGCTCAGTGCTAGTAACCAGACAGTACAATTTTTTTGTTTGTTTTTTCCCTTCTCTCTCCCTCATGGATACAAACCATGCACATTGCTTCCAATCACTTTACTCGCACCTTTTCATTATGCTATAATTTTCATCCACCGCTTTAATTTTGGTATCACGCTTTTTAATTTTTTTCTCCAACTCCCTCGGTTGAAAGTTTCAACACTGCATCAAAATCTCTCTTGTTTTTTCTAGCAATGTCATAGTTTAGTTTACATGTTGGTGCATAATACTATCTTGGATATACATAACACATTTCAGGAGTAGAACACACAATTGGAACATCCACAAACACATGCTCTAACAAAGTCATTATTGATGTAGTTATGCCTGAGTAACTTTCTGTATGGACCTTTAAGGGAAGATGTTTATATATCATGCATTCATGTGTTGCTCTTTCACAGCTCGTGAATAGAAGGGAAACCTAAAAGGAACAGACATATACTTCCTAAAGTCTCCAATACATATGCATGTTTTGACAAAATGTTACATAAAAATCTGCTATGAAATAGGGACAGATCCAAAGAGTCTATGGAGAGGTGAAAAGGAATCATTCAAAAGAAAACCTAAATTAGGAATACATCTTTGAGAATTCCACCACAAGAGGATCACGAAATGAGGTACTTTCAAATACTGCATACATGTGCGTATATTGCATTCATTTGTTGTTTCCAACTAGGGCAGTTGGTATCGTAACAAGCCCAGTGACAGCAAGCACTGCATTGATGGCTGCGTAGAGATGTAGAAACCTGATGAAACGTATCTGAAAAAGCCTTCAGTCTACCTCCCTCCTCCAATCATATCAAAGGAAATATTGCATGGCATGTATGAAATGACAACGGTTTCTATTATAAAAGCTACCTGCCTGCTGAAATTCCTTCAATCAAATTACTGACATATGACCATTATTTGTCGGTAAGAAATTTTAAAAAAATGTATATTTAATCACAATCAGAATCAATATCTGATGCAGGTGTGTCGTTTTGAAAATGAAATCATCTTTGCTGGAGCTCTGGGAAAGGAGTATTGAGTAATGAAGTCCTTCCACATAAGAACAGCAGTCATCCCTTAGCTCAGACAGAGTATTTAACACGTTGCTACTTCACAAGCACACCTTGGTGAATGCAATATCATTTTCTGCACATACTGATGCTGCAACCATGGTAGGTTTACATACACAAACACACACTTGCCCCACCCCCATCCCTCCCACCCCCCCCCCCTCCCCTTTCAACCAACCACACTCCTTCACACACACACACACACAGAGCTCAGCTGTATGACCTGTGACACTACCAAACCTACACTGAAAACATGGACATTTTCCTGGTGCACTAATTTTTGCACATTTTGCACTACTTTGGATGATGTGAATTCCAGACCCCACATAAAATACCTTCACAATTTTTTTTTCTGCAAATTTTGAATGGATTGAAACATACGCTTTGTGCAGCAGGGGTCTCCTTGGTACAAGTGTAAGCATGCGGGGCTGCACACCAACCCATTTTTTGTACTGGTTGGACCTGTCCCTGTTGGACCAGTAGAAAACCAGCTTTTCCATATTTTTTTCCCTAGTCTGAATCTAAAATTTACAGGTCACGTTAACTTTTTTCAACTGGCCCCAACATTGGTATAATATTTTCCTTACCGGCCATGTAGGACTAGTATATTTGGCAATTCCCGAAAAGCTACTGGACCGACAGTGATTTTTACCGGTCTGGGACTGTCGGACTAACGCCTAGTACACTATTCATCTGAGTGCATGTGTGCAGCATGTAGTTCTCGTTTCTGTGCAGGCCATCAATGAATCGGGCAGTGTGACTATTCTGTGAATGGATGGAAACACACAGTAAGTGTGAAGCAATTGCGCAGCGCAAATATGTTTTTAAGCCGCTACGTGCGAAAACCGATCACGCGAAAATGTCAATGTTTAGAGTACTTTGGATGGCAGCACCATTTTGATCACCAGAAGGATTGCATCAGTCACACTACTGTCAGAACCTGCACCACACCTTGATGCAAATGGAATGTTGCATAGCTTCCTAACTTTCACACATATCTTTAAATTCCTCACCACTATACAGTGTATTCAAGTAGAATTATTTAGTTTATTATACAATACTTGCCAAAGCACTACATATCTCTTCTACACTGTCTTCTATATATCAAGCACAGTCCATTCTGTATTCTCACATTGGAAGGTTTCAATATTATTGCAAAATCCCATATTTTTAAATCACATGATCACATTTCATGTACAGAGTGGTAACTCTTACTTGTACATTCAAAATATTTTGGCAGTTAGCCTCTTTAGAATAAGACACGCCATCACGCCATCAAGAATGTGAAGTTTGACTATTCTGCTACGTTTATTTTATCTTACACCAAAAAATAAGACATTGATTGATTTAAAATACATTTGGAGTTCACTAAAACCCTGGCAGAGGCATATTTTAATCTTCAGGCCCAAACTCTTCTAATCTATGTTTCAATCTGAGTATAAAATTATCATGATATAATAATATGTATTTTTTAATGCTTTGCATGATTCTGCCATTATCATACTTGATAACATGTATTTTTAGGCAAATATTCTAAATTCTTAATGTTTGATGTGGAAATAAATGAATTGAAATGACTCCATGAGGAGCTTTGATATTGCAAGGGCAACCTGTTATGACCAGGTTATCAGCATCTCAACAATTTTCAGCAGAACTGGTACCACACTTTGAATTTGCACATTGAAACAAGAAAAACACACGCAAAAGGGCCCATACTATTAAAATTATTAAAAGCAATGAATGATCTGTACGTTGAGGTTGTGTGAGCAAGAGCTTCGTGCAACTGAGAAGGAACAATAGAATAATTTGTGAGGTGAAACAAAACAAAACAGAAAAATTAATAAAGGCTGAAAATTACTCTTTGGCTAAAGTGTACAAACATCTCCCAATGAGGGCAGCTGTGTTTTGTATACTCTGATGGGGACATGTGTATAATAGGTACTATCCCATATTTGTCCATTCAATAATTGCCAACCTAGTGGATATCACCCATGACATTGCTAATGCCCCATTTCGGCACTTGCAGCTGAGATCTTATATGTCAAAGACAGGCATGTTATAGTATGTTTTGCACAGCTACAGGTAAATATACTGTAGAATTCACAGTATATTGTGTATATAATCATGTACAGGCCATGTCAAAGATATTAGTAAAGTTGTTGAAAACCGGGTAGGCTGAATACGGGTAGGCATGGGATTGAATGGACATTGTGAATTCAGTTTGTTTATATTACATTAGCAGCATGTAATAATGTTTGAAAGGGTCAAGAAATTATACCTTGATAATATTAGAATACAGAACTTATTATTTTCTTGACCCTAATGCATCAAAAATGTCCTCACTGTAACTTTAAAAATAAAAATCCTTATAATGGGTCATTATAACCTGGCCGTTCTATCAAATGCTTGCACTCACCAGGAATGGGATCAACATTATTGCCTCCTTAATAGTAGAACCTGTTTATGAGCAAACTCATCATATTTGGGTCTTCCCCTATGGCAAACCATCCGGGTATACTTCACTTCGGTCTCAAGAACTGATCCCCACATAAAAATGATTGCTGTACAAAATATTCCCATCACTCACTCACTCACTCACTCTCAGGACTGGCAAAAAAATTTTCAGGTATAGCCCAAGAAATCTGGCATACAATTCATACACGCAGTATGCTTGGATGAAATCCTTTCTAGAAGTGCATGTACACAGTTTACACCTTTACCTGACATGTCACTCAGCAAGTGCCTGTATCAGAGTTACAGCTCACTTCATGGCTTATTTCTGCGGCTGTCATTGTCTAAAGTCTGACTTCCATTCACCTTTGGCAATTGTGCATGAGTGTAAGCCACCATCAAAACGTTATGTTCCACTTGCCTGCACCGCTCCACACTCCAGTCTCCTGTCCAAAGTGTGGCAGCTTTTCGGGAAGGCGCTCTCATGTTATCGTGACATTCTCATGGGCCACCACAGGCCCCGCATCAAGTCTTTGTGCTACCAGTGAGTGGCTGGGCTCGTCATTTTAACTTGGTGGCCAGTTTTCCGGCGTCCTTCTTCGTCATGCGCTGCATCTCCTTCTCCATCTTTTTCCTCCGCTGCTCGGCCGCCCGCTTCTCCCGCTCGGCCATCTTCTTCTCCCGTATCACCTGCTCCGCCTCCCATGCCAGGTCGTCCTCTGTCTCATCCTCCCAGGCACTGCTGCTCTCTGTCCATGCCCCTAGCTCATCCTAATAAAACAATCATAGAACAAATAATGCACTAGTGAAAGGGCATTAGTGGAGATGAAGCACACTTGAGGGTACTGTAAAATGAGGAATGTTCGCATGCATTTTAATGTCATGAATTTCGCCAGTTTTGCAATAACTAAAATGCAAGATAAAGATTTTGTCTACACTATATGCATTGTGGGAACACAAAAATCCAGTAGGGAACACTGCTTGCTAGTCAATTACTAGAGAAAATGCAAGCGATTTGTGAGAGGAGGGAATCGCGAGAAACATTTTCATTGTAATGCAACGTTTGTCGATTTATCAATCAGATTGGGTGGATTTGTGCGATTGAGCAGAATATGCAAAGTTGGTATGCTGTCGACTGAGTTGGGCGTGCGAATGTTACATTAAGAGTGAAATTGATGCAATATCCATTTGATGTTAATGTGTACATTAGTGTATCTAGTATCAGGCGAAAATTCAAATCATTACTCGCGTATAAATATCTGAAGCTACACAGAGTAACTTTCTGTTAAAAGACACCACAACTGTTCTGCAACTGTGCTCCTCAAATGCATCTATGGTGATGGGCATCTATGCGGAAAGAATTTGAGGCAGAGAGCTGCATGGGTGTGCTGTATGACTCTGAGCTGGCACAGAAGAGCAAAAATAAAAGTAGTTGCATGGAGTAGAGCTCATCAGCTGGCTTACATTAATCCTGACACCGGTACAGTACTTTGTTCACCGACTGGCAGGGTTTCTAAAGGGTCAAAGAATAGATAAAATCAAACCTGCCTTAGCAGCCACATGTCTATAGCAGCCACCTGCCCATATACGGCCATTAAAAAAATGCCATCCGAGAGAAAAGCCATGTTAAATACCCTGTCTACAGCAGCCACCTGTCAATAGCAGCCACCATTTTTGCCTCCCTAGGGTGGCCTCTACAGACAGGTTTGACTGTAATACTTAATCTCCCTTACCCCTATTGCATCACCATTGCCTTCCTATTAAGTGAGGCTCCTTGCTACATCAGAGTGTGCTGACTAATCTCCAACTAGGTCAAGGTTGGGTAGATTACTATTAAAAGGCTGGTGACAAGTTTGGCAAGTGAAGTGCCTTGGCACATTAAGAGTTAATCCACATACCAGTAAACATCAAAATATCGGTTTTGACCAGCAAATCACTCAGTGCGATGTGAATTGCCGCAGATGGCCAGAGGGTATTTTCATTCAATGAACATAACTACATTATATCTCACTCTTTGTATGTATAAATCTGTCAAATCAGCATTATATTGTTTTTTAATAAACCTGTTTAATTGCAGTTTTTCATCCTTTTTTTTTTTCTTCTATATTGTGAAGGGACACAAGAAATGTGACTTACGGTTAGTACTGCCGTTTCATCAACCCCCATAGTGAGTCTGTTTGACAGGCCCTGTGTGAGAGACGACGGTCCAGAAATCAGCTGCTGGGGTGTCTTCTTTCGTATCGTAGCCTGTGGGTTTGTGGTAGAGAACAACACTGCCATGATGTAACACCATCCAAACATTAATATCATCAAATGCAAGAAACATACATAAAGATGAAAGCAAAACTTAAAAAAATATATATTCTTATGTGATTGATGGACAAAAATGACAAGTTCAATCAACTACTGCAAGTGTAGATGTCAAACGAAAAAGCTGCTGAAAGCAACGAATAATCCAGTTTCAATTCTCCTATGGTAAGAAAAATAAATCAAAAGATCAGAAAAAATTAGCAGTAAGAACTTGCTTGAGAAAACAAAGAGCAAATTTACCATGAACTGATGTAATTTCATATTTTCCGCGGGTCAGCATTTTGAAAGGGTAACTGCACATGATTTTCAGGGCAGCACAAAAGATACTTTCCGCAATAGCCCAAAGAGGTGTTTGGGCAAGTGCCCCATACTTTTAAAACCATTTAATTTACTTGCATGATCGTGAGATTTTAGTTGCCCGAAAGTAAGTGGGCAAGTAAGTTTAGAGCATCCTGCTTCATTTTTATTTTTATTTATTTATTTTTTTTGTGGGTATGCAGAAACTGATAATCTTTCTCAGTGTGTATAGCCATAGGCAAGATTCAGCTAATTATACTCCATATATTTAGAGAGTCTAATTTTTTGCGTATCAGGACTTTCCAACAATTTCACAAGTGGTTAAATTTGCAAGTGTAGAGTACAGTACTGAACAGAGAAATGTGTGTGCATGTCACATTCATGTTGACATGAGAGTTGATAATTTTCACGTAATAAATTAACAAAAATAACAGGAAATATTTGATCACCAGATCACACCCTCACCGCTTTTTTAAATGAAGGCATCATGTCAGCAAAATAGTCCACACTGGGCTCTTCCTCTCCCTCGTCTGTGGGGTCCTGGCCCTGTGGGGGCACCACGGCACCGTGGGCAGTGGCAGGATGGGCACCGACTGTAGGGGCCGCCGGCTCGATCTTGATGCTCATTGGGGCCCCATCTCCCCAGTCATCCCAGTCTAAATCCACCTGAAGAAAACATGGAAAGAGAAGAACAGGTCTGATGTGAAGTTTACAAACGACAGCAAATTAAACTACCATGGGATTAGACGAATCAAAATTCTTCTCTGCCTTGTCAATCTAGAAGATTCTTGCATATTATATAAGTTTTAGTACTTCTCATGGGGGGGGGGGGGGGGGGTGACCACTCACTGGGTTTAGCATCATGCTCACTGGGTTTAGCATCATGCTAAATGATGTATGTATGAAGTGGAATCTTTAACATGCGCACAGGAACTCCATTTTACTGTGTATGTCCTATTCGAGGGACAGAATGTTTTTCCTCAAACTATACACAGAAGACAGCACGATTTCACACAACATTGCTCAGCAAGATGCGCTGGGACATCTGATTGCTGGTAAGGTAGACTCTCTACACAGTGAGCCACCTTGCCGCCCCAGAAATTTATTTATAACTCAGATATCCGCCTCGAAAAAATTGGTCAACCTCCAAGTCTACAGAAAGGAATTACCGGTACTATAAAAGTGGAAATTTTCGCGGTGTTGAAATTTTCGCGCGTTTCGCACAACCCGAAACTAGCGCGAAAATAAAAGCACGCAAATATTTTTGCTTGCCATATGTTCCAGTAGTCGATGCCTTGATTCTGCGGAATTAAAAACACTTGAAACTCTTCTCAGCTCGCCCAGCGCGAAAAATTAGTCAGGCGAAAATACCCACTTTTACAGTACTTTAAAACCAGAAATGTTTCCATGTATTTTTGATTTTGGGAATTCTAAAACAGCCAAGATTCGAGAAATTTAAATGCATCTGATAGTTATTGTCTACACTAGACCTAGCTAGCATTTCAATACCATTGGCCATTCACAAAAAAAAAATAATGTTGCAAAAAAGGCCGTCAGCTCAATTCACCATAATTTCATGCCGCGAAAATATCTCGCTATTAACATTGACAGTATACCACAATTTGCTAAGGTTCGCATGTTGACTGGCACTCTACAGGCAACTACAGTCTGTATATTCCATAGCAGACCAGCATTTGTCATGTTGTAATGAATACCGAATGTTTCAATGTAAGCACCAAATGATGGTCAATTCAATCCAAGAAGCACAATAATCCAATATCTGCTGAGTATTGTTTGATTTGACAGCATCTGTGAGTTAACTAGTACAGCCTAGCTTGCTGCCATTTAAAGCCAAAACATAGTTCTGGTACGCCTGCAAAAGTTGTCAAATTTCGCTCCCAAATGTGAACGTATGCCAAGGAAATGTGCAGAAAACACTGCAATAACAAGATATTCGATGGGTAACGACAAAAATGCGAAATATTAACCAAAAAGGTTCAGTCTCAGAAATAACCCGAATGGGGTCAGGCTAAATTCGGACTCGGGGGATAACTCGGCCTCGCTTTGACGGCGGGCTGAGTTGTATTGGTTAACCCTCTGGATTGTACAGTGTTGTACTATGGGAGCGGCCTATAAACTACATCGTAGCGCTTCGCGTTCTGGCTACTCGCAGTAATGGTCCGAGTTGGTACAACGCGCACATCAAAAATCTCTTTGGCGCACATACAAAACTAGTGTGCGCCTATCAAGCACCTCTAAAAAGGACGCTTGATAAACAACAACAAAAACTTCAAAGACAGCGCGTCTCAGCAACTGAGGTGATGTGCGTATATAGGCTTGAGGACTGCGCGCGGTCCATTTGTTTTGTAACAGGATTAGCATGCACTTTCCTGTCTTTTCAGTTAGGCCTCGTTTGGTACTATACAGTAGAATATGGCGATCACGAACTGCGAGTAAATTGTCTGAAATAGGGTCGAGTTTTCCCTGAGACTGCGATAGTCTGGAGCCTTCTGGAATAAAAGTCGGTTTTCCGACTTTTATCATTTTTCTCAAAATTCCGGCAAACTGCGTCAGCTAGGTAAGTTTCTTTGTAGACTCTTTCGATATATTGCAAGCAAATATGAAATGGTGCCAGACGGGTTCTCAATCCCTTACCAGAACTTTGTTTTCACTTTAAGACACAGTATTTGCCAAATGTGCTATTTTCTGTTACCCCTGAGTTGTCTGCTTGTGAGTGGCCAAAGGCACTCTGGTTACGAGCTCCATTCACACTGGCACTTGGTGCTGTTCCTGACCGTCCAGTCTCTTTGGTTGGTAGGCCCGGGTCGCTCAGCCGCCTCCGCCTGAAACGGAACAACGTCCTCTTGATGAAGGAGAAGATGGAGGCAAGACAAGAGCACAGTATCCATGGCGACAGCTTCATGATGAGTTGCTGTGACAAAAGAAATGAAACAGGGCACAATAATCTACTTAAATGCATTTTCTGTATAGTGTAGGCCTAGTCATCTAGATTGTAGTTCAGTTGGTCTATAAGGTTTTTGGGTTTTTTTTTTTTTTTTTGGGGGGGGGGAGGGTGGGGGGTTAACAAACTGGTGCAGCATTTCTTCACCTGAATTACCTGAATTACTTATGAAGCCGCCTAGTAAGTTGAAAACTTGTAGCCAGAGGGCCATTCAACATTAAAAGGATTCAATCTTGAACCTGAAAAGATCCTTTTTTTTTTTTTTTGTGGTTTTGTTTTGTGTATTTCGTTTTTGTTTACAGGAACAGCAGGTAATTTATTTTGCGTGCCTCGCAACTAGAGTAAATGTCCCAGTTTGCGGCCACATAAGGGTTTTAAAACTCTGAAGCGCAAATTTGCAAATAGCTTTAATCCAGGTTATATCATAGAGGTTGACCACTTACCAATTTACATTATTGTCACAATCGCAAGACCAATGTCCATCGCGGTAGTAAAAAAAGATCACGGTCACGATCTGGTACACCGTCCACCAGTTCGCGACCGTGATAGTTCGGTTCGCGGCCTCATGTACAATTCCTATGCGATAATTGCATGCTCTGCGATCTTCTGTTGAATGGCTTCATTTAACTAGCAAACGTTGTGCAAGCGCCAAGTCCTATTGCGAAAACCATGTGAAAAGGGCCAGTGCGCTTGCACAGACCACGAACAACAGGAATGGCAGTTGAGGCAATGTTACTGTTATTTTTTCAATGTCTTTTGTATTTTTTCGATCATAACATCCACTTCCGGAAAAAAAATGGTGGCCCACATCAGCTTGCAAAAGTTCTATTTCTATGTGAGGATATGTATTCAAAATCCATGGAACATCAGGAAAATGACAAAATATCCAGTTTGTTAGACCCCTTCTCCCTTCTGTGAATGTGATGTTAAAAAGTACCGAAAATGAAATTTTGGATGCGAGATGTAGGGTAAAACCCCTGGCAGTATTCGGTCATTTAAGCTTTTCTGCAATATTTTTAAACTAAAATAATACATACATAGGCCCTACATCATATCTACAGCAATGTATGCGAAATATATCAAATTTCTTTAATCTCAATTTTCGTTTTGTTAAATACAGTATCTCACAGAATTGCACAAAATCCTAATATACATATCACCTTGAAAATCCCCCAGAATACGGTCACTGCAACCAGTATTCGGTCACGCAATGTGCGCGTTCAAATCAAAGTCAATGCGTTTTCATGCTTGATTCATGGCAGCTGAAAAATGCGCCGTGCACTACCTTGTTGGCGCAAAATTGCATCTGGGACATGGCGGCGCCCGTTGGTGACCGAATACTGGGGAATCGGCACTTGCATTCGACCCTTGTATTGAGTTACTGCATCGGCACGTACGGAAATTTTGCTTTTCTTTTGCGTCTTTGACGATACCATCACTCCGAGATTGTGATAAGCAAAAAATCCCGCAAGAGAATGGCATATTTCTTGATTTTTAGCACTTTTGGGGCGACCTGTACTCTTAGAACTGTGCTTAATAGACGCGTGTTTTGGGAAACTAGCACTGATTCTGCACTTTTGACGGTGAAATTTGGAATTTTGGATGGATTTTTTTTTTGGGGGGGGGTTTCAGGACTTTCCTGTTGTGAATGAGTGTGCAAGTGTGTGAATCGATGTGATTTGCGTGTGTTGTGACAGTAGAATTTACTGGCTGGTGATTAGTGATAAGTGACTGAATACTGGTACCCATACTCTTACCCTAACGTTAGTCATTTACCTTATTTAACAAATAGAACTAGGTGAAAATATTTCACTCTGGTTGGAGATTTTGCCCATGTCATCCGTTGATTTTTTGTTGATTAGCAGTGCCAGTGTGCATGTGTGGTATACATCATTTTCTTTACATCCCCCATGATCGATGACGATGTATATCTAACGTTATAGAGTGTGTCGTTGTGTTAAATAGAACCTAGGGGTGTTTCTATGCTGTAATGGACGCGAACAGGTGTCTGGCTGCGAACTGGGACATACATGTAAGGTACTTTTTACTGTAGCCAACACACAAGGCAATGCATGGTAGCTGGGGAGTAGGATGGTCTTTAAATTTTAATACAAATAAATACATCCAGCACCTGTGGTTTTGATTAACCCTGAGACCAGAGTTCGCACAGTAGGCCATCCCAGGTACCAGCTAGGCAACGCTACTCATCTAGGCGTAACTACACAGACCTACAGTATGTCATAATCAGTCTGGGACAAGATGAAGGTATGGTTGGGGCACCACCTATCGGCAGGGCACCTTCCCATCGGCACCCTGCGTATCATGGCTGTTTGCGTATAGAACGAAAAGGTACGCGCGGGATTAAGTGTCATTAGCTATAAAGACAATAAAAAACAAAGAAACGAAAATCAAACTCAAACAAACCAAGCTAAAAATTTCATATCCGCTCAGTAACGACGCATGGCTGTGAAATTCACATGTATTACCTATGGCCTGTGAAATTCACGTGTATTACCTACAAATGCTGTAAAATTCACGTGTATTACCTATGGAGGGGAGGGGGTGCCGGTCGCAAGGTACCCTTTTTAGCTGCGCGAAGAAAACGGAACGCACGCACTAAAACTGTGCTATTTTAAAACGGAGATTCATAATCAACGAGACGGTCACGACATTCAAAACTGCAGTATTTATGGCATATTTGAGGTAAGAATTAGGCGGATTTGTGTTATATTTTTAGAATAAACAAGCTACAGATCCTTAGGGTGACGATAGGTGGTACCCCCAACCCTACTCTTCAAAAAGACCTGAATAAGCTGACAAACTGGGCAGATGTTTGGGAATGAGATTTAACCCGTCCAAGTGCACCACTATGCGAATCTCCAGGGGGAGAAACAAGTCCCACCCAATTATAACATAATGGGAGTAACAATGGAAGATACGAAGGAAAGTAAAGTACCTAGGGGTCTAGACACTATATCCAGAATGATCTGAGATGGAATACCCAGGTGAATTACGCTAAATCGAAGGCATCCAAAGTACTCAACCTCCTGAGGAGGAACTTCCAAGTTCCAGTTCCACCATACCTCACAATCAAGTATTGGTAGGCCCTAAGTAAAGAAAAGCTCTGCAAGGCGCTAGTCCGGCCTCATCTGGATTATGCAACGTCAGCCTGGGACCCTTTCACCTCCAAAAACATCAAAGAGCTTGAACAAGTCCAAAATGCTGCAGCCAGGTTCACCACATCAACTTATGGCAAGGATACAAGTGTCTCATCGCTTAAGGACTCCCTTTGGTTGGTCGCCACTAGCTTACAATACAAGAGAGATGACGGGCAAATAGATTAACTTGCTTCTACAAAATGTTGAATGGGACCCTGGATATTGACCATCGCAAATACATAAACCCAAAGACCCACACAATAACCATGATAACAAGAGGACACGACAGGCAATTCCAGTTGAATCATACAAGAACTGACGTTTACGCAAATTTATTTTTCCCAAGAACTAGTGTAAGGGAATGGACCGACGTCCCTTCTAATGTTAATTTTACTGTAGTCTCTGCAAATACAATTGATGCTTTAGTTTTATTTTTAAGCGCAAACTATCCGACCAACTATACCACAAACTCAGTTAGTAATGAACTCCGAAAGTAATGACCACTCAAAGCCACACCTCCAGTTAAAATTCCCGAGTGGAATGTTCCGGAGGCTGCCAATCCAAGATCCAAGATCCAGTCAATGTAAATACCAAATCATCACAGCACAGTGCAGTGCGATGCTACAGAATAGAAATCAGCGGCTAGCGGTCGGTCGGTCCACCGTCAATACGCGATCCCGCGATACGGCTCAATAATGCCAATTCTTCACTTTCAGTGTACCAAACACTGGGCGCTAGCGCCCCAGCTAGAGCAGAGTGTATCAAAGTTCTATCAATCCCAGTTCAAAGCATTTGTCGAGTCCCTTTTACACTCACCTGGGACTCTTTCTGGCCAATGTGGTGTTATACAGTTCAGAGAAGTAGAGAATGTAGACGGCTGCTTCAATTCAGGGACGTTTGTCGTGTAATCGCTGGTCCACATCACACGTCAATCATGGGCAATGCGCGCAGCCATTTTCTTCAGAACTCATGTTACGATGTACGAGGGGGTAACTGAATGTACGAACCACGAACTGGTATGCTGCCATCTGGTGGTCGGGTTTTTTTTTTTGTATGGCTCACGAACCCTCTCTATCTCTCTCGCCTCCAAGTGTAATCTCTTGCTACATTGAAGTGATGGTATATCTACAATGAAGAGATACCGGACACTCATAAAGTAAACCAAGTTGTTGTTTTTTTCAATGCTCAATAACTTACTCTCATAGGTTTTAAAAGGAAATGCAAAATCCTGCAAGTCATTGTTCTCCTTCTCAATAAAAGCATTTAGGTCCCAACATGAAAGCCATTACTGCATTATCAAAGTCTCCAACTCAGAAATCAACAGCGACGGTCATGCATGGAGCATTCGTTGTGCATCTGTTACTCATTTGGTTTTGGTAAATAAATTCAGCTGAATTGTTAACATTCTTCTCTATGAGCTTTACTCTGAGGCCATAAAGTCTCATCTTATTTACAAGCAAAGTGAGAGTGCAGTGCCAATTGACGATTAATGTCGCACAATGATAATCTCATGCCCGGCGCCACGTTTTGAAAAGTGGGGTGGGGGTGGGGTGCAGTTTTCTAGTGCCATTTCCGGGTTTCATCAGCTGGAAAAAAGGGGGGATTTCTTATTCGCAATTTTCCACCGTCTGCTACACCACAATTGATACTTTTCTCTCTCTCTCTCTTTCTCTTCCGGGGGATAGTAATTAGACCCTATGTATCTCCATCTCATTATCAAAACAAATCGGCCCTGTAATCATATGATAGCTTACTGTGTATTCAAATGCTTGCAGGGGCTACATATTATGTACATTATACTTCTGCACTGGACCATAATGAATAGTGATTATTCCCATCCATCACAAGTAAATCGAGACTTATAAGTGTGAAAAATGGTCCGTTATGATCATTTGGAAAATTGGACAAGAGCAGTGCTCACGTGCATACGACCCACGTTGGAAAGAAAAAAGTTTGTGAGTCATATACAGTACACGTCGTGTATACAGCCCATGTTTGAGCTTGACATTAGGCAAAGAAATAAAGAAAAAAGGAGGGGCCTCATGTAAGTCCCACTCTATAGGCAAATAACCCCACGAGTCCGACACTACTCCCTAGCAGATCCAATATGAGTCCGACACTGTTAGTCATAATAAGACCCGACGAGTCCCGACAATAGGCAGATTAAAAAGGACCTCGAGTCCATCACAGTCCGACACAGTACCATAAACTGGTCCGACATGGTCCGACACACTGGTCCGACACAGTGCCGTATATTAAGAGAGTCTGGCCAACTCATAAATTGAACGCCATGTCGTTACCCAGCGTACAGTGCGCTTATGGTTTTAGCGTGTGCGCTTTGGGGTTAGCGCGCGCAGGCGTCCCAAAGGCGCAAGGCACTGTGTTGCTTGACTTTTTTTTTTTTTTTTTTTTTTTTGAGAGAGAGAGAGAGAGAGAGAGAGGGAGAGAGAAAGGGTGTAGGTTGGGGGAGGGACATTCATTCATTCTATCCATGTTTAACAAAGCCAACAATCAATCATTTTTACACATTCAAATAGACACAAGCACACAGGTATATAAACTTAATAGGGAAGCTGTTTAAAGGACATAATTCCTGAATACAAATAATAAAAAATTATGATAAATTATTTGCTGTATAAATAAAAGAAGAATTCACAGCATGTCGTGCCGTAAACTTTCACTAGACTGTAGGCCCGGCCCCTATGCTATATTGTTTATTTAGCAAGTTGTCCAGGGAACAAGAATATTGTACAACAAAATGATACAATGTATATATATTTACAATTCTAGCTGTACAGACGATAGACGAATTTCACAGTTTTACTGTTTCGCACATAAATAACCATCAATTACCATCCTATATTTAGTACCATAAACTGACATGAAGGCCTACTAGTATAAGTAGGCCCTAATTCAAGAGGAATACACCTATGTACAATGTATATACAACATGCAAAGTCATCGGCAAGTGCATAATTATAATGGTAATATGTCATAAAATGATCTCAAATTTTTTAAAAATAATTAAAAAAAAAGACCTGTAATTGAACAATTGAACAAGCACAAGTACCTGGATAACATGATAATCATGAGGGATATCCTCAGTGACATCCGTACCAAATATAAACTATGATCAGGACCATTGACTGGATATGAAATGAGTTTTAAAAAGTGAAAATGTCCAAATGGCGACCGGTATACCTCCGCCATACTGCATTGTTCTTAGCAGATGTAGAGTACGCCTTGACAATGTTACACGACAGTTTCACATAATTATTATTGGCAGAAAAATTTTTCACAAAATTTAATGCGTCGAGTGTTTACTTTCCTTGAACTAGGTGTAAATGGATGAGTTTTATTTAAAAGAGAAGTATTAAGGAATTTGAGCATTTTTTACTCGTAAGTTGACCAATCTATTTTCATGGCAATACTTTAAGCGGTTATCTCACAAATCTGCGGAAATTACTGTCATTTTAGTATTTTCACTTGACCTTTGACCATCATGGCCAAAATCTTTCCCTATGCGTCATTGTGTACGAATGGTGACATGCAAATACCGCGTTTGGTTTTAAGTTTGTGCATTGGGTATAATCTCCAAAGTATGGATGAACTGGGTAATAATATTTCAACAATAGATAGTAGAATGTTAACATTTTACCCGACATCGATCCTTGACCTTTGCCACCTCCCATGACCCCCACCCCCACCACCTCCCCCCCCCCCCCAAAAAAAAAAAAAAAAAATCACAAGAGAATCAAGGTCGGGCAGTAAGTTTCGTCTGGAAATACATGTGCTCACCTTCAGAAATTGTATACACATATGGGGGAAATGGCAGTATTTTAAGATTTTAACCATTATGATTTTGACGGTTCACTTTGAGCATGCTTACACAAATGTTATATGCTAAAAAAACTTCGTCCACTCCCACATGCACACAATCATGTTAAGTTTCGTGGCCAATGGTTTCAACAAAATTGATTACGAATGAAGGACAGACAAATGCCTCAGGAGACACTTCGTACGTCATAGCGGTGACATACAATCTTAATGTGAATCAAAACTTGGATAGTCTGAGAGACACCGCGAGGAATCCAAAGAAAAAAAAAATCATATAGTTTTCCCGTCACACTCTGTAATTTATCACTTCTTTCCTTCGTTTTTGGATCTTACGGAAAGCGGTGCATCATAACACTTGAGCCAGGTCGATCGGTTAGCGCAACGCCATGCTGCGCAGGAAAGGCATGACGAATTTTCAGTTTATCGCAGTAAGATATCAAAATATCTTTCGTATACTTCACTGAAATAGACAACGGCAAGGACACTGCACCGTGACTGATGTTGGAGATGTCCTAAAGGCAAGCAATATTAACGCGTAGCTGCGCATGTTCAACAATGGACACTGCGTATGAAGTCTGCTCACGCCCGCGTGATTGACTTTGGTAACGACATGGCACCTGTAGATCACGGGACCAGCTTTTGACCAATCACAGGCTTCAAAACACATCAGCCGAAAACCGAGTTGGCCAGACTCTCTTAATACTACGGCACTGGTCCGACAGGATAAACAGCGCCATCTATATACCAACGACAATATTATTATTGAACAGGGTGATGCGTTAAAAAAAAAAAGAAAAAAAAAAAGAAGTGAACAATAGAGGGAAAAGTATGGGGACGGGGGGGGGGGGGCACCCAGGAGCAAGATGAAAAGTATTAATTTAAGATTTAACTTAAGATATGAGTTTGAATGTCATGCTAAAGTCACTCACGTTAAATATCTTTCAGCAGTAGGCCTATCATGAAGTAAGAAGAAAGCACCTTTGAGAACGGATGACGGGTCGTTGAAAGTGAAGAGCCCCCGCTCATCTCTCTCCGTATCATTTCCCTATCAAGCAGGCTTCTTCCTCAGGCCACTGAGGCTCGTACCATTGCGCTCCACGAAACCATGGAGCTAGAACTATGATCGGACCAAGGATTACAGTGAGGATTTTTTTTTGTTTTCTTCCTTTTTTTTCAAATAAAAGGGAAAAAGAAAAAAAAATCGGAATAAAAGCATGTATGAAATATAAGACCCCCCCCCCCCCCCACTGGCTACTCTCCCTTGCTTTGCGTTCCCCCTCCTCCTTGTATTAGACCCGGTCAAATAGTATATTCAGTGGCGGATCCGGCAGGGAGGACCTCACCGGGTGCACGCCCCCTCCCCCTTATTTTTTGTTGAAACAAAAGAAATAAAAAGAAAATGGGGAAGGGTGCGTGTGCCCCCCCCCCTTTAATTTTGTAAACGCGCCCCCTCCTTACGGAATTCCTGGATCCGCCCCTGCTAGCCCCTTGATGAGACCACAACACATACTATTATGCTATCCATTTCCTCTCGGCATCAGTTCATACCGTCGGGGTGAAATAGATTAAGTATATCCCCCCCCCCCCACACACACACACACACTTGTGCCAAACATTAACACGTTAATAGAATATTGCTCTTATTGTCATGACTGGAAATATTTCATGATTTCACAGGATGAAACAGGAATAAATCAACATGGAAATACATGCTCCGCAGATGATTAAGCAGATTTTTTTCTTCTTTTTTTTCATTTTTTTTTTTTTGGGGGGGGGGGTCAAGTATCCGTATATAAAAAGGTCGAAGAAACAAGGAAGCGAGGGTGCTTTGCCATTAAGTGAAAATCGGGGGGGGGGCATTTCATGAAGCATTTTTTCGGACAAATTTGCTCTCAGCCAATCAGATGCAAGGATTTCTGTAACAATTTGTAACAATTTGTCAGAAAATATCCGAGCAAAATGCATCATGAAAATGCCCCCTGGTGCACTTCTTGGGTGAATTTTGTTAGTTACACACACACACAAAGACACATACTCAGTAGAATTTGCAGTCCCTCATACTGTCGGAAGTTTATTGATGAGGTGCCCCAGCGAAACTTGCCTATAATTTCCATTGGCCTTTGCAATCTCCTGTTGTTTTTGCGCCACTCAGGCCTGGTATGTTTTCATCAAACGAGTCATGTCTTCCGACAGGTCTTCTTCTTCTTCTCCTTTCTCCTTTCTTCTTCTTCTTCTTCCTTTCCTTTCCTTTCCCCTTTCACCTTTTCTGTAAATTTATTTCACCTTTTGCTTTTTATTATGTAAGGAGGGTAAATTACCATCACCGATTCTCCATACGAATCGATGGTAATTTACCCTTTTGATGGTTTTTTTCTTCCAAGTGGGGTCAACATTGCGAATATTGGCAAGAGTTTTTAAACAGGATCATGGATACACATATGCAAATACATGTCAATACGTGTACATCAGTACGGGTTTATATTGCATTTTAAGCATCGGTTTTCCTGAAGAGATTCATTGCTTGGCCTCGACAGGAACGGCCTGATCTGCTCGGCTCTGAATAGCGTGCTGATGCTTGTGTATAATGGCGTACGTGCTTTGTGTGGTAGATTCTTTTTATAGTTTTGTTGTTGTATTTGCAACGGTATGCAGGGCAGTGTAAGATATGCATTCTCTTTCTTCTTGTTCTATTTTTTCTCCGCCAAACATTGTGTGTGTGTGTGTGTGTGTGTGTGTGTGTGTTTCATTTCGTAAGCTCACAGAGACACTCGTCATTAATTATCCTCGTTCACCTGTTTGTGCATGTTCCATTTCTTTTTTCCTTCTTTCGCCGTTTTTGACCTTTTTCTGACCCATCTGTTGTTGTTTTTTCTATGTATATTCCCAGTTTCCCCAAATCCACTTCTTTGCAGCTAAAGAGGTCGGTGAGCAATTCTCTATTCATCAATATTTCGACACCAGCCATGTGCATCTATAGTATTGTTTGCCGCATTTTGCCACATTCCGTCTGCTGGATATTTACGCATATTCGGGACTCATTCGAATGCTTTCCTTCATTAGACTGGTCTATATAGGTCTGTCGGGAACTCAGATTTCCATTTCAAATAATTTCATAATTCATAATGGCTGATTTCTGGAATTACATCCTTTCATACCATACAAATGGATGACTTTCTGAACTTTTTAGGCACACAACATGAAAACCAGAACCAGCTGATGCATGGGGTAACAACCTACGCAAACAACTTCTTGTGACAATTTTGTCGCCGACAGGCCTAATTGGAACTCATAAGCAAACGAACTGCCCTATGAATTTATTAATGATTTAACTAAGAATTCGTTATGTCATTGTATTTTTACTGTAAATCAATATTAAGATATTAAGCCCCACACTTTGTTTTTTTTTCTATAAAGACACGTTTACTTTGTTGCATTTAAACATAAGGAGGCTGAATAAACATTTCGATGAGTTAAAGCTTCTGGTATAAAATCTGATGTAGATTAGTCACTGGACTCAGTGAATCTTGGTTAATTTCCACGTCGGAAAATTCCTTTGCAGTTAACGGTTATCATTAGTGGTGGCGGTGTTGCATTTTATGTATCAAATAAATTAAAATGTAGTGCTCATAATGACATTTGTAGAATGGATAACATCGTTGATCCCTTTTTTAAATTCTGGTTCATAGAAATTTTGCATGGCAGGAAGTAGGAATTTTACACAACACCCAACTCAAATATTGCAGACTTTCTGATTTATCCTTCAGAATGCTGATTGTGGTAAAACTCCTGTATTTAAATTTGGGATTGTTTTACTCTCCAATTATGATATTGTGTTGCTAAAATCTGGAAATGATCATTTTCTCAAGCGAGTTTCTTGAAACACTTAAAATTGTCCTCTTCCTTTCTGCCATCCCTTTCCTAACATACTCGTATAGGAACTCTGCTTCTCTCATTTTTAACTTGTTTCTTCAATACTTTACTCTCCCCGATTCTTTTAGAATTCCTTTAGATATGACTGATCATTTTTCCACTCATGACTCATCTTACTCACAGAACTTTAGTCAATGAACACAAACACACACACACTTACACACAAACAAATATATTATATAAAGACACTAGGTTACCGTGGACATCATAAACCAAATCTTTGTTCAATTAACTTTTCTTTCTTAAGATCGATCGTATTACAAATACAGTATTGTAAAGAAAAAATTATTATTATTAGAGTTGCTGTAATATCCTAAGTGTGTTGCAGATCCTCTCGCTCAAATTTTCAATTTGATGTGTTTCCTCGTAAAATGAAAGTGGCAAAATGATTCCATTATTTGAAAAGTGCAACAAGCAGGAAGTCAATATTGGCCGCCCAACCTTTCTTTGTTAGCTTCACTGTCAAAAGTTATAGAAAAAAAAATAAGTTTCGAAAAAATTATCATTTTTTTAGTCTGCACAAATATTTTCAAATTCCCAGTTTGGATTTAGAGAAAAGCATATAATTATGGGTGCACGTCACGAGACCGACACCCACGAGTCATACAGCCCACAAGTCATACAGCTCACAAGTCATACAGCCCACGAGTCATACAGCTCACAAGTCATACAGCCCACTAGTTATACAGCCCACGAGTTCGACACTGAGTAAATAAAGCCCACGAGTTCGACATCAAGTAAAATAAGCCCACGAGTTATACAGCCCATGAGTTCGACACTATACACAAAAGGCTCACGAGACCGACACTAAGCAGACAAAGCCCACGAGACCGACACTAGGCAAAGAAGGCCCACGAGACCGACAGGATGAACAGCGCCACCTATAGACCAATTAATTGTATAGGGTGTCCAGATAATGGCATAATTAAGGAAGATATGAGAGATGGAAAAGGAGAGTTGCTAGGGGAGTACCCCGTCAATTGCCCTCCCTCGCCCTCTGAACTGTTCAAGATTTTTAATTGTGTTTGCGCGTTTGAGTGTTTGTGAAAATTAAATAAATCTCAGTAAAAGTGCATGAGATGTTTCAACATTAATTTCCAAAGTGCCAGAACACCCTCGTTTCCCTTTCCGCAAAACATATACCGGTATACACCCGTTTAGATAGATATTAAATAAAGTGATGTGGACTTTCAGATCAACCAACTAGAATAATATCCAGGTGTGAAATGCAGTTTACAAGAAAATATTTGACAAAATGGTCAATGTTGCAGTGCATACTTGCTTTACATGATATGGAAGGGGTGTAGTCATCTGCAAAGGTGCTGATTTAGTACAAATTCACAGAAAATGATACTATCGTCTATTAAAGTAGCCTTGAGGATTCGGAAAAAGAAGATGCATCAATGAAGACAGCTATTCTATTTCATGAAAAATGTACCGTGTTAAGGAGAATGATTGTACCAATACAAGCCACAATTCGGGGTGACTCGTTTCAATATAAAACGTTTTCATTCTTTGAAATGTCATTCATTATAGTCACAGAAAAAATTAAAATTTGAACTCTAAGCAGGCAGGTATAAGCAGGATGATATGATGTCTATACTTAACTAGTGAAGCGAGAAAGAAAAAGGCGAAAAAAAAAAAAAACATCCTGTCCACCGTCTATGTAGAAATTGGGAAAGCCTATTGAAAATGCCACGATACCATAAAAAATCAAATCATACATTGTTCTTGTCCTCTATTACTTTTTTTTTCATACATTTTTTTTTTGATGGGTCCTCATAAAGAGGACAATTCTATTTTTAAAAAAGAGATACATCAGTTACATTTTTTTTTTATTTAAAAAAAGAGATAAATTGGTAATAATGTAGCGTGACAGAACTGCCCTCTAAAAACCACACGGGTAGGAATACATAGTTACTTGATATCGTCGATATGTAGATGGTGTTGTTCAATTAGTAACAATCTCTCGCTCGATAGCGTGACGAAATTGCACCCGCCAGTATGTAATTTTCCCCTTCATGGAACACCCTGTACAGGTAATTGACATGTAGATGGCGCTGTTCATCCTGTCGGTCTCGTGAGCCTTCTTTGCCTAGTGTCGGTCTCGTGGGCTTTCTTTGCTTAGTGTCGGTCTCGTGGGCCTTCTTTGTCTAGTGTCGGTCTCGTGAGCCTTCTTTGCCTAGTGTCGGTCTCGTGAGCCTCTTTTGCGTACTGTCGGTCTCGTGAGCCTTTATTGTGTAGTGTCGGTCTCGTAAGCTTTTTTTGCTTAGTGTCGGTCTTGTGAGCCTTTTGTGCGTAGTGTCGAATTCATGGGCTGTATGACTCGTGAGCCGTATAACTCTTGGGCTGTATGACTCATGGACCTATTTCTGATGTCGGTCTCGTGGACCGTATGACTCGTGGGTGTCGGTCTCGTGGGATGACCCCATAATTATCCATGCATGGACTTTTACATTTTACAATGGACAACCACTGTTATTTGATTGATATTTCTTAAACTTCTCCATAGTCTTTTTCAATTCAATTTCAATTCAAATGATTTTATTTCCATAAAAAGTAATACAAAGCAATATACATAACGCTTGAGTACATAATATTTTTAGGAACTTTGAATCACATAAGTTTCAACAAAACATGAATACAATATTATAATCCTTATAGCATGCAGCGGGTACTGCTTTTGTTATTCAAATTTATGAAGTTCTTCCGTCGAGATGTTTTCATTGCAACTGATTGACAAATTGCCCTACATCGACGTAAATAAGCACTGAATTGATCAGTGTTTTAGTAGTAGCCATGATAAAAAATCATGGGCGTACATACTCGAGCAGGATTCGAACCCACGACCTCCTGATCACCGGACAGGTGCTTATTTACGTCGATTTCAATGCTTATTTACGTCGATTCAGTGCTTATTTACGTCGATGTAGGGCAATTTGTCAATCAGTTGGAAATATTATAATGATATCAACTTTGGTTCGCATTAATAAACAAGTAAGCAAAACAATCTTATTTTATAACTCTACATGGAAAAAGAGGAATTTACAAGAAAGGCAGAGCTCGTAAAAATTTGTGAATTACTAAGATGAGGGCATCTCAGGATCCTTCAAGGACTCCATGTATGAAAATTTTTTGATATCCTGACGTCCAGGCGAAAATAATCAGAAAATAAAGAGGACTATGACAAGGACAAGAACGAAAAAGAGGTACAGAACAGACGGAAATCAAAACTAAAGAATAGGCATGACAAAGAAAGGGAGAGAAACAAAAAACAAGAGAGTGGTCTACATTCAGTTTATCTGGAAAGGTCACCAAGGCATGAGTAAGAACTTAAAATTCTAAGAAATTTGGCTAAAAAACGAAAAACTCTTAATAATTTTTAAAAGATACTTATTATTTAATCATTTGTCTATTTCTATGAAAAAAAAGAACATCTTTTATCTATTCGTTTATTTTTTTGTGAGGATGATAAAAGAAATTATAATGTTTTTTTATTCTGATTAAAAAGAAGGAAAAACCGGAGCATCTTTTAGATTATTATCAAGGCTGTTTCCAGAACCTCGGGGCCAGTGTAAACGAATGTATTTTGGACGAGCATTGTACGTAGTAATGGTAAATGTTACTGCATTCATTGGAACGTCGGGTAGGATATTTGTGTATATACCGCATCATTGCGACGAAAGATTTTGATCAAATATTTTGTGATAATTTTTTTTAATTATTATAAAGATAAAACATAAATTGACCCAACTTAAATAAATGTAAATTATTTATCTTTGATAATCTATTATCACAAAACAAATTTTCAGTAAGAGCAACACGGATTTCATTTAAAGATTACACTCACGACTTTTTTTTTTTTTTGCAATAATTTTTTCCCCCAAAGGAATTGATGCGTGTTGCCCCACACTAAAAATTCCACAATTCGAAAACGGTAAAAATTGACATGGAGTTAAGCATGGTTAATGTAGACGATGGTAAAAAAATATTTCAGTCCTATTAATTACACCTATATTTTCGTGAAATTGTTTTTACAGAGAACATTAACATGATCTTTCCATGTAAGTTTATTTTCCACACAAATACCAAGAAATTTTATACTATTGACTTGCTCAAGAGAAATATAATCAATAAATATGTACCCATGCAGTATTTCTACTAAATCACTGAAAATCATAAACTTAGATTTAGTCATATAGAGGGAAAGTTTATTAGCCTTCATCCAATGTGAAACGGGTGCACGTCACGAGACCGACACCCACGAGTCATACAGCCCACAAGTTATACAGCTCACAAGTCATACAGCCCACGAGTCATACAGCTCACAAGTCATACAGCCCACCAGTTATACAGCCCACGAGTTCGACAGAGTAAATAAAGCCCACGAGTTCGACATCAAGTAAAATAAGCCCATGAGTTATACGGCTCACGAGACCGACACTACGCACAAAAGGCTCATGAGACCGACAGTAAGCAAACAAAGCCCACGAGACCGACACTACACTTAAAAGGTCCACGAGACCGACGCTACGCATACAAGGCTCACGAGACCGACATTACGCAAAAGAGGTTCACGAGACCGACACTAAGCAAAAAAGGCCCACGAGACCGACACTAAGCAAAGAAGGCCCACGAGACCGACAGGATGAACAGCGCCACCTATAGAGCAATAAATTGTATAGGGTGTCCTGATAATAGCATAGGAAGATATGAGAGATGGAAGAGAAGAGTTGCCATCTCCGACAGGGTGTAACCCCACCAGTTGCCCCCCCCCCCCCCCCCCCCCCGAAATGATCGGGATCTTTAATTGTGTTTGCATGGGTGTGTGTTTGTGAAAAAAGAATGAACAAAGTACATTAAAAATGTGTAACAGATCTTTCTACAATAAACCTGCGAGGGTGTTGATTTAGTATCAATTACAAAAAAAGTAACGTAATCGTCTATTAAGGTAGCGTTAGGGATTCGGAAAAACCCAGATGCATCCATGAAAACAGCTATTGTATTTCACGATAAGATGTACTGTTCGGAGGAGAATAACACAAGCCACAAAACTGAGGTGAATCCCCGCGACATAGAACGTTTCAATCAGTAGAATTACATCATAGTTACAGAGAAAATTAAAAATAGATCTTACTGCAAAACGTCAAAACAGGAGGGTAGAATATCTAAAATAGAATAAGTAACTAGTGAATCGGGAAAGAGAAGAGGTAAAATTTATATCTTGTCCATTTTCTAGCTAAAAACTGGGAAAGCCTTTAAAAAAATAGCACGATGGCATTATCAATGCTCTAAAATTAATTCATACATCGTTATTGTCCTCTGTTAAATTCATTTGTGTTTTTGTCTCTTTTTTGGGGGGGAATGAAAAATACTAATTCTTCTATATTTTTTTTTTTTTTTGGGGGGGGGAGCGGGGGCATGAAGAATATAATTCAATTTTTCTACTTGATAACAATGTCGCTCCCTGACACACTTGCCCCCCCCCCCCCCCCGAAGTACAATGTATGTAGAAATACATATTTGATGACGTTCATAATTATGTAGATGGTCACCATCTTTCAATTTATAGCGTTACGAAATTACACCCGCCAGTATGTTATTTTTCCGTTCATGGAACACCCTGCACAGCTGATTGACATGTAGATGGCGCTGTTTATCCTGTCGGTCTCGTGGGCCTTCTTTGCCTAGTGTCGGTCTCGTGGGCTGTCTTTGCTTAGTGTCGGTCTCGTGAGCCTTTTTAGCTTGTTGTCGGTCTCGTGGGCCTTTTTTGCCTACTGTCGGTCTCGTGGGCTTTCTTTGCTTAGTGTCGGTCTCATGAGCCTTTATTGCTTAGTGTCGGTCTCGTGGGCTATGTTTGCTTAGTGTCGGTCTCATGAGCCTTTTGTACGTAGTGTCGAACTCATGGGCTGTATGACTCCTGAGCCGTATAACTCGTGGGCTGTATGACTCATGGACCTACTATTGATGTCGGTCTCGTGGACCGTATGACTCGTGGGTGTCGGTCTCGTGGGATGCCCCCATGTGAAACTTCTATTAATTCTGAATTCAGGGTGAGTAAGAGAGTATGAGGATCAGGGTGGGCGAAAAAAAAAGATTAGAATCATCTGCAAACATAAACGATAATAATTTCGAAGATCTGTGAAAATCATTAATATAAATTATAAAGAGCAGCGGGCCTATTGAACTATCGTGTGGAACACCACAATTTATATTTAACATCTGAGGGTTTACGTTGTTAAAAATCACAAATTGGTTTCTGTTAAGGGCTTTTTACACTTGTGTTTCTTAACCCCGGACTTTCTCTGACCCAGGACTATCGATAGTCCCGTACCAATTTTTTCAGCTTTTTACACTCGCCAATTAGTCCCGTACTATCTATTGTCCGGGGCTAAGGAGAAAACTGACCTTTTTACACTCGTATTTCTTAGCCCCGGACTTTCCAAACCACATGAATATTCATAATTACGCTGTGTACTGTACACGTACACGCACGCACCGGCAGCACTTGATTGCCTCGTTTCTGATTGGTCAGTGAGGGTCGGACTTCGTCTCCGTCGCTTAGCCCAGGATTATTTTTTCGTTCTGTTTACACTCACTTGCTTGGCACCGCAATTGCGGTGCTAACCCCTGCTATTTTGCAGGGCCAGATAGTACCGTACTATCGGTGGGGCTAGCCCACTTTGGCAAAAACGAGTGTAAACAGAAAGTGGGCTAAGGATAGTCCCGTACCAACGGTGGGGCTAAGGCCCCCCCCCTTAGCCCCACCGTTGGTCCGGGGCTAAGCAAAATTTTACAAGTGTAAAAAGCCCTTTAGATAGGTAGCTCCTAAACCACTCCAAGGTCTTCCCACGAATTCCGTAATGATATAATTTGCTGAGTAGCTATGGTTGATAGTGTCTAAGGCCTTTGAAAAGTCCAGGAAGATAATTATGCCATATGACAAAACCTATCTAATGCTTGTGTCGCTTCTTCTACAAACCAGAGTAGAGCATGGATTGTGATGTGCTATGATTTTCATGAAAACCAAATTGTGAATCAGTAAATATATGATTTGTTGGCAAAATTTAGATGTTCTAACATATATAATTCTTTCTAAAATCTTTGACATACTTTAGGGTAGAGAAATGGGCCTGTAATTATTGACATCACTTTTATCCCCCTTTTTAAACACTGGAAGAACCTTAGCTATTTTCATATTGTCGGGTAAAAACACCAATCGAGATAGATATATAAAAAAATGTGGACAAGGGAATCAACGACAGTAAATTTTCAGTAAACAGTTATTAATACATCAAAACCAGAACTTTACTTATCATAAAGATCACATACAATTTCAAAAACTTCTTCTCTATGTGTTGACACAAAAAATATTGAATTGGGGTTAGACGCACCTAAGAAGTCATGTTTTTTGGCGTCGGTTGAACATTCGCTAATTCTTTTACCAATCAAAGGGAAATACTCATCAAAAGTCTCAGTTACAATCATTCGACTTTTCACTGATAACATTACCCCACCTTATTTTTGAAATCTTAGAAGTATTTTCAAATACATTCATTTCCAAGTATTTCTCATGTCATGCTTTAATAAATCAAATTGATTTGTATAATATTTCTTCTTTTTTTTTGCATTCGAAGAAATTTTGTAAGAATATTCTAATAACTAACATATTTCAATATTTCAATATATTTTGCTCAGTAGGGTTATGCTTATACCTATAAAAAAAAAAGATTTTTTTTTTCTGTTAGTCGATCTTAGAATCGACTTTGTAATCCAAGGAAGTCTCGGAATTTTTTTTTTTTTTTACGTATTGGAATATAAATATTGAAATTCATATCTATTATTTGCATAAAATCATTAAATGATAAATTTGGATCTTCGGTTTGATAAACAGAAGACCAGTCCACATTTTTACAACTATTTCAAAAATTCTTAACATTTTCTTAGGAAATTTACGTTTACTTAAATAATTTTCGGAATTGTTTAGTCTATTCTTCATAACAGAAGATATATAAATATGGGATAATGATCAGATATATCTGATAACACAATACCAGGTGATTCTCGAGGAGAAACTTTATTAGTAAAGATACTGTCGATTAAAGTAGCACTAAATTCTGTTACTCTGGTGGGTTTTGATATCATAGGCATAAAAGAGACGGACATTAATGATTCAATGAATTCTTGTGATGTATTCCAAGAGTTGCACTTCATCAAATCAATATCAAAATCACCAACTAAGTTCGAATCTTTATTTGCAAATATTCGATCATTTAGTATAAATCCTGCAATTAAATCATAAACTCATTGACGCTTGAATTCGGAGGTATGTATATAACACAAATCAAAATATTTCTACCATGTGGGATTATAAGTTCTGTGAAAAGTGATTCATCTATATTATTCATACAGTTAAGCCTTTTTATGAACTAAGTAATTATATTTCTTTGGTAAATAAATTCCTACTCCTCCATCAATTCTCTCTAATCTATCATTAATTATTAAATCAAAGTCAGGGAGGGTATATGAATTGCTGGAGTGCTGTGAAAGCCATGTCTCGGTTAAAGCAATCGCAGCACAATTGTTTTTTTAATTTTCTAGCAAATGTATCAAATTATCAAAATGTTTATCATTATTTCGTATATTTAAATGTAAAAAAAAATATTTTTTTCAACTGATTTAATATGTTGTTGTTTTAACTGATTTTCTGTGAAATAATAACAAGATGGACGTTGAATAGAGTCGTCTTGGCCACGATTATAATCCAAATCGGGTGCGTTGTTAGGTGTTGTTGAAATGAAATCTTCAAAACTGGAAAATTCATGTTGCGTCTCAGTTGTGATAGGATATTGCCTGACTATTTAAAAAGATTCATTATTTGTTTGAAGTGAAGTGAAGGATGATGGCTTCACACACATTCAAAGAAAGTCCACGATTTAGTCATCTTGATAGTAACCGCAACACAAAGACGAGTGCCTTGAGGCTAATAGGCTGCGGCTTTCATCTACTCTTTTGTTCGTTTTTTTGTTGACACGAACTCGCTGTTCAAAGACAATATACCTAACTTAACCAGCATTCTATCTTTAATGTCATTTCATTCATGTTAGGTTTATACATAACTCTCATGTTGTTACATATTCTTCTTCCGTGAAACTGTTTTGATCATTTTGCGGACCACACACGCTATTAGCCAAATACACTTTTTCAAGTTCGTTGACAATGCTTACATACAATATTTTCATATTCCCAAATATACGCTGTATATGGATAACCATGTAAATCATTAATTGGAATTACTCCAAACGCTAAGAAAAATAGGTTTAACTTAGCACCTTTGCCGGTCTCACAAAATACTGCAAAGTTGCACCTTTACCGGTGCAACGTTGCACTTTTCATACCACTGTAGACGTTTAATTGTGCAACTTTTCACCATTCTCGTCTCAAAGGAGCAAAGTTGTACCCGTAAAGGTGCTTCCAGTGTGACACTGGTAAAGGTGCAAAGTTATACCTTTATTTTTTCTTAGAGTGCACCCCGGAGAGCCATCTCGTTTCTTATGCCACGAATGAGCCGGCAAAATATGGGTTGATAATGATTGTCGCTCAGCAGAAGAAAGTCTCAGAGGCGGGAAAGGCAGTTTTTGTCTGCTACGAGAGACCTCTGTATGCAGCTAACGTCGGCACAGCCTGCAATGAATCAAGGAAACGGTTCCTGCTTCATATGGAATAGACTGCTAGACAAAAATCATTGCTTGTTGGAATGATTTAGAATTAGATTTTTGAATTCTTAATGCTCCACACAATTTAATGAAAATATACACAGAGATACATGGTGTATCATAAAAACGCAATTAAGTTCCCGAGTTACAGCTACATAACAACTTGAAACTTAGAGAATAAAAGTATGTAATGATGCTCAGCAGAATTAATTTGCCCAACCGAAAAGGTGTTGGTTTTGAATAGGGATGATAAAGATCCGTCGAAGACGGTATGACTGCATACAATGATAGCATACAATACAAGTAATAATCATACTCCCATAAGTTTTGTATGTAAAGAATGTGGGTTGATGCCGCATAGAATATGAAAATAGACATAAAAGAAAACAAAAGTAACTTTTGATTAATTCGATCATTTCAAAATAGCAGGTAGGCCTATGTAGATAAGGCAGATAGCATGTCAACCTTGTGGGAGCGTATTTCTTTACACTGTCTTACTGTCTAATGAATTACCTGTAGTGACAAAGAAATTATCTGATAATTACTATACCTGTGAGTTTGGAAAATTCAAGGGGTAATTGTCCCCAGCCCCACCCCATCCCCTTGATGCATACGACGGTGTTTTGTTTTTCTTTTGCTTTTCTTTTACTTCCGTCGCAATTCGGCGGTATATTATACAGAAAAAATGTCAATTATTTCAACTTTCAACTTCAACTTTCAACTTTATTTTCACCTCCATCAAAATGAACAAAGAAATTTATGTACATTGCTTATACACGGGATATTTGTGATACAGAACAAAACTTGAAAAGGTACATAAGAAAATTATGAAAATGAAAAGTAGATGTGATTACATCTTTGTTAAATACATAAAGCGTATAATACAAGTCAACTAAGGATGAGGATGGAAGTGGAGGGTCCCACTAAAAAGCAAAGCTTGTACGATATGGGACCCTCAGAAAAATACACAAAACATCAATATAAAACACAATAAACGAACCGATGTCAACTGACATCAAAATGATTGGGAAGAGGAAAAAGAGAGAAAAGGAAAGGAAAAAGAAGAGGAAAAAAAGAGAGGAAAAAAGGGAGAAAAAAGAGGGAACTACAGCATGTGCCATCGTGGACGCAAGCAATCTGGATTTCATAATGTAAAATAAGTGATAAAATACAAGCTGGATTGAATGTAATACAAAACATTTATTATACGTAGTTATGTTGGTAAGAATGCAGGAGAAAAAAAAACACATCATTATATTTAGAACACAGAGAGGGACATAGTTTAATAGGAGGACTTATGTAAAAAAGAATGATGACTTGACTGAGATGATAAAGGGAAACTAACTCTGTTGAATGTTGTAAAATTTCAATAAAAATGATTTTAATTTATTCTTAAAGGAATTCAGAGATTGAGCAGTAGTAATGTTACTGGGAAGTGAATTCCAGTACTTTGGCCCGTCGTAAATAAATGTGTTTTGAGCCAACAAAGTTCTCAGAAATGGCAAATGGAAATCATTTGATCGCCGTGTTGGATAATTATGAATGGATTGATTTCTTTGAAACATTGTTTCAAATATATTTGGGAGATTATTTTTATTATAATTATACATAAATTGTCCTAGATTAAACAAATACAAATCATTAATTTTCAATATTTTATGCTCATGAAATAGTGGGTCAGTATGGGACAAAAATGCAGTATGACATATAACACGGAGTGATTTCTTTTGCAATAAAAGTAATTTATCTAAGAATGTTTTATATGTATTTCCCCACGCGAGAATACCGTAACTTAAATATGGCAATATTAAGGATGAATATAATACGAGCAGGGACGACAATGGAAAACAAAACTTAAGCTTATTAATTATACCAATATTACGTGAAATAATTTTACATATACTGTCAATATGAAATTTCCAGGACAGCTTATTGTCAACTGTTACTCCAAGAAATTTTATATGGGAGACATTTTCGAGTGGAGTACCATCTAAAACAATATCAACAGGTAATGCCTCAGTAGAATTACTAAAGAGCATATATTTTGTTTTTTGAAGGTTAAGAGATAGCTTATTTGCTTTTATCCACTGGGCAACATTTTCTAATTCTAAATTTATTGTATTAACAAGGGTAAAAAGATTATTGTGTGAAAAAAATAGATTTGAGTCGTCTGCAAAAAGAATAAAAGAAAGAACATCTGATGATCTACAAAAATCATTTATGTAAACAGTAAACAACAGTGGACCTAATAAACTTCCCTGTGGCACCCCACATTTAATATTTAATATTTGTGAATTACAACCATTTAAAGAAACATATTGTTTCCTGTTCATGAGGTAGCTCCTGAACCACTCCACTCCAATTATTGAATTAACTCTGGTTACATATGTGTTTGTGTACAAACCTGCTAATGCCATTGCTAGGTCGAATTCATCCTTCAGAATATCTAGGACTTCTGTCACGCCATCTTCACCCTGTGAAGAGTACACATTCCGGGAAATAAACCGGAAATAAAATTGATGTTCAACTGCAACCATTTTTCTCTCGCTCTTTGAGATTAACGTACCTTGGTTATGATACAGATATGTTTTATGCCTCCACCGGTGAAGAGAACTGAATATTTGCGACCTCCAAGACCTTATGATTCACACACGAAACCCAAGACACTCTATTCTTTTTTACCTGCCCGACAAACTGGTGAGGAAGAGTAAAAAATGTCATTACCCATGCATAATACCCTTATAGTATCAGAATTTCTCACGTCAACTGAAAACAAGAGACCAGGGGGTCTCGAGACCATTGAATATTGCAAGCTCAATTTTACCACACATTCTTTTGACACTGAAATACATTTGAGTCTCATGGCTCAGGTGAGCTAAAAACGCCCAACAACGCAAAAGCTGCCCGAAATAATTGCCTGACACTCCGGGCCTGACACAGCATACTGAATACCAAATTTTGTAAGTACAAAATTTGAATCCAGGTTCTCTACACTCTCTGAAAATGAACAACATTTCGTGAGTAAATTGGATATTCAGTGAGGCTTAGAAGAAATACATGTAGTGCAAGTAGTCCGTTACAAGGTCCCCAGAGAGAATAATACATAACTTAAAGGGATGGTAGTATAGGTGGAAATGAAAATAGAGCTTTTAGCTTTTTACGAGATACTCAGAAACCACTTTTGAAATGTCATAGAGCATACCATTCTCAGAAAAAGTCATAGGTTATTAACAGTTTTTGAAAAGGCTTAGATATTCAAAAACAAAGTAAAACAAAGTGCTCTTAATAAAAGATGGGTCCCACTTGCAACGGGGGGGGGGGGGAGAGAAGCTTGCCCCCCTCCCACACACACACACACTTTACAGGGATCAAATGTCCCACTCTTTTCCATGCAAAGTGGGAGGGAAGTGGCAGCAAAAATATGAAGACTTTCTGTTCTTGTTTTTATTTGTTTGTTGTTTGTTGTTTTGCTTGTCAGCCGACTTTTGCCGGAAAATCAGACCTTAAAAGTATGAAGACTTTTTTTGTTGTTGTTTCTCTTGTCTTTTGATGTTCTTTCTTCTTGACTGACAGGCGATTTAGACCCCCCCCCCCTTTCCAAAACGTGTGGGGGCGCTGTGGCATAGTGGATAAGACTCCCGACTCCCAAACGGAGGACCGTGAGTTCGAATCCCGCCCAGTGCTTACATCCTTGGACAAGATGTTTTTACCCACAATGTCCCTCTCGACCCAGGTGTATAAATGGGTACCTGGCAACGCTAGGGTAATAATAATAGCAGGGCCCTCTGGTAGAGCAGTGGCAACACTGAAGAGGCTACCCTGGGTAAATAAGACCTTATTATTATTATTATTATTATATAATAATGCCCAAACAAAATCAATAAAATGCTAATATGAGTATCCATTTTTTGTGTGTAATAACGTAGTAGATTATTTTCCTTTAGATATTTATTGTCAGTAAAGCAATCATCCCAGGGGCATCGTTCCGTTTTAGTGATGGGGGGTAGGGGAGGGACTTGGGGTTTGAATATCTGTGCGAGGGAGCGGAGTGGCCTAGCGGAGGGGGGGGGGAGGGTGTTTGAAAATTTGGCATTTTCAGACCTGAAATTCAGCGATCTGGTGCACACTTTTGGTGAAATTTGGGATTTTTTTCCTATTAAAAAAAGTAAGAAAAAAATATTCATAGATAATTGAATGACTACATCGTGGTATTCAGCTCTTGCTCCGCCTGTGCGACATCACTGTGAAGACCTACTAAATAGTGGGGCCTATCACCGGCGTGGCCAGGATTTGATCTTAGGGGAGCGGTTAGATGCGAGGGAGCGATGAGAGCGAGGGAGGAGTGTGTGGGAGGGGGGTTTCCCCCTCCCACAGTGAGAACTTTTTATTGATGTTGAAAATGGTGCAATTTGATGCATTTTTTTGCGTGTTTTATCGACTTGAAACAGTCCAACATGTTTAAGGTAGCAGTACATTTCATGTAGATTATTATTGAACAATTTTGCTTATAAAATGGTATCATTTACAGAAACGTCTTGTATTAATTCTTACACTGAATATCATGAACGCGGTCATGAATTTTGACATTTTACAGTCCCAAAACGGCCGATTGTAGCTATATTTTTTCGCTTTGAAAATTAGGGGGGCGCGCACCGGGCGCAACTGCTGGCAATTACCCGGCAGCAACATCAGGAGAATAGCATAGCGATTAAATGCGAGCGAGCGAAGCAAGCGAGCTTGAACATTTTGATATTGTACAGTCCAAAAACGGCCGCTTGTAGCTATATTTTATCGCTTTGAAAATTAAGGGGGGCGCACCGGGCGCAACTGCTGGCAATTACCCGACAGCAACATCAGGAGAATGGCATGACGATTAAATGCGAGCGAGCGAAGCAAGCCAGCTTGAAAATTTTGACATTGGACAGTCCCCAAACTGTCGTTTGTAGCTGTACTTTTTTTCGCTTAGGAAATTAAGGGGGGTGTGGGCGCACCGGGCGCAACTGCTGGCAATTGCTGACAGCAACATCAGGAGAATGACATAACGATCAAATGCGAGCGAGCGAAGCGAGCGAGCTTGAAAATTTTGATATTTTACAGTCCATAAACTGCCGTTTGTAGCTGTACTTTTTTCGCTTAGGAAATTAAGGGGGGTGGGGGCGCACCGGGCGCAACTGCTGGCAATTACTGGCAGCAACAAATATCTCGTAAACACATTTATGATGTAATCTGGGGAATTTTCAATCCCAGAAGTGTATACTATTCTTTTAGCGGGGGGGGGGGGGGGGGGGGACCCTCCGTTAATTGAAAGTATCTAGATATCTCCTCCCACGCAAGGAACATTTGCATTATCTTCTTTAAACTGAAGTAACAGACCTGGTGTACACTTTACATGAAACATTTTCAAATCTGTCGATCTAAAGTGTATTAAGTAGAAATGACTGAACGGGGAGGGTATGGGAGGGGTTAGGCCTATCCCCCTCTTACGCGAGGGAGATTTTGTATTTTCAGAATTAAAATTCAGCCATCTTTGGGTGAAATATTTAGACAGTTTTCTATCAAAAAAAGTAAGAACATTTCCACATCTCGGGAGTTACGAGGAGGAGCAAAATGATCTGTTTGTCCCCAATACTTTTAAAGGGGAACCATCCCCCTCCCCCTCCATCGATGCCGCTGCATATGAGGGAGCTTTTGTAAGTGAAAGATCCGCTGCACACTCTTTGATAAATATAAGGAAATAAAACGTCAATCTCAAAAGTGTACAAAGTCTATCGAAAGGAACTCAGTAGCGGATCTTTTGCATATTCATGATTGCAATTCAGCGATCCGGTGCATAATTCTGGCGGTACTTGTCCAATTTTCCATAAAGAAAGTTCGAGATTTGTCCTCATCTCGGGAATTGCTTGGAGGACAAATGATTTGTCTGCCCCAAACATTTCCGTAGGGGCGGGGCAAATGCCCCTCCCCCCCCCCCCCCCCCCCCCCGAGATATCATCCCTGGGTATACCCATAGATGTATCAGAGTCATCATCGTTTCAGGAATGATGCAGGAAATGGAGGGGGGGTTCAATTATGGCGGTATAGTTTTTGTTATTGTTTGTTTGTTTTCGTACATAATTTGCAGATGGTCCCGAGTTGCTCGCTTCATAGCATGTTTACATGTAAGCCTATGCTATTTGACGTTGTCAACGTCTGGACCATATCTTATGTCGATATTACTTTCTTCGCGAGAATATTATATATACATTATCCTACAAGATAGAATACTGTTCAGCTCAGTTACCTGTCTGAAGGCGGGCGTACGAACAAGACGAACGTCATGCAATATGACAAAAATGATACAATCACATTTCCGTACAGGCCATCCCCCCCCCCTCCTCCATTTCAGGGGGGGGGGGGGGATCCCCCCTCCCCTCCCCCCCATCCCCCGGGATTTACGCCCATGCCCACTTGTTATTAGTATCGCTTTGTTTTGAATATCTCAGCCATTTCAAAAACCCTTTTCGTCAAATAAACGCTGAATTCCTATTGAAATTACATGCTATTTCATATTTCATGAGAGGTTCCTCATTCTCTCACAAAATAAAACAAGAAAAACCCGTTAGAATAGCCTGGTCTCAACCAAAACGATACCATCCATTTAAAGGGCCTATTCTACACCCTATTAGGCAAGTGAAATAGGCGTACTCCACATGCTAGTCCCCATATCGCCGGTCTGCCGATGAAGGCGGCCCGGGCTCCCAGGGCGAGTGCCTTGAGGATATCCGCCCCAGTTCGCACGCCTCCATCTACGTAGACTTCTACCCCGGTACCACGTACAGCTTTCACTACTTCTGGGAGGGCATCAAGCTGATTTGAGAAAGACAATTAAGATGAAGTTAGCATCTGACACTGGACAGCCATTCATCTATACATTCAACACTACGTTTGAAATAATGATATCACACTAATAATGATGATAATAATATAAATATCTAATGATGATAAAAACAGTGATAACATTGACGATAACAAAAAGAAAGATGTTAATATGAATTGTTATTATTAGTAGTAGTATTACTACTACTACTACTACTACTACTGATACTCCTTTAATTACGGTAATACTACAACTACTTAATATCATCACCATTATTGTTATTTCATTTTATTTCGTTTTGTTTACTCATCTATATTGTTCATTTTGTAACAGGTGGCAATGACCTGGTCATTACTAATGATAACCCGATAACACGGTGGAGTAATATCGTCACAGACACGATGGCATTCAAATAATGTTAATAATTATGGTAATAAAAGTAATAATGAAAATTATGATAGAGATAGAAATAATATTGATAATTATAGTATAGCTTTATTTACCTATACGGTAGCTTCTGATGATAATAATGAAACCAAAAAACAGTAACAAAAGGAAAGTATAATTACAGAACAATTATTCATTCAAATAAAAAAATGCTCAAATGCCTTCACACAGAATGACTTTTATAACTACAGATTATCATATCCATTAAATAACATTTAAGTATGAAAAAAGATCGACATCATAACTTTCTTCCCCTAAGAATACAATTATGTTGTACATACTCGTAAAAATAATCTAAAAAGTGTTATTTCTGACAAGTCCTTCATCTAAACTGCACGGATTTGATAACCAACCGGGGCTATGGCTGAGTCCAACTGCCTACCACCGTGCGCTGAGACCAAGATCCCGTCGACACCAGCCGCGGCAGCCTCGCGAGCCATCTTGCCTAGACGGAAAAGATAAGATTATTTATAGTTATTGCGCTAGGGAACGTTTGCGCAGCAGGAACAATAATTATAACAATAATGACACAATATTACTACTGTATAACTTCTGCTGTAGATGAATACAATAGCAATGATGATGATAAAAATGACCATAAAATGATAATGATAATTAACATAATAATAATTCAGTTCAGTTCAGTTTCAGTTTATCTTATCCAATCACAGTAATTTGCGTCAGCAAAGCTCTTCTTCTGCAACTCCTTGCATAACATAAAAAGAACTAAATACATATAAACTGCCCACAATGATAGAGTAACATATCTCAAGTTACAAGAGCAGAGAAAAAAGAACTTTAAATGTACAAACAAAAAGAAAGCAAAAGGAATGTTATATAAGTTGACATTGAATAACATAAAAAAAGAATCAATAATTGTAGGGCAGTTGCTTAAACTATCAAAAAAATCATCAAGAGCCCGTTTGAAACTGGACTTTTAAATTCATGAGCTGATTCCAACTCTGGACGCCTTTTAAAGAGAGAGTTCTTTCCCCAAGTGATTTAAATAAATATGATGATTATAAAAGCACTCAAGATGCTGTCAATAATAAATGTTTTACTATCAATGACATAACATGTATCAACCTCGTTACTTTAGCATTGGAAGGGGTTCACATCCGGGTCGCGAACAGGCATTGTGGGTATCAGTCTTGTCCATTGATGTGTGTACTGGTTGGAATTTGAACTCGGGATCTTCACTTAAAGTATGTCTTTCAATCTTGTCCACATTGCCACAGTGGATAGTCTTCTTTGTGACACACACTAATACAACCCATACACACATCATCAGTGATCATGACGTCAAATAAGTGGGGTATCTCACTTAGCGGCGAATGCTTGCAAACCCTTGCGAAATTTGCGATATCGCCAGGGTTCGTAAAAGGTTGCAAAAATGTTACAAGAAAATCCGCAGTTTTCCTTGTCGCAAACGTTTTTTGTTGTGTTTTTTTTTTGCGAATTCATTTTTCCGCAAACAGTTGCAAGTTTGCAAAACATTCGTAGGGGAAGTCTTTGCGAACGGTTGTAAGATGGTGTCACTGCTAGTTCTTTCTACTTCGCCAATGCTACCGACACGTGACCTTTTATGGTTAGTAACTGTATAAAATCGACCTATTGAGAGAATTTTGCCATACAGGTCGCCGTACCGAAGAAACAATGTATTAAAGGAGGACGAAATACCCTCGGGGTCGGGGGGGGGGGGGAGGGGTCCGTGCCGAGTTTTCCAAGGGTCAGCAAAAGTTCCTAAACATGCACAGATAGTGTGAAAGAATTGACATAAAATTGTAGGTGCTAATCTTCGCAAAAC
Source organism: Diadema antillarum (assembly GCF_040938485.1). Lineage (NCBI taxonomy): Eukaryota > Metazoa > Echinodermata > Echinoidea > Diadematoida > Diadematidae > Diadema > Diadema antillarum. Next base: position 169,362 of record NW_027271640.1, on the reverse strand, counting down.
TAACATTTGCTTACGATCTCTAATAGTCGTCAACTGCGCCTTTCACAAACACTTTCACAAACATTCGCTGAACTGTTGCTAGTTGTTTCTAAACATCGTTTAAAGACGCTAAATGTCGTTTATGGCAGAAGCGAACCCTGATTTATGCTATCATTCCTCAGAAAATTTGGCAAATCCAAAATTCGCAACGTTCGGAAGCATTCGCCGCTCCCCTTAACCACCAGTGACCTGACATTGGCTGCCGCCGGTCAAATTTTGCCCAAAGACTTAGGGTTAGGACTGTAGGATAGCGAAAGGGTTTTAGGTTTATGTTGACGCGAGGATTAAGATTAGGGTTAGGGTTATGTTTGTGGGTATAGAATTTATGTTTGGCTCAGTGTGTAGATATTCCACGCGAGCAACTGTAGCAGGAGCAAATGTGGTGAAACCATTTTTACCTAAAGCTAAGGCTACTTAACATTCATCAAAGATGGATATGAAAAGAAAATAATGATGCTCTGTGCGTGATAGATTTTAATGAAGCGGGATCTTTTGTTTTACGTTGGCAGTGCACTGCAAAAAGTCCAGTGTTAAATATGAAACACCGAGCTGGTGTTAAATTTCCGATGCTTATTTGTGGTGTTAGATTAACATCTCCAGGTGTCACTTTGAAATATAAAGTTGTGTTTTGAATAGTTACATATAAGTTACTGTTCTTCTTGTTGATTTTGACCTTCAATAAGACAATCAAGAACACCGATAAAGTACTTAATTTTTTTTGAGAAAAAGAAAAGTTGTGAACACATTTACACCACAGTAACACCAGTTGGTGTGTACAATCTCGTGTTGACATTGGGAGGGTGTCATACCATTGACATTAACACCAGCAATATCAAATCAACACCATGCGGTGTCATTGTTGAAAATGTGTCGAAATGTGTCGAAAAAGTGTCGAAAATATCACCAGCTTGTGTCAAATTGACACCACGAAGTGCCAAATGAACACTTTTCAACACCATCACAAGTTATTACTTTCTACACCCATGGTGTTAGATATAACACCGATGTTTTTGCAGTGTGACAGATTCCATTCTTCACCTGTAAGAATCCCTTTCACCACCACTGGTATGGATGAGATGCGTTTGACCCACTTGATGTCGTCCCAGGTTGCCGAGCTGTCTGCTTGGCTCATGTAGTCCCAAAGCAATTTGTCGCCGGCAGCTTTGGCGCTGCGTACTTCTTTCTCAATCATGTTCATGTTGACGCACCTATAGCAAATCATTATCAGCGGTGTCAGTTGATAAAGGATTGAAATGAAAAAAAAAATGCGTTCTTACAAAAAAAAAAAAAAAGATAAATGGTCTTCAACAAATATCATCCTTTCTATCCCTTCTCAGGAAAAAGATTTATTCAAATTTGTCACCTGAGTGAGACATCGTGATTATTTGTTACTTCGCACTGCAAAAGGTCCGGTGTTGAATATGAAACACCGAGCTGGTGTTACATTTCCGGTGCTTACTTATGGTGTTAGATTAACACCTCAGAATGTCATATAAAAATATAAAGTTGTTTCTTGAATAGTTTCTAGTTACTGTTCTTCTTGTTGATTTTGAACTTCAACAAGACAATCAAGAATTTTCCGATAAAGTACTTGATTTAAAAAAAAAATGTGAACAAATTTACATCACAGTAACACCATACAGGTGGTATGGTCTCCTATTGAAGCTGGACGGGTGTTATACCATTGACATTAACACCAGCGGTAATGCTAGTAGAGCTACGTATACCTTGTAAGAACAACAGTAAGTCGGTATGACTATGGAGAAATGTGGAGAGAAGAATATTCTAGAACACACACATGATCACGGAGTACACCGCCATTTAAAAGAATATTAGTATACACTATACCATGTACGTACTGCAGAAATATACCAGGTCAGACCCAAGTGAGGTAGCTTAACTGATTATACAAGTGACCTTTTCTTCTTCTTCTTTTTTTCTTCTTTCTTTACTCCCCCATTCGTCTCGTTCTCCCAATGTGGTTGCGTATGTGACACTATTATCATAGGCCCGAATTCTCAAAGCTGGAATAACTATTCCGCGGAATAGTATTCCGGGGAATAAGTTATTCCACCTTTGACAATAGATTCCGGAGAAGAAATCGCGTCATTTTACGTCACGAGGGCCTGATTTGCATAAGAGGCGTAATAAATCGGCGGAATAAGCGGTGTAATAAAGTTATTCCACCTTTGAGAATTCGGGCCATAGGGTTTGTGGGTGGTTTTTTTTTAAATACAAAGTCCATTTTCATTATTTTGCTCTTATGATTTTGCTCCATATCGATTTTTTCTTCCGTCATGTCAGTGAATCGTCTTTCTCTTGCTTTCTTCTCTGCAAAATCATGCCATCTACAATATTACAGTATAATCATTTGCTGGGTTATACATCAATAAGCACTTTGATAATTCATCTTCAAAAAAAAAAGTAAGAAGTAATATACAGTCTTTACTCAAGCTTTGCGTAAGCTGAATTCTCTCTGGTCTTCTGGCGTATATTGTATTCATGTTCTCCCCTCCTCATTCCGTGTATAATGTAGTCCACAGTCAACATCAATGCTGAAACAATTATTCGTGAAAAAAAGAAAGACAGAAAATAAATCAAGATTATATGCTGAAACGCTGGGTAACTGACCGCAGAGTTGATTTCAATCCGAATACAATAATTCATAATCTGCTTGGTATTTTGACACATTATTTCTCTTTTATAAAATCACCATTTCTTTTTCTCTCACTCATTTAATTGTGCATCAGGGTATCAAAAGCAATTATTAGGATAAAACATTAAAAAGAGGTTAAGAAGGGAATTTTTTTACTGGATTAGATCCTAAGATCCCTATAGTATACATCAAAACATAGAAGACATACATTATGCATGCAAAACTATTGTTATTAACAAGCACATGCACCGAGTAACTGTTGGATAAGTTTTGTCTACCTCAACTAACAGGTCAGAAATACATTAATCGAGACATTTTGGTGTCACGATTCGTTTCATTCTCATTATTTGATTTATTTGATAGATACTGATGGTGAGAAGGGCGTTAAGTTGCCATTAAAACCATGTATTCGAGACAACTTAACGCCCTTCATGCCCTTCTAATTCTCCACCTACGATATGCTTTTATGGTATTAACAATCGCAGTAGAGATTAAACAGGGGCGGATCCATGCAGGGAGGACCACAAACGGCGCACGCCCCCCTTTTTTTTTGTTGAAACAAAAGAAATAAAAAGAAAAAAATGGGGGGAGGGGTGCGTGTGCCCTCCCCCCTTTATTTTTGTAAACACGCCCCCTCTTTGCGAAATTCCTGGATCCGCCTCTGTTAAAAATCCTAGAGAACATTGCGTAGGCCAAACCCTTGGTGCGTTCTGATTGTTGATTGACAAAGGAAACCCGTTACAAAGTACACACTGTCCAAAGTCCCTGGTAAAGAAAGAAGTAAATTGTAAAATACGATACCGGATTTATACCTTTAAAGCCGGCTTTCTCCGCTCGTCGAACGAGTAACTCAGAAATTTGTCTGTTCTTAAAGATCCACAGTTGCATCATTATCAGTCCGGTGGGCGTGGCCTCAGCAATATCTTCAAGCAGGACATTGGCTGCACAGCTTAGTGACATCATCACGTTCCGCGATGCAGCCGCTGCAAATGGCCAGCGGAAGGAATTCATGTAGTCTTAACCCTAAATAACCCTTTTAAGTCTCCCACATCTTTTGACACCAAATTTGCGACCCCCGGGCACGCGGTTCCGAAGTTAGCCATTAATATGTACGTGCATATCAGACCACAAAAAATAATAATGATAAATAAATAAATAAATTTAAAGCTCAAAAACGTGAATTCATGTACAATTTCAATGCAAATTGTGCTTACTGTCAAATTTCATAAAACATGATTTATTTTGTTTTATTGATTAAAATCAATTAACATATTTTCATGTTTGCAACAATGGACAAATTTCATCGAAAAAAAGAAAGAAATATATAAGAAATTCTGTAAAACGATGAAATACTAAAGAATTTTTTTTATGCAACAATTTTTTTGTTTCATTTGCTAAAGACACGAAAAAGAATATTTACACACAAAAAATGTGCCTATTTGGAGCTTTATTCAGTAATTTATGGCAAATAGTTTGATGTTATGCATAAATTAGCATAATTAGCGTAAATATTTTTTTTTTGGGGGGGGGGGGGGGGGGAATCACCATTACAGTTTTTTAGATTACGTCACGGGCAGTGTGTGTGTGTCAATTTTCGTCGTGATCGCGCAGTTGACGGCCGAGATCTGAAGGGGGGCTGGGAGGCCCCCCTCCGGCTCTATCATCTACCAAAATAGCCCGGGCCTGGTTAGGGTTAACAGGGAGATTTCACCAGGGAGGCAATTTTTGAAATTTGTACGTAGGTTCTAATTCTAGTCACGTTCAGGCAGTGATTCTTTAAGGGGAAATCAAGTCCAAAAATAAGTTAGTCCGATAAAAAAGAGTAAAATCTTACGAGTTAAACGGTAAAAATTTGACTGAGATTGGATGAAAAATAAGGAAGTTATGAAAATTTGAAGTTTTGCTAATTTCTGCAAAATAGTTCTTATACGGTGGATATGAATATGCAAATGAGAGAGCTGACCATGTCATTAACCTCACAATTTTCCACTGATTGTGTACAAAAAAAAAATGACAAAAATTCAATGTTTCCGGTATTGAAGTCTGAGTCATGATGCTATTCCTGGTTGAATTACTTCAGAATAGTAATCAGTTAGATATATAAGGATTTGAGCCTCGTGCATAATTATGTTTGAATGAAAAACTGGAAATTTCAAAATTTTAGGTACAAACTATAAGGCAAGTTGTGAGGATATGACATGCTCACTTTGCCATTTGCATAATTTATATTTACCGTTCAAGAACTTTTTCCTAAAAAAATAGCGAAACTTAAAAATATCATAACTTCCTTATTTTTCATCCGATTTCAGTCAAAATGTTAACATTGAACTCGTAATATCTTACTCTTTCTAATCAGACTAAATTATATTTGGACCGGATATCCCCTTTAACCTCGAGGATCAACTGACTTCAAAGATAAGCTCTATGGGGGCCAAGTTCTTGATGCAATTCCGGTAAATAGGCCTAGATCTACCCTATTTATTGTTATCATGGTTATGTGTCTCATTAGGATGTATCTTGATTTTTTTTTTTCCGGGGGCCTAAGTAATACAAACAATGATTTTGATTTAGGCTAATCCCTCAGTTCCGTTGTTACTAGATACCATTTGTTGCAATTGATATAATTTATTTCATCGTTTCAATTATTTTGTACATAAAAATTGACAAAATGTTGATATTATTGCATAGTATTTTGAATAATAATTGTAACTCAGTCATTTCGTCGACGAAATGACTGAATGATTATTACTAGGACTGCAAGACATGTTTGAAAATAAATCATGAGCAAATCACTACCCAGGATCCGAAAAAAAAAATGTTCCCAAGAAATATCTTTCTTTCTTTTCTTTTCTTTTCTTTTTCTTTTTTTTTTTTTTGGTAATTCACCCAGAACTACAATCGACACCCACGAACAGTATATGTTGACGACGATTTCGAACCCCTCGCCGGTTATGTGATCTTTTGCAGATTATGATACGATTGTTTGACTTTGCCCTATTTCAGGTATTCGCATTCTTTGCAAATCGTGCGCATGCTCCGTGAAGCCAGCCCTTTAACCTTGCTTATAAAGCAGACCCAGACTGTATAGTCACACAAACACACAAACACAAAATGACGTTACGCCATGGTACACCATGAACATTGTCCTTGTCTCGAGAGTTCATTGTTCTTGTCTTGTATTGCTTAATTGCTCTCGAATAGCAATCGACATCAACGAAACGACGTATAATATTAACAAACTCTTGTCATCAATTATCTTATGACTGACTATTCTCAAGGTTTATATCTCAGTGATAGAAAAGGGGTCAGTTTATGATATCTTTCTGGATATCCATCAAATTGACAATAAAATAATGATTATGTGCACCTTTTTGCTCATAATTTGGTACTTATAACAAGAAAATTTATAAGGACCACCGCTGATGATAGCTGTTTATTAATTCTTACCCTTCGCAGTGGCTAACTCCCCATCAGGATGAGCGCCCTTGTGGAGTGCCGTGGGAGAGATGCAACAAGGAAAGGCGATTCGGTGACCCAGTACCGTGGTCGAAAGATTTCTGGTAGAGACGTCGCGAAGAACCAGGGGACGGAAACGATATCTGAAGATTGAAAATTGATTTACAAAGACGTATGCAAACAACAAAATGTGAAGAGGTGGCTATGCATGTATTACCATAAAACATGGGATGATTTAAAGCGAGAATAGAGACCTTTAAGACTTAACCAGAAGAAGAAAAAGAAGAAGTGAGCTTATAATTATTACATGTCACCGGCATATGTCATGTATGTCGGCATAACTAAGGATAAAATCCCTATAATATAGTATGCTTTCAAGGCTAGAAATTAACGAACTTGTTTATCTGTCTCTGGTCTGTGCATTTCTCTGACTTTTCTAAGCCTTCCAATAGTATGGATTTCCCCGTCCACGATGCCATGTCCTACAAGAAATTCAGTGAAAAATTAAGATTTACTCAAGAAGCTGAATGCAATAGGGCATTTTGTGCTGTGGTACGTGCCGCCAAATTAGCTCCTCGTAGCCAGAACAGAACTGCATGGGCGTCACCAGGGGGGGGGGGGGGGGGGGGTGGGTGCGTTGGGTGCGAACGCACCCCCCTTCAGATCCTTAAAAAAAAAAAATTATTTTGCACCAGGGACCAAAAAAAGAAATAAAAAATTCGTGGGCAAAAACAATTCGCACCCCTGGTTCTGGCAGCAATGATTTTATACATATCTACTAGTATTCTATTTTATCGACCGTATACTGTACATCCGTACGATATACGGAGCAGGGTTTGCTCTAAAGTGCAGATTTTGGACATCCTTCCCCCACTTGGTCACTTCGACGCCACCAGGCTGGTCATACCTCCCCCAATCATGGACATAAACCGACACCCTTGACTACCAGTGGCGGATCCAGGGGGGGCGCATCGGGCGTCCCCCCCCCCCTCCTCTTAATTTCCAAAGCGAAAAAATATAGCTTCAAGCGGCAGTTTTTGGACTGTAAAATGTCAAAATTTTCAAGCTTGCTCGCTCCGCTCGCTCGCATTTAGTCGTAATGCCATTCTCCTGAAGTTGCTGCCAGTAATTGCCGGCAGTTGCGCCCGGTGCGCGCCCCCCCCCCCTTAATTTCCAAAGCGAAAAATATACCTACAAACGGCAGTTTGGGGACTGTAAAATGTCACAATTTTCAAGCTCGCTCGCTCCGCTCGCTCGCATTTAAATTCTCTTGATATTGCTGCCAGTAATTGCCAACAGTTGCGCCCGGTGCGTCCCCCTTAATTTCGAAAGCAAAAAACAGATATAGCTTCAAACGGCAGTTTTGGGACTGCAAAATGTCAAAATTTTCAAGCTCGCTCGCATTTAATCTTTATGCAATTCTTTTGATGTTACTGCCAGTAATTGTCAGCAGTTGCGCCCGGTGCGCCCCCCCCCCCTTAATTTCCAAAGCGAAAAAATATAGCTACAAACGGCAGTTTTTTACTGTAAAATGTCAAAATTTTCAAGCTCGCTCTCTTCGTTCGCATTGAATCGTTATACAGTTCACCTGATGTTGCTGCCAGTAATTGCCAGCAGTTGCGCCCGGCAGTTTTTGGACTGTAAAATGTAAAATTTTCAAGCTCGCTCTCTTCGCTCGCTCGCATTTAATCGTTATGCAATTCACCTGATGTTGCTGCCAGTAATTGCCAGCAGTTCCGCCCGGTGCCGCCCCCCCCCCCCCCCTTAATTTCCAAAGCGAAAAATATGGCTATTTAAAGAACGGCAGTTTTTGGACTGTAAAATGTAAAATTTTCGAGCTCGCTCGTTCCGCTCGCAGGCATGTAATCGTTATGCTCTCCTGATATTGCTGCCAGTAATTGCCAGCAGTTGCGCCCGATGTGCCCCCCCCCCCTTAAATTCCAAAGCGAAAAAGTATAGCTACGAACGGCAGTTTTTTTTTACTGTAAAATGTCAAAATTTTCAAGCTCGCTCGCTCCGCTCGCTCGCATTTAATTGTTATGCAATTCTCCTGATGTTGCTGCCAGTAATTGCCGGCAGTTGCGCAAAATATGGCTCCAAATGGCAGTTTTGGAACTGTAAAATGTCACAATTTTCGAGCTCGCTCTCTTCGCTCGCTCGCATTTAATTGTTATGCCATTCACCCGATGTTGCTGCCTGTAATTACCAGCAGTTGCGCCCGGTGCGCCCCCCCCCCCCTAATTTCCAAATTAAAAAAAAATATGGCTACAAACGGCAGTTTTTGGACTGTAAAATGTCAAAATTTTCAAGCTCGCTCGCATGTAGTCGTTATGCCATTCTCCTGATATTGCTGCCAGCAATTTGTCGTTTCACACCGTCATTCCATAATCCATTTTTAGGGGGACACCCTCCCACAACCTCCCCCCTTGCTCGTTCCGCTTGCTCGGGCTCGGTCGCGTTCATGACATCAGTGTAAGAATTATTACTAGAAGTCTATTTAGATTATACCATTTATAGGCAAATTGTTCAATAACAATTTACTTCAAAAAGTACTGATACCTTAAACAAGTGGGACTGTTTCAAGTCGATAAAACACGCAAAAAACTTGCATCAAATTGCACTATTTACAACATCAAAATGCAAAAAGTGCTCACCGTGGGAGGGGGACACTCCCTTCCACATCCTCCCCCTCTCTCACTCCTCTCGCTCTTGCTTGGCCGCGTTCATGATATTCAGTGTAAATATTAAAACAGGAAGTTTATTTTGATGATACTATTTTAGAGGCAAATTGTTCAATAATAATCTTCATCAAAATATAGTGCTACCTCAAACAAGTGGGACTGTTTCAAGTCGATAAAACAAGCAAAACATGCATCAAATTGCACCATTTAAAACATCAATATGCAATTTCAGGTCTAACCGTAGGCCCCTCCCACACCCTTCCCCCTCGCTCGCTCCGCTTGCTCGGGCTCGGTCGCGTTCATGACATCAGTGTAAGAATCAATGCAAGAAGTTTATTGAACTGATATAATTTATAGGCACATTGTTCAACAACAATTTCCATCAAAATGTACTGCTACCTTAAACAAGTGGGACTGTTTCAAGTCGATGAAATCACGCAAAAAGCCTGCATCAAATTGTACCATTTACTCTCTAAAAAAAAATCGAGTGAAAATATTCACTCTTAAAGGAGTGAATTAAAAAAAGAGTGAATTTCGAGTGAAATTGGAGTGAATTGTGAGTGAAAATGCTCATATTCACTCGTTTTAGAGTGACGTCAGGGATCACTCCAAAATCTTCGAGTGATCCTTGAGGTCACTCCAAAATGATTTTTTTTGGAGATTCTCACCGTGGGAGGAGGGGGGGGGGACAACATGCACTTCCACACCCTCCCCCCCCCCCCTTGCTCGCTCCCTCGCATACTAACCCCCCCCCCCCCCCCCCCCAAGATGAAATCCTAGATACGCCGGTGCCCTATCCCTGCTTGGCTTCCCTAAAAAAAAACGTAAAAATCTAGGGATTGAGAGCTTCCTATGTTCCAAATGTTTGTCAAAAAAAATCTCGTTACATTTAGTGTCAAAACGCACCCCCCTTGAAAAAAAGCTGGTGACGCCCCTGAACTGCCTCCAAAATTTTGAGATGCTCTTCCCACCTTTCTACATGAACTAGTATATCATTCCACGTCACATTCACTACGAGGATGTATTCTTCAGAACTCTCCTCAGAGCTGTGCTCCTGCACTCACCAAACCAGACGGCACATACCGAAAATGATACTGGCCAACTTACAGGATCCCGTGGTGTTACAAACGCGATTTGGCTTTGCCTGTCTCTTTCACGGGAAATTGCCAATACCCTTTGGTTAAGGCAATTTTACTGAAGTACTTACTCTTCCCGAGAGAAGCTGATAACTCTTGCTGGTTTGACAAACTGCTGGTCGAACACAACTAACTTATCGGGACAACGAAAATTAATGAAAAATCTGTTTGTGCTGTCAGACTTTAATTTTCACCATGACATCGGAGATGGGCATAGGGCATAGGGTGAATCGATCACTGCTACAGTCAACATTACCTCGATTTCTTTCTTCACCCTACTCGATCTCCACTGCTTGTGCTTACTTGGGTTCGTCACTTGTTATGCTTGTCACATGTACTTTACACTCTTCCATGGACGTTTTCCTTGGGACATCTGTAAACATGTCTTGATATAATATATTATTCAAATCATAACTTCCTGTCCTAACTTCAGCGTGAGTTTTCACTCCTAGGCTCTATCCGACCTGCAGACCATAATCTGTGAACTTCTTTTGTACCGAACCATGCAGTAGTATCGCATTAGGTACCATATAATTATCATCAATCTCGTCACCCAACTCCTCATCACCCTCTTGGGAAGAACAGTTTCCCACAATGTGTTCACAATAATATGTTCATATAGTCGACTATACATGTATAAAGACGCTCGAATTAACAGTGTGAAGATTTTGGTCTTACTGATAGCAATCTAAAAACAGGAAAATATAAAGATCGACCCACCTTTATCAGGACCACTTTGTTTTTGTATATCTCACCCATTTCAAAACATATTTTAATAAATAAGTTTTGAATTCTTCTAAGGGGATTGTATGCTCTTTCATATCATGCAATAGTGGTTTCTAATAGTCTTTCACTGAAAAAAAAAGTTAAAAACCTAAGGCCCCATCTATTTAAGGCAAAACTATACCATTCCTTGAAAAGCCCGTTTGAACACCTCATCCACCCTTCCACCATGCCATGCACACACACCAAAAATCCTCACTCCAACCTCAGACCCCAACAGGGTATCCCTGCCCTCATCTTTAAACTCACTCCATCCTGCAAGGAGTCAGGTCATCAGCAGACAACAGTCTCCACTCTGGATCCATTATAGCTGAACATCTGCAACGTGTGCAATAGCAGACGACATTGCTCCCCATCAGTCCCATCCATTTTACCTCTACGAATTAGTTGCCATCAACTGATTATCGATTAATACTGCCCCCTTATTCATTCATGTAGTGCTTTTCCGTCACAGCTCATCGTAGTAAAGTGCCCCGCGGAACCAATAACGTGTTTAAAGAGCGCTGCATAAATCCACACCGATATTATACAATGAATAAGATTAATGATTACTGTTGACATACCGCCTGAACGCTTCACGACTGTCGCGTAGGGTAATCTCTTCATCGGCACCTCCCTGGTAATACCTGTACATCATTGGTTCGATGAACTGCTTGGCATCTCGTTCAAAGTCGTCCACACACATTCTCTTACTCCTAGCCAACATTATGCTTTCCTTCACGGGCGGAACTTTTGCAAAATTTTTCGTCAGTCAACAAAATTCACCTGGGTAATGTGTCAACGCTGAAACAACATGGCGTCATCGGCACCAAAACCACTCCTCACCATTGTTGTTGTTGTTGTTGTTGCTGCTGCTGCTGTTGTTGTTGTTGTTGTTGTTGTTGTTGTTGAGTCTCTTTAAACAAACAATTTCCCCCCGTATCAAGACAGCAGGTTGTGTGTATCATTTGTAATGTTCACGCACTATCAACATCAATAAAAGAAGAGCGTGTAAGGAACTCGTCGATCCGGAACAGTGAACATACACAGTGGAAGAACTACGTCGAATTATACAGTATGTCCCAATACATACTGCAGTAAGTCGCCCCAAAAATTACAATCAGATTTTCGCATTGACAACACCCAATATGATCAATTCTTTTAAATGCTACTTCAGGGTCTTAAAATATAACATTTTAGCTCTATTTTGCAGAAAACCCCATTCAATTTGGTTAAGCGGTCACAGAGAAATGTGGATTGTTGTAAAGCATGTCATAAGTCTGATTCTTCCACTTCTAGCAATTCAGTGCTCTTGTGGGTGAATAATAGACAGAATTTGGATGGAAGAGATTCCCGACATCCTCTACAAAATTCCTCATTTCTCTTTGACCACTGAAGCAAATCGAATGGGGTTTTCTGTAAGATGTGGGCAATGAGTTGTAGTTTCATACCATGAATTTGTATCTAGATTGACTCACTATTTTCAAAGATATCATTGCGGAGGGCCCCGTTGTAATTTTTTGGGGACATACGGTATACAGTGTATTAATACCTTTACTACATCAGGTGCAGACAAATGTCATAGCGAGAAAACACCTTGGTGTACATTATATACCTTTAATTCAATTCAATTCAATTCAACTCAATTCATTTCAATTCATTTCAATTCAATTCAATTCTATTCTATTCAATTCAATTCATTTCAATTCAATTCAATTCAATTCAATTCAATTCAGTTAGGAAAATTGTTTTGTTTGTATGCATACGTATTACATTGGTAAATTCATAGAATGAATAATACACGTACATTGCAATAAACATAGACATATGTACATTGATATGGTAAACATACTAGAAATATACAATATAACATCAGTATCAATATCAGAAGATACAAGTGCATAACAACCAAGTGCATTCAAGTAAATGTAATCTATCTTATTGAGTGTAATATATGAAAAATATACAAATATATAAAATGTGATTGTACCAATTTAATAATTACACAGTATAACAAGAGACCCGGGGGTCTCGCGCTCGCCTGAGTATCGCAAGTCCACCTTCCATGCATTCTTGCAGACTCTTACCAGAGAAAATTGGAGACTTTGGGAGGGGGTGGAGAGGGGGCAGCTATGAGAGCTGCATTGGGGGCTTGTTGTCCATTTGCACACTGGTAAGAACACCTGTCAAGTACTTTCTATAATACATAGAAAGTTGGACTATGCAGTTTGGGGGAAAAAAGACTTAAAGCTCTATCACTTTTGATTCTATAAAGATAAGAATATTATTGAATATTCTGTAATTTGGGAGGTTTGGGTCCCCCTGGGTCCCAAATAGGGCAGCATGGTGCCTGTTCAAACACATTGAGATCTTATTCCCCTATTAAGGAATGCCACTTTCCAAGTTTGGTTTAAATCCACAATGGTGTTTTCAAAGAAGATGAAAAATGTACAATATAGGCCCCCATTAGAACCACTCCCATCCCCTCCCCAGGGTCCCAAAGGGGGGGAGGGGGAGTGGGGAGCAACCCTGATTCCACCATGAACAAACTTGAAACTATCATCGATGTACTTACCCATAGCATCGAAGTCAAGCTCTATCACTTCTTGTTCTATAGAGAGAAGAAAATTTCTTAACATTCCTTCATTTCTAGGGGATAGCACCCCCTGGGATCCTAACGTGGGGCATGGTGCCAATTTGAACAAACTGAGATCCTATCTCCGAGGGATGCTACCTTAACCAAGTTCAGTGAATATCGGTCATGGAGTTTTCAAGAAGAAGATGAAAATGCACAATTTAGGCCCCCATTAGGACCATATTCCAAACCCCCTCCCTAGGGTCCCAAGCGGGGGGGGGGGGGGCACCCCTGATTCATCCATGAACAAACTTAAAACTACATTTATCATTGACTAACTCATTGTGTTAACTTAGGTCTATCACTTCTGGTTCTAGAGGAGTGTTTGGGGTTTTTTAAGATTCCTTAATTTTGGGGTGAGGGGGTTTAAGGCCCCCCTGAGGCCCTCCACGTCAGGCATGGTGCGCATTAAAACAAGAGTGATTCAGTTGAGATTTTGTCCCCGCCCCCCCCCCCCCCCCTAGTGATGCTACCTACCAAGTTTGGTGAAAATCGGTCATGGGGATTTCAAGAAGAAGATGAAAATGTAAAAAGTTTACGCACGACGACGCACGACGTACGACGGACGACGCACGACGGATGAAGAGCGAAAAAACGGATGAAAAACAAAGAGAAAAAGATTCTCCTTTCGTGACACTGATCTAAAAGGTGTAAAGTTCACCCGTAAAGGTGCTGCCAGTGTTTATACATTCATAATAAAGATGCTAAGTGGAAACTTTTTTTCTTTAGTCTCACGTGACATGACTGTGTAATGTTACTTTTTTGCTTAGCAACCTATAATATTAGACTATGAAAGTTAAAATCTGAAATGAGCATACTATGATCATGGTTGTAATGAATCGCCCTTTTATTCATTATCTATTGATCAATCAATATTAGAAAAAACCTTGCCTATTGTTCTTAAATAGCATAAAAAGGGCGCGTCTCAGAATGGCTTTATATTCTGCTATACGCTCTACAGAATATGAATATTTTTTTTTTGCATTAAGAGCCTATGCATCCATCTGTAGTCAAAATGTTGTTCCCATTGAATCATTGAATCATTATGGCAAACGTAAGAGTACAGATGTATCATTATGCTATACATGATCATCATGCGCAGAGCACGAGTGGCCAAACTCAACCAATCCAGTATTGTATTTTTGTTTTCTAGCAGACGTGGTCATACGGACGGAGATTGGGAATCTCTCTATCACATCACCATTTTGCATCTTCGTAAGTAACAGAAGAATCGAATACTATGTCTGTATTCATTATATGTATTTCAAATCATTCACCGCGTAAATTAGCGTTGACACAGTGATTGATTGTTTGATTGATTAATTAATTAATTGATTGATTGATTGATTGATTGATTATTGATTGATTAATTGATTGATTGATTGATTGATTGATTGATTGATTGATTGATTGATTGATTGATTGAGTGAGTGAGTGAGTGATTGATTGATTGATTTTATTTTTGCATTTATTTTTCATACATAAATGTAAAACATTGTACTTGTATAAAGTCAATTGAACAACCTAACTGACTACAATATTATTTGCATTCAGCAGTTGAAACAGGGAAATGCTTTATTCCAAAATTGATAATCACTGCCACTCACGAGGAAAGCTTTGTCCACAGAGCGCTCAAAAACCCCAAGATAATAGCAATTATAAAGCACGGTATGCACAGTTCACTTGGGTGCGGCTCGTTCTGGTTCATTTTTGAGCGCTCGAACGCACCCTATGAGGGTCTATAACCTCGAACTCATTTGAAGGACTGCGCAGAGCATTGCTAGATTAGTCTTTATTGTCAAGTGAGACTAGGCTCCATAAAGAAATTGGCTCCAAAGAATGTACACAACTCATGAGTCAACTTCAACAATATGTATAATGCCAGTAATTGTTTTGCTCGAACCCGTAATGTCATGGCGTACTGACTGCGCTGTAAACAAGATTCACAATGGTACTGACGCCATCAACCTCACGTTCAAGGCGATTCTTTGATATGGAATGTGTACATACACTGTATTTCAACTTGAGTGAGCAGTCAACTGCAATCTCAGTGACTTTTGAGAGGTAGCCATTTTGTCTTAAGCCTCGGTTACACCGGAACCGAATCAGGTGCGACTCCACCCGAATACACGTATTCGGGTGGATTCGGGAGCATTCTGTTCTCCTTCCCCAAATGGGCGAAAATTTGGGAGCCGCGATTCTGGAACATTCGTGGAGGGATTCGGCTCGTTTTGAAATGTTCAAAACCAGCCGAATACTAGTACCCTCCAAAATACTCCCGAATGTGGCCCAGACAAATTTCATTCAGGGCCACATTCGGGATGTATTCGGATGGAATTCGGTTGGATTCAGGGAGGCATTGGTCCATTCTGGGCAGATTCGGGCCTATTCGTATAGGGGAGTAATGGCCCGAATCCTCAGGCCAAATAGACCCGAATATCATATCACGAATAGAATGGAGCCGAATCTGCCCAGATTGCCCCGAATACCTCCTAGATCCATCCGAATCGTTACCCGATTGCAGAGCAGATCGAATACCGGCGAGTGCATGAGCCGAATAGGTCGAACGAGCGGCCAGAATGACCCGAATAGCCTCGCGAATATAGCCAGATTGGCTATACGCGTGCAGGGAGGCCACGCATTCGTCCCGATTCGGGCTACATTCGGCTCGATTCTAGCTACTTGACTCGATTCTGGCCACTACACTGTATTTTGGTTGGCATTCGGCTTTATTAGGGATGCCCAAAATTGATTTGGGTCAATTCTTGGCGATTCTGCTCTGATTCGGGACCCATTCGGAACCTGGGTTCGTCTCTGATTCGGGGAGCTCCCCGAATCAGAGACCAATAGCTTCCAAATTCACCGAATCCATCCGATTCAGGCCATAATCGGGCAGAATCTGTCCAAATTTATTCGGGAGAATTCGGTTCAGAACCTTTAATTGGCTTTAGATGTGTGTTGACTCATGTAATGACTGAACAGATCATTCTAATTTTTACACAGAAGTTAGCTAGTTATCAAATTGTTGAATTGAATTCAATCGATTTGAATTAGTCAATAATGTAGAAATGGCCCCTTCAAATTCTTTTGCTCAAAACTGCTTCGTTAAAAAGTTACTTTACTTTGATCGGGGGTAGGGCTAGTTACTTTATTGTTGTGTGTATTTCATATGGTAACATCGTTCGGGTTTGTTTTGGGCCCCGGCACTAACCAGCTCCAGCTGCTTCAAAGGGGTCCCAGCGTTGATGTGTTAAACATGTGCATGACTGTATACACATTGCTTTTGTTTTAATTGTGTACATAATGTATACTTCTTAATTCTTGTGCTAAATAAATTTGATTGAATGGAATTGAATTAGGGGAAATCGCAACATTAAATAAATTCTTAATTTCTTCTATAGAAAAAAAAAAAACAACCTTCAACTTTGCATCACTCAGTGACATCCAGTCACGAATACACATCTACACAAACACTCATAATTATCGAAGGTGCTTTGAGAAAGGTTTTTTTTTTCGCTCTCGAATTTTAAATACTCTCGGTTTGAATTCACTTCCTGTATTCGTGACTTTTCTTCAAATTTAACCAGAAAGATTTATATCTAATGCACATTGGATTAGGAACGTACGAAATGTACATGATTAAGAAATCATCAATGCTTTAATATACACTTGGGTTTACTAAAAGAGTTGTACTTTTTTGTACTGTACGAGTGTATTTACCTTTGTGCATGGGACCTAATCTAGTTTAAAGAATATCACTATTTTATACATTCATTTTTCTCAATCCTGTCAAGGATAGACGGAACCTGTCTCGACTAATTGGGACCACTGTTCTTGGGTTAAAACAGAGGGGTCCTCGTGCATACAATAAGGAGAGCATATCTGAGTTTCACGTATCGTTGCATGTAATATGGTACATGAAATTATTAAGATTCCGTTGTATGGTTAACTGCACGGAAGAGTCGCCCACTTCGACTCATGCGATTAAATCCCCATATATTTCAAGCGAAAGGAATTGGACTTTTGTTTAGCTTCGACATTTCATGCTCTCCACCCTCCATTCTCGACCTTGCTGATTTTTTGGTGTATGGATACACAGGGGAAAGATCATGACTTTTTTTGGTCCTTGGGTGATTCTCAGCTCATTCAATTTTCAACTCGTGCGGCGTGTCCTGTATAATGTCATGTGTAGTACAAAAAGAAACACAAAAAGGGGGGGGGGGAACAGACAAATACAATGTAGGTACAGTTTTCTAGCGACTGCAATTCATTGAAAACTTTACACATTTTGAGGTACCAGTAGATACCAGAAAATATTTTTTTTCTTACGTAATGACAATCAAAGTGAAATCTTAAAAAAAAATGAAAAAATAAAAAACATATATATATGAAGAGTTTGTTCGCAAAAACCAATAAGTCCATTTTTTAAGATTTTGAAGTACGGTCTCTGTCATAAAGTACAAAATAATACCTTTTAAATGATATATTGGTCACTACATATAAAGGTACATTTTGAAGTTATGGTCAAAAGAAGCAAAATTTTTCTTATTATTCTATTTTTCTTGACCTTTAATCGCAAATATCTCCATTTGGCAAATATGGACTTATCGGTTTTTGCAAACAAACTCTTCATGTATAATTATATTCATATATACATATATATATATATATATATATATATATATATATATATATATATATTGACATCAAATCTTGCACATTAATAGACGTGGCTGGTGTTGGGTAGCACCCCTTTAATCATCGAGCTTTCGGGCGAAAAACCCTTCTTCAGGATCTATACAGTCAATGACAACAACGTATAAATAAAATCAACCTAGGTATAAAATCATACTAAACTCAACTAGCCTCATATACTATACATTTCAAAATATACTCAACATGATTAAAGGGGTGCTACCCAACACCAGCCACGTCTATTAATGTGCAAGATTTGATGTCAATAGATTTACTGTTCTTGCACCGCCCGCCATGTTGTGGTTAAGTCTTTTGATACCAGTATATATATATATATATATATATATATATATATATATATATATATATATATTAACTTGCTGCCGAAAATGCTCTCATGATTTGGAATCATATGTACATCACAAGCTAACCTTGAAATATGAAGACTAAGTCAAATCAATAGAAGTGGAATGCATAGAAACACTGGCATACTGGCATACAACCATGAACAAGCAACTGTCCTCCTTTTCTTTTGAAACCTATTCCCAAAATAGACCTTATGTGGTATGGAAAACAAATAACTGAAGAATGGTTTGAAAATCGAAAAAATATTATACTTCTTTCATGACTGGAAAGTTTGACATACTAAATACATATTTCAAGTATGATCCAT
This sequence comes from Diadema antillarum, assembly GCF_040938485.1. Taxonomy (NCBI): domain Eukaryota; kingdom Metazoa; phylum Echinodermata; class Echinoidea; order Diadematoida; family Diadematidae; genus Diadema; species Diadema antillarum. The sequence goes on along the minus strand of NW_027271640.1, from coordinate 150,629 downwards.
TTTTTAAACTCTCTCTCTCTCTCTCTCTATGTATCTCTGGCTCATTGAACATGTAACTTGATTTGTCAACAAATAACACCGTTTGAAATAATAAGAGGCTGCCTAATTAGTACTGACTTTTGATCTTTATTGGATTATATACCTACTTTTGGTATTCACATGTCTTGAACGAAATTTCCTTTCATTTCATTTCTCTTCAATTTCACATTTCTCAACAAAAATATATCATATTAGAACAAAACAAAACTGATGCATGATATCAAGCTTGGATGCACAATAAAACATTAGAAACATATACAACACAGTAGTCAATCTATGAAAATCGAATTTAAGGACAAATGCAAGAGAAATACCATAGAACCTATTTCAAAGCAAGCTTGTTAAGGGTTGATTCATCATACTAATTAAGCCCATTATTCCTATTCGTTCTTTAATTGTGAATACACAGTATTACCGGGGAAAAACGCTGCCTCATTCTGAATACATCTGGTCTGAATACCAAGAAGAGACATTAAAGAGATACAGACAAAACAGAGACAAGGATACATGTAGCTGTGCATTGATGCAATCTTGGTACAATACATGAGTACTACATCAGCTTACCAGGAGTACAAAGGAAAGAAATAAGTAATGCAGAATTTTGGCAGGCATTGAAGGTATGGAGAATACCGTAAAGAAGAATAGATTGTGCGGTCATAATGGAGTATGTGCTCTCTTTCTTTTTTTTTTAGATAAGACAATATGGATTGATGCACTATCAAATCAAACATCTGATAGAGCTTCTTTTGTTTTTTTTTTGTTAAAGGGATCGTATAATTTGGTTGGGACCTAATCCCGGGTTTCTAACATTTTTTTAGTGAGATAATGAGAAACCCCTTTTAAAATGTAAAAGAGCATGTAATTCCAAGAGAAATTTAAAACTTATTTGTGAGATATCCAAAACAGAACAATCTTAATAAAAGGTGGCACCCACCTTTTATTACGATTCCTTTGTTTTACTTTGTTTTTGGCTGTCTCAGCCATTCCAAAACAGATTTGCATTGAATAAACTTTGAATTCGACTTAGAATGGTATGCTCTCTACTACTGTATTTCACAAGAGGTTTTTTTTTCTTGGCATCTAACAAAAAGTTAAAAGCCAAATCCTCACCTAAACCAATACTATGTACCATCAGAAGCAACTACGTATGTACCACTGGGTGTTTTCCAGTTTTAAGACAAAGCAAAAATTATAAGATCTGACAGCCGCATAAAATTTACAAAATAAAAATCAATCTTGATTCTCTTTACCCCTTACTGGCATTGAAGCATATTAACCTATTGAAAACTAGTCCTGAGTAAACTCAGGCAAGTATCAATGAAAAATGCATGAGGTTATGGTTTCATAAATGACACATCTTGATTCTATTCTTGCAGGTCGAAGCGTGCGGACGTGCCGTGGTGCTCTCGCTGTTCTACTTGTACAATTAACCGAATTTTGCATCTATTTTCTGCCTTTCAGCTTTGATTAATATTGTTTGTTCTTCTTGATCATATGAGTGAGCCTGTTTTTCATTTATTCGATCCTTAAGTGACACATTTCTGCTGAACTTGTTTTGAAATTTGACTGCGGATCTGAACCCAAAGGACAACGCATATCATCGTAAGTTGTTCGACTCACGGCAGTCAAGCACTGCTTTGCACAGTCTGTCGCAGTGCGTGCACGTCCGCTGCTCTTTAGCTTCCGCCCTATACAGTTTGAGTTACCGTGATTTATACATGTTATCACTTACTTTACTACTTTGTTGTGTTGATGTTATATACTTCGTAAGATCATTTATCATTCATTGTAGCGAACAGTATATTGTCTAATTATTATTTTTCTATTTGTCTTAGATGTGTAGGCCTATTTTCCTGTGTTTTGAGTTATAGTATCCACTATTCGTATTATCCATATATCTATATCTTTGATTGACTTCACCTGTAGTTTATTTGTGAAAGGAAAGTATTATCTGTCTGTTACTGTGTTATTATATATCCACTGTGTATTTACAACCAGGTGTCAAAATTACATCTGATTCTGTGTATACTTGTGTAAACTGCAGTGTTCGGTCGCTGCACGTTGCCAAAGCTATAGTGTGTAGCTACATGTAGCTGCCATTTTGTTTCTCACCTCCTCTATACACGCGTTCTCTTTTGTAATTCCCTTTGTTCTATACTATCCGACCTATTTACTTTATAACTGAGAGGCCTCAGACTTTCTTTAGAGTTCCTTATCGCTTGGTCTCTCTTGTCATTGCCTGGTTTTTTCCTTTTCTTCGTATTCGGTCCGGTGCGCCTTTAATCCTCCTTTTCCCTTTTATTCATTTCGCCTCTCCCTGCCCCACTTTATTGTTTATCCCCACTCGATCCTCTCCCTACATGGCCGTCACAATGGCGGCCATGTCTGGAATTCAGGACGTCCCTCCCCTCACTGTTCCCACTAATGACTCCGAAGAAAACCCCAACAACCTCTCAGAAATGGAACCTGACCCCACTCCGATTCCTAGCCGCGACACTGGCTTTACTGAAGTGTCAAGAAAAAGACAACGACCGAATTCCCAACCCTACTCCGATGACGAATCTGATCTGTTTCACACACCCACCCGTCCTCCCTTCAACCCGCATGTAACTATCATTGGCACAGTCAAAAACATTACTCTCATCAACCCCATCCAGATCGCACGTGAAATAAACAAGCTAGTAGGAAAAGTGTCTCAAGTCCAACGCAAACAAAAATCCTTCACTATCAAATGTTTCAATCCTAAACAGGTTCGTACTCTCATGGAACTGAATGAATTCTGCAAAACCCCAATTCGTGTCACTAACGACAAGTCATTCTCTCCTGTTCTAAAAGGTGTCATCAAACGCGTCTCGCCCGAGTTAACGGAACAAGACATCAAGGAGGCGCTGGCGGGCCAGGATGTGACCGAAGTTAAGCGCATCTCAAAGCGATCAAACGATGGTCCCACCCCAACCAATGTACTTGTTCTCTCTTTCGACTGCCCCTCACTTCCAGAATCAGTGTGCATTGGCTACGAAACTTTCCCAGTAAGTGTATATGTTCCCCCTGTTTCTCGCTGTTTTCACTGCCAGAGGTTTGGTCACACAAAAGATACATGTAGATCTAAACAGCGTTGTGTAAGGTGTGGAGAAAACCATGATCTCTCTTCTTGCCCGTCCAAATCCAATCCAAAATGTCTGCGATGCGGGGGCCCCCATAGCGCGGCATATGCAGGTTGCCCAAAGTTCAAACTTGCACGTAAAGTGCAAAATTACTCCACTTTGAATCATGTTTCCTACGCTGAAGCTGCCAAAAAACTACAGGTTACCCAATCCAACACCCAGGCTTTGAATTCTAACCCAGATCAATCTGACCCGCAACATCTCCCAGGTCCTCATGTGCCCGATTCTCCTCCTCAATCCACCATACCTGCTCCCATTCATAACTCCAAGTCCAACCCTACCACCTCCTCCACCACTACTTCTCGCTCCCATCCTACCACTGTGAATGTGACCCATGCATTTACTCAACCCCAACAGGCTACTGACAGGGCCCAGGTTCACAGAAGCCTCCCAGTCCCCACAGATACAAATACGGCCTCCACTCAAACTAACAAACGGCAACTCCCTCCTACAACATCCATTCTCCTAGTAGAAAAACTAGTCTCCTTTGTGAGCACAGTTATCAACAATCTTCATGCGGCTGATTCTGACCACAAGAGAATCATGTTAGTTGTTCAATCTGCAAACACTTGCTTCGATGTGGTCGTTTCCCAGGAAAAGATATTCGAACTCCTACACCAGATCCAATAATGGATCTGAGCCTCATTATTTGGCAGTGGAACGCCAGAGGGCTCCCCTCTAATGGCGCGGAGCTGACTCAACACATCTACTCTTCCCCTTCTCCCCCACATGTTATCCTCGTGCAAGAGACCTGGTGTCACGATGACACAAATTTCTCAATTCCTAAGTATACTGCTCTGTGGCGCAATCGCGTCTCATCACGTGGAGGTGGCTGTGCAATCTTTATTCATCAAGACGTAAATTTCAGCAATGTTCATTATTTCCCTCACCTAGAGGGCTTAAAAGTCAATATTCTGTATAGAAATGTTTCTGTCACTGTGATAAATTTTTACAATCCCATAAAAAGATTGTCCACACAAGATTTACTTTCACTTACAGTCGACTGCCTGCCATACTATGTCATTGGAGGAGATTTTAACGCCCACCATCCTGCATGGGGAGGAACCACTATGGACCTCAACGGAAAAGTCATATTTGAATTTTGCAATGATCACGATATTGTTATACTTAACGATTCCTCAGCAACACGCTTTGACATTGCTAGAGGATCTTCCACATCAATTGACCTCACTCTTGTTCCTCCGTCATTAGCCCCCCACTGTAACTGGTCGGTATCCCCGTTTTCCCTCGGGAGTGATCATTACCTTATATATTGCAGTGTTCATTTTACTTTGCCATTAAAGCGACTTTCCATACCTAGCGCTTCCTCTCAAAATCATGACAATCTTCCGCCCCGTTGGGCTTTTCGAAGAGCCAATTGGGAATTATTTCAGCGTGAACTAGAATTGTTACATCATTCACACAGCTCCCGTCCAGCAAATATTTACGATTTGTATGATCTTTTTCTACAATGTATTACCCAAGCTGCTAATGCTTCTATTCCCCTCCAGACCCCGACCTGTCGCCCACCTCTTCCCTGGTGGTCGGCGGCCTGTTCGAGAGCCGTCCGCGACCGTCATCGTGCCAAACGCAAGCTTGATAAGTCATATCTTTACGATGACTTAATCACTTATCTACAATTCAATGCTGCAGCCAGGCGCACCATTATATCAGCCAAACGTTCTCATTTCACTACTTTTTGCAACTCTTTGAACCGTTTTTCCCCACTCTCAGATGTATGGTGCAAAGTAAAACTATTGTCTAACAATAACACCAGGAGTACCTTCCCACCCATACTTATAAACAATACTTATACTCATGACGCCCACTGTATCGCCAATGCTATGGCAGTTGCTTTCTCTCAAAAGCCTTCTTTAACTCCCACTCTCCCTCTCCCTACTTCCCAACCCCCATCCTATATACATGACAATGATTCTCCTCTCAACGCTCCTTTCACTCCCAAAGAGCTCGAAATGGCGATCAAAGCTTCCAAGAACTCAGCCCCTGGGGGCGATGGAATCAACAAACAGTTGTTAAGCCATTTAAGTGACAATATGTTTTGCTCTCTGTTAGAGATTATTAACATGAGTTGGGAAACGTCTGTGATCCCGCCCCAATGGAAACACTCCATTATCAAGCCCATACTAAAGCCTGGCAAGGACAAACACTCCATCAGCTCCTACCGCCCAATTTCTCTCACACCTATTGTATGTAAACTCATGGAACGTATGATTGTCCGTAGACTCTCGTACATTATTGATAAATATGATTTAATTTCTTCCCATCAGTCTGCTTTCCTCCGACATCGTAGAATTCTCAATAATCTCCTTTGCTTAGAATCCGAAGTAAGGAAATCCTTATTCAGTAAAGGATATACGGTCGCTATCTTTCTTGACATTTGTCAAGCCTTCGACTCTATTAATCATCAGGCACTGCTTTCCAGACTTTACTCAGTGGGACTTCGAGGCCGATTTCTAAGCTGGGTACAAAGTTTTCTGGACTCACGAACTTTTCAGGTGCAAATAAACTCCACACTTTCAGACATTCGTACATGCCAAGCTGGCCTCCCGCAAGGTAGCGTCATTAGTCCTCTATTATTCAATTTGTTTATTGATGGAATTATACATTATTGTGCATCAAACGTGTCTATGTATGCTGACGACATCGCTTTATGGCATTCTTCTACCAGTCTTCGTCACATCAATACAAAACTCCAGTCCGATGTGAATAGCATCTCTGATTGGATGACACAGTATGGACTCTCTCTGTCTACTAATAAGTCTAAAGTGGTTATATTTCACTCTCGCCCAGTTTCTCCCACAGGTTTCTGCATTCGTCTCCAGAACGCTCCGCTTGAAGTCGTCCCTTCTCATAAATACCTAGGGGTTACCCTTGATTACTCCTTGTCATGGTCCCCTCATGTTCAAGACATCTTAATGAAATGCAACAAACGGTTAAACCTCCTCCGTTCGCTAACCGGTTCAAACTGGGGCGCCGATACACAAATCCTTCTCTTACTCTACCGGTCTCTAGTCCGCCCTCATCTCGACTACGCCTGTGAAATCTATGGTTCTTTATCCCCGCTCCTTTCAAGCAAACTAGATACAGTACAGGGCCATGCCCTTCGAATATGCACCGGCGCGCTACCATCCACTGCCCTGCATGCACTTCAAGTAGAATGTAACGAACCACCACTCCATATACGCCGTGAAAGGGCCGCCTTCAATTACTGCGCCTACATATACACACTGTCCCCACTTCACCCCGTCCGAAAAGCCATTGTCAACTGCTGGCAATACTCTTCGAATAAATGGCCACAAAACAAACTTCCTTTCGCTCTCCGAGTCAAGCCGCTTACGGACACTTTCCTAAAGCTGCAACCAATGCATGTTCATCCCAGTCCCCCTTGGTCCATTGAACATCCCAATATTGACTTCTCTCTTCACAGCTCATGTCCCAAGACCGCCCTCCCTTCAGCGCAATATCAAACTGCTCTTCAAACCATAAAGACCACATATTCAAACCACCTGACAATTTACACTGACGGTTCCCATGATCCCTCCACTAACTGTTCTGGCATTGGAATTTACGTACCTCACTATCGTCATGAAATAAGTGAAAGGGTTTCACCCATCTCAATTTGTCGTACAGAACTGGTAGCAATTCTTCTTGCCCTATCATGGCTGGAATCCTCTCCCCCTCTCAGAGCTGTTATTTTCTCAGATTCTCTCAGTGCCTTGACACTTTTGAATAACCACACCTCAAATATCCTTGACCTTCCCAATGAAGTCCTTCTTAAATGCTCAAATCTTGTAATGAATGGGTGTGACATCACTTTAGCATGGGTACCAGCTCACTGTGGTCTAGCGGGCAACGAAAAAGCCGATTATCTTGCCAAACTAAGTTTACGTAAGAACATTACAATCAGTGTTCCTCTAAGTGTTGATGATATACGACATGTAATTAAACATAGGTGTCTTGACGCTTGGAACGCGTTATGGCGCTCGTCCAAGAAAGGACGCCATCTTTTCAACATCCAACCCTGTGCCTCAAACACCTTCACCTTTGAAAGTCTGAATAGACGTGATGAAATAATAACTCACCGACTCCGCATGGGCAGAGCCAGATTAGCAACTTTTTATCATATTATCCGTAAGCATCCCACTGGTCTTTGCTCAATATGCAATGCACTGGAAACCGTGGAACATTATCTATTACACTGCAAACAACACACAAATCAACGTACAAATCTCATGCGTGCTATCCATAAGCAATCACTAAACATCTCTGATTTACTCGCAAATCACAAAGCTCTGGACGCAGTTATTGCCTATGTCAAGGAAACCAACAAATATCACAGTATTTAAGATTGCATAACTTTGCTGTAGCATGGACTTTGCAAAGTCTTGCAGAATGTACATGTACTTTATCATTTTGCAAACGTAGATTTCAAGATATTTTGTGAGACGTCGTATCATATGTTATTACGCATTATTGTTATTATCAATTACTTTTTTATTAATAATGTCTCCCACGTTGCTGTGGAATGCACTTGAAGATGTATGTACATGTATCATACATCTTCATATATAATTGCGAGTTGCCTATACACACGTCATGTTGGCATATATTTGCTTATCAATGATATGTGGGTTTTTGTGTTTGTTTCGTTTTTTTTTTCTCATGCTTGATTGTGATAAATCTCACTTATGTTTTATTTAGTCTCGTTTTCCCCTTCCCAGTACACAGGGGAAGGACTTTCAATCTCTCCTATCCTCAGCGTAATAGACCTTCACGACATTCGCAGCGGACATCGCTCTCCGGTCCCCTCCGACAACAAGCCGACCTTGGTCAGCCGTCACGTCGAGGCCTCCATCCGTCCACCTCGCCTCTAGGTGCCGGAATCTGCAGCAAGCGGGTTTGGGGAGTCACTCGCTGCTGCAGATCCCGGCATCTCCCTCAATGGGTCTCTATTATATAAAATATATACATGTATATTGTCTTACGTTCCTTGCGGGCGTTTCCCTAGCAAGAACAGGGGATCTTTTCGTTCATATACCTATTGTGTAATTTTATAAATGATACATTTTTCATTATTTTTGTGGTGAGAACAACTTAAAATGTTTGTTAACCCCCTTTCGTATGAGTCGCCTGCACCTAATTAATACTTTAAATCTGTGGTTTGAATTTATTTTGAAGATTGTTATGACTCCCACTTTCTGGCACTAAATTGTACTTTTTATTTTCTGGGGCTTGAAGCCCGCAGGTATACTCATACGTCTTTGATTCCAGGATTATATCTGCATCATATTTCTCCGTTGTTTGCTGCAAATATTTTTCTGTATCAACGCCTTAGAGCTCCTTGATATACACACTGCAAATATTTTTCTGTATATGCAAATATTTTCTGTATCAACGCCTTAGAGCTCCTTGATATAAACACTGTATATATTTTTTTTTTCTTCTCTCTTTCGAAACAATGATACAGTTATAGTAATTTTATCTATTTCGTAAAAAACATATCATTGTGTGTGTGCTCTATTTAAATACTGTACATTATTTTGGGTTGAACCATGATATGGGTGTGTCTGTGCGTGGTTGGAGGTGTGTGTATGTGGTTGAGTGTGTGCACGTGGATGAGTTAGTGTGCGGTACACGCGCGCGTGTATTGTTTAGTTATCTGAGTTTGTCTGAAGAATATGAGGTATTCATCAATATCATATGAGCTCCCTCGTGGAGACGTAATGAGCTCCTTTATGGAGACAATATGAGCTCCCTCGTGGAGACTTTTTGAGCTCCTTTGTGGAGACAACATGAGCTCCCTCGTGGAGACGATATGAGCTCCCTCGAGGAGACTTGGTATGCATTTAATATTCTTGTTTATATCTCTTTAAGATCTATAATGTTTGGTTTATGTTTAAGTGCTGTCTGGGGCAAATTATTTGTATAGGGCCCCATTTCTCTCTCTTTCTCTTCTTTCGATCTTTAAAATAACAACAACAACATCTTGGAACTTACATTGGCATCAGTACAGTACTACTGGATGCCTTGTAATTAATACATGCCTAGAACTCATTGTTAAATGATTTGTCATCATTCAAACTCAGGTACAACTCTTAATAACCTCTTTATAAAAGCAGTTTAAAATACTTTCTACTCTATCATATATTTCAGTAAAAGAAAAAAAAATCTGCGACCAAATCTACATGAAAGACAAAGAGGCATGATCTGAATGATTAGAATTCTTTACACACATGGAAGAAGGCCCTGGCAGTATTTAAACCAATGCACATATGAAGAACTCATTTGCAAAAGGGGTTAGATCCACTCTTAGTACTTTAGAGAAAAACTGGTTTGTTTGTGAGAATTTGTACACAAGTGTATGTTAAATCAAAATTCAATTTTGCTATAATTTCTTTTCAAATGGTTGTCAGGAGTTGACATTTTCACTGTAACTAAATCAAATGGGATTCTATGCATTGATGCTAATAACTAAATTTTCATCAAAAATGGATGTAGCCCCTTTTGCAAATAAGCTCTTCATATACTGTATGGGCTACTGTTTTTTCGAATTTTGCAAATTACTGTCAGGCCGCAAATCAAACAAGACACAAAAATGTCGCTATGCACTTGCGTAATAGTGAACTCACGAGAGCCTCTGTGTCAATTTGCAAAAACATCTCTTGAAAATGTCAGTGACCTCCTCATTCACAAAAATATCTGTATGCAAAAATAAGTGTATACACCAGTGTATGCAATATTGATTATTCTTTATTTACCCTTGAAGGCCTCATCATCTTTCCCATTTTTCAAACTAAAGTACAGTGGACAAAACACAAAAATCTTACCGAGTTCTTTTGTTTCATTTCTTTCTTCTTCTTTTTCTTTTTGCTGCTGTACTTTTGATGTGTATAATTGCAATAGCTATAGCACACGTAAGTACCATGCAGCTTCCATGATTGCCAATTGCAAATTGAGGTGAAGGTAAGATGAAAATATTTCAGATGATGTCTGAAGGAATTTTCTTCCCACATACTTGGGTGATACACTAACAACATCTTACCTCGTCAAAAACATTAAATGGATGGGAAAGATTTGGTTGAGATTGGGATTAAGCTTTGAAGTTTTTGCATGACAATTAGAAACCACTTATGCGGATCATTAAAAAGCATACAATTCTAAGGGGAATTAAAAGTTTATTGGATGACACTCTATTTTGAATTGGCTGAGATATCCAAATACAAGGAGGTCATAATAAAAGGTGGGTCCAATCTTTTATAAGGACCACTTTGTTTTCTTTTCTTTTTGGATATCTCAGCCATTTCAAAACTGATTTTCATGTAATAGAAATTAAATTCCTTTTTGAATTGTATGTTTTTTTGATATTTCATGTCAGTGGTTTCCAATTATCTAATTATCTCGCAAAAATTAAAAAACTCAGAATCCTAATCTCAACAAAAACTATGCCATCACTTTGAGACCTATAGTAATGTACTGGGAGGAAGCCCTATGGTTTCTTGTTGCATAGATTAAACATTCAGCTCTGCTAAATGCAGAAGTATATTCAAAGGCTTTCTAGACATCCTATTCGACTTGTATTACTCTTATCATCTAGGATTTTACTCTCGTCGCATCAAGTACTGTGCACATATATGACAGCATCTGTGACCCGCCACAACAATAGGATCCTTAAGTCGCTGACGGCTGAGCTGAGAAAATCGATTTTGAAGTCAGATCATCAAAAGCAGTCAAAACAATCAGATTTCCGTTTTCGACATAATTCGTAGTCTAATGTATCATCTATCATCTGCTGAAATTTTGAGGCTAAATGATCACAGGAAAAGCCAAAAATTAGCTTTTCTCTGAGCCATGATTTACCGACTTTCAACGGAACAGAAACATGTCCAAAGATTTGGATTTAACGCCACAGCTAGACTTCGCCCCTAACAACAAAGGAGCGATTTTATTGGTCAGTGCATGGCATCCTTATTACTGATTGGTCATGCTTTCACCGCGGGTGCTAAGCTTGAATGAACATTGCGGAGGTTGCTATGAGCATACCTTTTATTGTCAAGAGGTGAAAACTGTCTTACCTCTCCTTGGATCATGATAGCGTCACAAGGAAACCTTTGAAGGCGGTTTTCTCGAAACCCTTATTTTCTAAACCACTCGTCATGCACTAATAAAATCATTGATAACTCCACAACTGAGTACTTTTATAAGTCATGTTATATATGAAATTAAGGTGGAAGAGTAAGGAAATAATATGTCATTTTCAGTAAACTGTCCTCTCCTGACTTTTGGATCCTTTTGTTGTAGCGGGTCACATATCATTAAAATAATACACAAAACATGACTTTACAGGATGCAGTTGTATTGGTACATTATGAGTATGTCTAATCTGCTTTGGTTTATCTCTCATGACGACAGCAACTAACACTACGATTTGAACAGACGCTCGAGATTACGGTGAGGACATTTGACTAGGACTTGGACTACGATGAAAAATTACAGACACAGTTTGGAATATTATATCTAACATTCGGGCTTATGCCAGATAGCAATTTAGACCAAAAGGTTATGAAACACAGAAAAAGATTTTTTTTTTTAAATCCAAAAACATAGTACACATGTATCTTCCAATATCCCAATTTATCTCTCGACTAGTAATTCAATAAACCCTTTCCACGCGTTTATGGCACATCAGTTGTCAAGCTGCACATTGATGGTTCTTCATCCTCGGCATTCTCGCAGTCATCGTAACCATCACATCGGTAGGAGTCAGTGATGCATCTACCATCATTACAAGTGAAAAGATGCGGGGCACAGGTTCCTGTGTTTCAAACACACACATATGAATACATCATCAATAGACGCAAACAGCATAGGTTCCCATTCTCATTTCTACTTTTAAGAAAAATTAAATGCGACAGACAAAGTGCAGTTACAATGTCTGGTATGACGTTAACAAAACTCATTCCGATAATGTATACCACCTATTGTTTGAACATGGCCGGCGGAATCGGGGGGGGCTGGGTGGGGGGGGGGGGGGGTCCTTACAAAGGAATACACAAGGTGTCACCACTTTGGGCTCCCCACCTTTTTTTACCCCGGAATGTGTAAGAGGCACTAGAGAGAATTAGATGAAAACCTTAAAGTGTGAGCGCACTCGGGTTATGTTTTTGCACTGAAGACCTTTTTTTTTTTTGCTTGTCAGTTGAAGAAACTCGGAAGTAGCACCAGAAATTGTGCTGAAATCCCTCTTTTTTTCTTTTGCTTGTTTGCTCATAAAAACCTGAAGTGGCATCCCCCTCCCCACTCCATTATTGAAAACGTTCCGCCGGCAGTGTTGAATGCTTGAAAACTATAGGAAAAAAATTAACACATTCTCTTTTTCTTCCCCAAAATAATGTTTCCGTGGCTATGTCATGCCACACACAGAAAAACAACATCAAGAGCATATCTTCCACACAGACACTCAAATATCATAGACACATGAGCCAAATTCTATAATACAAGAGCTTTAAAACTGAGTGAGAACATAATTTACTCTCTGGAAGATGCTTTTAAAAGTCTGACTACCATAACATTGCTACGTGACACAAAAAAAGCATGCCAGGCATACTTATGGTTTAGGGCCATCTGCTGTACAAAATGCATATGAGAGCTCTTGGGAAACATTGTTTTTCAGAGAATTGTTACTTTTAATGGAAGTGTTTTTGCAAGGAATGCAGTACAGCAAAATTGTTGAGGTAATTGCAAGCTGTGCTGCGATGTAAATGAAAATCATACGTTAAGGCTATGGCTTTCCAGCTCGCACAGGGCCAGTATCAAAATAAATCTGTTTGTGTGTGGTTTGTGCAATGAAGCAAAATTTGTGAATTAGGTAAACCAATGATCCAGTTGGGCATGCAAAGAGGGCATTAAAATACAGGTTTATGGAATGAAAACAGAGGATATCTAACTCCACAACATTTTCGCAGCAGTACATGAGTGATAAAGCACATTCAATGCCACATTGTACTAAGGAAATGCAATATGATTCTACATTCATGATGATTTGGGCTTCCATAGAAGTGGTTCACATTATGAATTCAGATGTACCAGACCATGAAATGAAGAGTTTGTTTGCAAAAACCGATAAGACCATATTGGCCAAATGGAGATATTTGCGATTAAAGGTCAAGAAAAATAAGGAGAATAATAAGAAAATTTGTGCTTCTTTTGACCATAAATTCAAAAATGTGCCTTTATATATAGTGACCAATATATCATTTAAAAGGTATTATTTTGTACTTTATGACAGAGACCGCACTTCAAAATCTTAAAAAATGGACTTATCGGTTTTTGCGAACAAACTCTTCAAATCATGATCAAGATATAGCTGCTAATAGACATCGAATGAAAATGTTTTGCCATGTAAGTTTTTCCCCCCTTCCATTTTTCCCTACAGGGTGTATAATTTGTAGTAAGCAAAATGTTTAGCTTGTCTGGTAGTGGTATACCTAGGCCTACTTTGGCACTGTGGATAAGATGCTGGACTGCCAATCAAAGATCCCAATTGCATGGAATCCAGTAAAGTGTCTACATAACTGAACTTGACTTTCACTCATCACTTCCCTTTCAATAAAGGTATATAACTGGGTATCTAGGAATGCTTGTGTCATAATGAATGATGGCAGAGCCATTTGGTAGAGTAGTGTGGCAACACTTAAGAAGCTATGTCGGATTAAGAGGACAACAATATTATTATAATTCGTTATCATCAGTCTAGAATGTGAAACAAAGATACATACCTCCTTGTGCACTGCAGTTAGCCTCATCCTCTCCATTTACACAATCAGGATAGCCATCACATTCCCTGAATTCTGGAATGCATGTCCTATCAATGCAGGCAAACTGTTCTTCCGTGCACATTGGTTCTGAATGTAAAAGAGAAAACTGTCCTCAGTGTGGGCTCTGTATAGACGATACCATAGATTTCAGCAGAAGAAGTTAGAAAGCAACCAAAAGAAGGACTACATAGACCTGTATTCTAGCATATCAGAGTTTGATCTCAAAAAGAGGCGATTCCACGCTTGTGAATTTGAGACATTTGTACACACAAAAAAAGGGCCAAAAAAAAAAACACAAGGAAATTTGGAATGTTCTTTATCCTAACTTCAAGAATATTCCAGATAATGTAAGGTAGCAGTGAGGTAGCACTGGAAATGATTGAGTGTGTGGTTTTTGTTTTGGGGATTTTTGGTGTTTGCTTTTTTGCTATATCTGATGGTGGAAATTAATCTAATAACCCCTAATACCTTCCATTTCACAAAGTTTTTGATTTTTTGATTCTTACATTATGACAGGTTTGATACCAATAGAAAACTCACATCTTCAATAAAGATGAACTGGTTTTCAAACTGTCAAAAATATGTGAATGTGGAATGTGATCAAACACTTATTATCAAGGTTGTTAAACATATCAAAGTATGCAACCTTTATGCTTGTAGAAATTAAACAAAATCAAATTAAAATTTTTGCAAACACCATTGTTATCGTCAGTGTGCTATTACTGTAGAGCAGATCACATTTTTGCGTGCTGGTAAATTTGCAGTCCAACAGTGACTTGCAAAATTCAGGAAAATTAAACCTTTGCAAAAATAACAACAGTACATGGTATCTATCTCCTCTCCAGAATCACTAGGAGGGAAGTTGGGGGGAGGGGGGAGAAAAATTGTGCCAGGTTCTTGGGGGGAAAAACAATGGGAGTGTCTGAAGATGACTTACCTGGGGGAATAGCAGAAGACAATGATATGAAGAATTGAGAATAGCCATCAAAACCGGTGTGAAACTCAATCATCATCCTGTTTGTGAATGAGGTGACATTGGTGACATCAGAGCCATGACCCACCCACTCGAGGAATATCTTGTTGTCATCGTGGCCATCGCTGAACACAATTTTCGCCGTGGTGGCGATTTCCGAGTCTAGGATGGTAGCATGGACCACCCGTCCCTCCGGGACCGTGACGTAGGTGACCATGAAGTCCTGAGCTGGGGCGTAGTCTGGGTAGCCTGGCGAACTGATGTTAACCATCTGATTGTCCTCGGTGATGCTTACAAATTCTGCACAGCAATGGCAGGGAGAAAGAAAAGTGACAAAGGACTAATAAGATGATCTTTGAAGGAGGAGATTTGCATGGTGGTGTTGATAACGGATATTGGGTTTGCGGTTCACCATGTGGTAGTCCTGAAAAGGACTGTTGGAAGAGGAGATACGAGATATTGATGCAGAGAAGCGAGAGAGTGAGTGAGAGTAGAAGTATTCTTTCTTGAAAATGTGAGAGAGGACTTAGAAATGTAGATTTTTTGACCCGTTGAGGATTTTGCCTCAACACACATTTCCCATAGACACCTGCCTGAATATATTTGGGACTAGTCTGCAACAGGTTACTAAAGAGAGATGATGTAAATCTGTGCGATAAAATCATCCTGAGTGAAGCCAGGAATAGCAGAACTCAACTGTTTGGCCAAACAAACAAACAAACAAATAGTTCATTGGGACTCACATGCTTATTTGCAGATTCACTACAGTAATAAGCACTTAAAAAAAAACTTGAACATTAATTTGTTTTAGTTGTTTTCCTTCCTGAACGAGGAAGTGGGAGCATCTTCACGTCCAAAGCCTTCCTCACTCCATTTGGCTTCAATTCTACTTCCCCTCACCTCGATTCCTTCAATCCCATCTCCATTCACCACAATCCCTTTAAATCCTATGTCCATTCACCTGAACGCCCTTCAATCCTTTCTCTATGTGCCGCAATCCTATCTCCATTCACATAAATTCCCTTCAATCACCTCTGTTTACCACAATATTCTTCAATTGCATCTCCATTCAATATAAACCCTTCAATCCTATCTCCATTGACATCAATTCCATTCAATCCCACCTCTGTTTACCTCAAATTCCTTCCAATCATCTCCTATTCACACAATCCTCTCTATTAACCTCAATTCTCTTCAATCCCAACTCCATTCACCATAACCCCTTTCAATCCTATCTCCACTGACATCGGTTCCATTTAATCTTACCTATGTTTAACTCAAACCCTTTCAATCCTAACCCGTTCACCTGAATATCCTTCAATGTTATCTCTATTTTCTCCTAATCAATTTAAATCTTATTTCTCCATTCACCTCAATTTCCATCATGCCTAGTTCCATTCAACTCAGTTCCTCTCTAGCCTACATCCCACTTCACCTGTACTTCCCTCCCTCATTCCTCCTTCACATCAGATTCTCCATTCACACTCTTTCCCTTTTCACACCTTCCCATACAGTCAGTCCTCTTTCACACCAAATTTCTTCCTCACAGCTTTTCCCTCATTCACACTTTTTGTTCATACCTGACTTCCTCAACAGGACACACCCACTGTGTCGGCTTCATTACCATAAATGTTGTCCAAGAAAAATACTTGGCTTTCTCTTTGTTTGTTTGTTTGTTTTTTTATTTCTTACCCCGTTGCGGACAGACTGATTTTGCTATACAACAAGAATTTCCCATAGACAGAGTATATTCAGGACTCGTTCTCAACAGGTTAATGAAGAGTGAGAATTCATTTTCATATCCCAAAGCATGTTGCAAAAGCCGCAATCCATGAGGTCACCGATGGCTGACTACAGTACATGATTGTAACGTTATGCAAAAACAAACAAACAAACAAACAAACAAACAAAAAACTCACCTGTATTATTGGCATGGCCACACTCCAGCTCATCGCTCCCATCCAGGCAGTCTGGGAAGAGATCACATCTGTATGCCCCAGGGATGCATTGTCCATAACCACATGCAAATTGTCCGAGCCTGCAGGCTATCAAACATACAAGACAATCGCTGAAATCAGCGGCTACATGTAACATTTCCTGTTCCAAAATACATCTGACATTGAAACGATTGAAGATATCAAGCATCACAAAAAAACTATAATTTTTTTTAAAGAGGAAAGCTCATGACTTTATAATTATGTTTCATAATCGTATCAATATAAAAGCAGGAGCATAAAAGAATATTCTTAGAAGGATCTCTGATATCACATATTTGTTTGACATAAATCAATGTTCATACTCTTATCTTATGATAGATCTTGAGAGGGCTTTTCCATCAAATATAATAGTTTTCCAAATTTAAGCTAACTTTTTCCCCATCATCAAATTAGAACACAAAAACCAGAAATGTCGCTATGGCAACTGGTATGCCACAATGCATGATTCGCCCAATAGGTGTATAGTAAAATGTCTTCACAATATGAGATGACAGTTTCACATAACTGGCAAAACATTGAAATGACAGGTTTGTCAGAAATGTCTTGAATGTTCACTTTCCTTGAACTATGTAGGTTTGCTTTAATTGTCTAAGAGCATAGGTACATGTATGAGTGTTTGGGGAATTGAGGATTTTTACTTGACTTTTAACCAACCCTTATATAAGTTTATGCACTGAATAATTTTCAAGGTGTTGAAAAAGTGTAATTTTTAAGGAGTTGACCTTGACCTTTGACCCCCACTATGGACTGTGACCCCTAAATTCCCTAGCTAATCCCTACCAGTCAATGCATGCATATGTACCAAGTTCCATGAAGATACATTGAACCATTTGTGAAAAAAGTGAAATTGTAACATTTTCACCTGAACTTTGACCTTTTGACCTTTTACCTTATGACATGAAACTCTCTCTCGAGAATCACTGCGCAATAGTACATGTCTACATTAAGTTTCAAGAAAATCCCTTTGGGCATTGCATAGATATGGGGGAAATAGCCGGCAACATTTTTAGCATTTGACCTTTACCTTTTGACCTTTTACCTCTTGCCAATTTCACTAAAAAAATACTCAACTAATTGCCCCATCATACTTCATCCTTGGACCAAGTTTGGTGAAAGCTGCTTCCTTTTTAGAGTAATCACGTAAACAGATAAATTCTAGGATTTGACCTTAATATCTGACCTTTGACCTCTGTCTGATTTCACTCAAAAACTAATCAAGTAATTGTCCTATCATACATCATCCTCGAACAAAGTTTGGTGAAATTTGCTTCATCCAGTCTTGAATATCGCGTAAACAGATACGATTTCATGATTTGACCTTGACCTTTGACATTAGCCTTCAGCCAATTTCACCCAAAATCTAATCAAGCAATTGCCCCATCATAGTTTATACTTGGACCAAGTTTGGTAAACTCCCAATCAATATTACTCGAGTTATCACGTAAACAAATGCAGATGTACGTATGGACGGACAGACAACCCGAAAACATAATGCCTCCCGCACCACTTCGTGACAGAGGCATAAAAATGCATGACCCCCTACCAATCCTTGTTCCAATTTCTCGTTATTTAATATGTGAAAATGTGATGTCATTAATTATGAATTATCATTTAGCGCATTTGAACATGTATGTATGGAAAATGTGCCACACAGATGTATTGATATTACTACAACATATTTAAATGTTTCTTATGAAAGACATGTACAATGCTATACCTTTAAAATGAACTCAATACTTAGTTTATTCTGAATGGGTCTTTAGGTGTGTATAAACTGGACTGGGCATCACACATGATACAAGGTCCATTGTCTCCTACTAAATTCTCAGTGTCTTCATCTGGTCTAAATGTTATGCTGGGCACAGGTCTACCTGCTGATGTCCATATGTCTGGTTGTACGGTTTTTTACAATACGTTTGCCGTGTGTGCACTCACCCCACATGTAAAACAACTAAAATATCCCAAATGAATTTGAATTCAACATATCTCAAATCAATCCAGTTGTATCGGAATAGTCATCAAAGACAAAGTCCAAAATTAATTAGTAATATTCACTCCACATGATCAAATTTATTCAATATGATTACTAAATAAAAATATATAAATAGACTACCTTTATGAGTAGCTTGAGCATATAATGCACAATGACCATGAATGTGAAGATTGTCAAAGTAATTTTTCAGAGTGAACTTACTGCAATTGAGCTCATCTGAAAGATCCAAGATACAGTCTACGAATCCATCACAACGATCGTAGCCGTGTATACAATAAAAGCTGCACTGCCACTCATCGTCATGAGTTCCACATTCAACTGAAAAAAAAAATAATCACCATTTCATCTCAGTTACTGTATACGCCATATATTGCGAGTCTAAATTTTGCGAATCGGGAATTCCCGACAGTTAAAATCGCGATAGTGGAGTCCTGTACGGAACGGAGAAATGTACATGCATATGTCACATCCACATCAGGATCAGAGTCAATATTTTCGCGTGTCTTTGATTTCACGAATAGCACATGACTCACAAAATTTGCGAAAATAAAAATCTCACGAAACATTTGCCGTATACAGTATACACGTTCCTGCATCTGGTCTGCTAGAGAGCCATATTTGGACATTCAAACTAAAACAGACTCAACAGATCGGATCACTGTCATTTTCACACAGAAACTAGTCAGTAAATGCACAGCTGTAGCAACACCCACGCTAAATCATTATGCTCAAAACTTTTCATGGAAAGGCCACATCATCTAGATTAGGAGGGAATCACTTTTTTTTTAGTTGTATTTATATAACTGCGACACACAGTGCCGAAATGGAAAAGATAAGCTTACATGGGAAGACTGAGGTGCACTTTAGATATTTTAACTGGGGACGTCTTTTCTTCTGCTGTGAGAGCGCAAGTTTTTTATAACTGATGGGCTCTACTATCAAAACACCTGGGTACCACTTGTGATCAAGAGCATAACTTCTCGGAGGTATCCACTGACTTCTCAGGAGAGCAATTTGTTTCTATTTCATCCAATAAACACCTCCATGGTTTCACTTTGGTGTTGTCCATCAATATTATGGAGTAACACAAGCAGCTAATTCAGCATCACAACCAAACCTTTTGATTAATCTTGAAAAAAAAAAAGACGAATCTTGAAGTAGAAATTCTAAATAAGAGTACTGCAACTATTTGAAATGGGGGGGGGGGAGCAATTATATTCTACTCCATCTAGAATACATTCCTCAAAGAACCTGAGTGCATTTCCCTTTTTTATGATGGAAGGAGCCATAACTCCATGCTTGTACCGAGAACTCCCACTCTTTGAACTAGGTTCTCATACAATGGGCATCAGTTACGAAACAATGCCTCATGCATTATTCATGAGGCACAATTTACACTTCATGAATATTCAAATACAGTGTACACATATCACATGCTTTTCAAGGATCCTGCTCCTAGATGCACTTACGGTGGGAGAAATTGGCGCAGTTCTCGTTCTCATCTTCAGCCAGGGGGCAATTTTTGACCCCGTTGCACAGGTCAAAGGTCGGAATGCAGGAGTTGTCAGTGCAACGATACTCTCCGGTCTGGCACTCCACGTGAACATGACCTGTGGAAAAGGAGGCAGGAGAACCGTGGAAATCCAAGAAGCAGTAAGGACTTTTGTAACCTCTTTGTAATCTGTTTGGTATCACTCAAATCATACAGCCATGTTCTGATACGGACACAAGATAATTGATCCACTCAGAGATTTCTGGATGAATCACTTCGAGAGAAGCTGAATGGTTTGATCAAGATAGAAGTACACAAGTGGCTGCAATTTTTCCTGTCTAAATACGTACTAAATAAACCTCAATCTTGCTGGGACTACCAGGAAACAAGTAAAAACATAAAAAAACAAAATGTGTTTGACGAGACAGTACTCTGGGATCTCACTTTTATATCTTGCTCACTATTAGACAGAAAAGGAAAATGAATCTGAAGAGTCAAACAAGTGTTAAGTGATGAGATCTCAACAAACATAAAATGGATATAGCCCAAATTTTGCTTTCATTTCATGTTTCATGAAACCTATGGTTCCAATCAACAAAGTTACCCATTTCCAATTCTCCTCCCTAAAAAAAGACAACAACCACATGCCACGTACTTTGACAGATGATAGCATTAGTAAACTAGATATATCGCTACGGCGACTGATATGCCTCCGCCATAATGCATGGTTCTCCTAATAGGTCTATAGACAATGTCTTGACAATGTGTGATGACAGTTTCAAACAATTGGCAAAATATTAAAATGACAGGTTTGACACAAATGTGCTGAATGTTCACTTTCCTAGAACTAGGTTCAATTGGATGAATGATTAAATGTCAGAGTGCAGGTATTTGGGGAACTGATGATTTTTACTTGACTTTTGACCCTTTTATAAGTTTATGCATTGAGTAATTTTTCAAGGTATTGAGAAAAAGTATAATTTCAGTATCAAATGGGAAAATTCATGTAGCATTATCTAAACCTGGCCTTTGACCTTTGACCTCACAGTTCCAAAGAGAATCACTGTTAGGTTGAACATGCATAAATATGTAAGTTTCATGATGATACCTTGAGTTACTTTTGAGATATGGAGGAAAAAGTGCAATTCAGCACTTTCACTTGACCTTTGACCTTTTGGCAAGAAACTTCCCACAGAATATATATTGGGTAATACATGTATACATCAAGTTTAAAAAAAAAACAAGAGACCCGCGGTCTAGCGCTCACCTGAGTATCGCAAGTTCACCTTTCACGCAGTCACTAATCTAAATTATTCACAGCTCTACCAAAAATTTGACCAGGCATTCTCAAGTAGAAGATGAAACTGTACAATAAGGGCCCAAATTTTTTAAGATTCCTTAATTTGAGGGGGGGGGGGGATTGGGGCCCCCTGGGGCCCTCTAGGTGGGGCATGGTGCCCATTTTTTATAAATTGAGATCCTGACCCCCCTAGGATGCTACCTGCCAAGTTTGATGAAAATACATCATGAGGTTTTCAGGAAGAAGATGAAAATGTACAATGTCAGGTCCCCATTTGGACCTTCCAACCACCCCCCCCCCCCCCCCTGCCCCCAAGAGGGGCACACCCTTGATCTCCTATGAACAAACTTGAAAATACAGTCGATTAATGTACTCACTCATAGTATTATCTTACCTCTAATAACTTCTGATTCTAGAGAAGAGTTTTTAAGATTCCTTCATTTTGGGGGTTTGGGGCCCCCTGGGGGCTCCTGGGTGGGGAATGGTGCCCATTTTAAGAAATTGAAATCCTAACTCCCTAGGGATGCTACCTGCCAAGTTTGGTGAAAATGGGTCATGGGGTTCTCAAGAAGAATATAAAAATGTACAAATTAGGCCCCATTAGGACCCCTCCTCACCCCCCTCCCTGCGTCCCAAGGGGGCACCCCTGATTCTGCCATGAACAAACTTGAAACTACAGTCATCAATGTACAAACTCATAGTATTAACTTAGCTCTATCTCACTTCTGGTTCTGGAGAAGAAGATTTTTACAGATATTCCTTAAGTTTGGGGCGTTTGGGCCCCCTGGGGGCCCCCTGGGTGGGGCATGGTGCCCATTTTAAACAAATTGAGTTCCTAACCCCCTAGGGATGCTACCTGCCAAGTTTGGTCGAAAATGGGTAATGGCGGTTCTCAAGAAGAAGATGAAAATGTACAATTTAGGCCCCATTAGAACCCCTCCCCACCCCCCTCCCCTGGGTCCCAAGGGGAGGCACCCCTAATTTTGCCATGAACAAACTTGAAACTACAGTCATCAATGTACTAACTCATAGTATTTAACTTAGTTCTATCACTTCTGGTTCTAGAGAAGAAGATTTTTACAGATTCCTTAATTTTGGGGGGTTTGGGCCCCCCTGGGGGCCCCCTGGGTGGGGCATGGTGCCCATTTTAACAAATTGAGTTCCTAACCCCCTAGGGATTGCTACCTGCCAAGTTTGATGAAAATCGGTCTTGGGGTTTTCAAGAAGAAGATGAAAATGTAAAAGTTTACGCACGACGCACGACGCACGACGCACGACGCACGACGGACGCCGGACGAAGGGCGATCGCAATAGCTCACTTGAGCCTTTGGCTCAGGTGAGCTAAAAACCTTTCATTCATTGCATAAATATAAGGAAAGTAGTGATATTTTGAGGAGTTGACCTTGACCTTTGACCTCCTGACCTTTGACCCATGACCCCCAACTTCCCTAGATAATCACTGCCCATCGGTACAAGCATATATACTAAGTTCCATGAAGATACCTTGAACCATTTGCGAGATATGGAGAAAAACATGAAATTTCAATTTTTTTTCACAAAATAACCTGTGACCTTTGACCTTAGACCCTGTGAGCCCGTACGGACGTACGGACGTACGGACAGACGGACGGACGGACGGACGGACGACCCGAAAACATAATGCCTCCGGCCACTTCGTTGCGGAGGCATAAAAATAAGCCTTCTTACCTCTTTGTATAAAGGAAAAACAAGCGAGAGAAATACATTTGTGTGATACCTTTAGAAGAAAAACAGACATCAACAAAAAGCTACGGTACAGTATGAGTACACAGCTATTTCAGAACTCTCCATGTGTTTGGCAAATATTAAGGATACGTCGATACGTCAAGCTGAGAACATGATCACTCACTAGATGGATCTACAGCAGAAACCTCGATGTGGAATCCCCGGCTGCCACCAAAGCTCCCACAGTGGAACTCCAGCCAAGCCTCGTTGCCAGGGACGACGCGCTCCCGCGGCCGATACCGGTAATGGTAGTCCGCCAGGATCGAGGTGACGTTGTCCGGGTCAGGCCCAGAGCCGATGGACAGGTAGGAGTCGATGCTCAGCTCGAAGCTCCTGAAGTGGAACCGCACAGCCAGGCCAGGCGGAGCGGTGAACTGCCACAGATGGTAGCATTCCCTGCCGTAGGGACGGGGGAAGTTTGGAGACGTCACATTCACCACGCTTGTGTCAGTCAGGGTAATACTAGTAGTCACTGAGATGAGAGACGAGTAATACCAGAAGTAAACAAAGTAAGTTTGCTTAAATTTCTTCACGTCCACTCTATTTTTTTTTTTTTTTATGATTTATATTAATGTATCCTGACAAGGATTGCAATGTTCATTCAATTAAACAGAGGGTATACTGAAGTAAAAACAATCCGTCTTTTATGGCAATGAAATTCATTGAATGCTACTGAGCACTTAGGGCCTACAGATCACTTCTTGTCCTGGAGGTCTCAGTAACGAAGAGAAAAGTCTGCAATTAAGAAGAGTAAGGAAACTTATGCCCCAGTCACATAGACATCCCGGATCACCCCGGACCATCCCGGATCTGATCCAGGATGATCCGGGCAGAAATCCGTGCTGACGCCTTGAACATCCTTGGACATCCATGTATGTCCGTGTAGATCCGGGGACATTTGAGAGGCCAACACGGCAACTTTTGGAGGTCAAAAACATCCGGCATCTTCCTGGGATTGCCATGTTGGCAGAGCTATCCTGGGTGGTCCGTGTGGCTGCCATGTAGCTGCCATGTTGATCCATGTAGATGCCGTGTTTGTCCGTGTAGACGCCACGCTCTTCCGGCCTTATCTGTGTAGCTGCCGTGTTGATACCATGTGTACAGTCATATAAACACTTTTCGACACTTCGTCAAGGTCAAAACTATCCTGGATCTCCCCGGATCTCCCCAGATCACAGTGTAGATCCTTAAGGATTTGTGTTTGTATGTGACTGGTGCCTTAGAATATATCTCATTATTGAAGGGAATTAAAGGCTTTATTCATCTGACTGAATTGCCAATAAAATGTTTATGATACCATGCTGAACATTGACAGTTAATGACAGGAATGCCTCAATTCATTTATAGTCAAACCGTCAAAGTCAAATCAACTGCAGTAGAAGAGTTTAAATCGATATCATATGCCACAATCCCAATGGTCTGATCTCCATCAGATGGTCAAAACAACATAGTCCTTCAGAAAAACTTTCAATGGCCGAATTCCTTGACAATTCTCGGTATCACCAATACCTAGGGGCCATGCGCAGAGCAGTGTATTTAGATGCATTATGGGATAGTTCAGGGGACAAACTTGCCCCAGTTTTGGTTGCATATGCACTCAGGTCATGTTCTGTCTTTATCCGGGGGTATTTTTTGTTGAAGATTTCTTCGCTTTACATCATGTGTCCAGCACATTGAAGCCTTGCAGTTGTGAACCATGACTCTAGTGACCACAAATCAATAAAATTGAGAAACTTTCAACTCTTTTAAAGCTGAATTATAGCCAAGAAAAAAGGAGTATCACAGCAGACAAATAACTCCATTGAATCGTATGGGAGCTGGGACATGTGCGAGACAACCAGAAGCGACAATGGCATCAAGGAATCCCACAGTGCATCTGTGACAGGACTCTTCGGCATGCGCAGAGGTTTTCTGTGCATTGGCGATACCAAGAATCATATTTTTTTGTTTTGAGGAGATACTCATGTTGGGCAGTCCTGTGTCTATTGTCCAGAGTTGTCACGGTTACAGACACGGAGAAATTTCCTGCAAATGCTCCACAAACTCACCTGCTGTGCCCTGTCCACTGCAGTTCCTCTCATCCTGTCCAGCAAAGCAGTCAGGCAGACCATCACAGACATAGTATGGCGGGATGCAGCCTCCGTTACTACACACGTAGAAGCCTTCTGGACACTCTATGCACACAAATCATTCAAGTAACTACTCGTCAAAACTCCATTACTCCATTATTACACACGTAGAAGCCTTCTGGGCACTCTATGCACACAAATCATTCAAGCAACTTCTCGTCAACACTCCATTACCCCATTACTACACATGCACAAGCCTTCAAAACTGTTACTCCATTACTACACACGTAGAAGCCTTCTAGGCACTCTATATACACAAATCCTTTTTAAGCAACTAAACTCATCAAAACTGAATTAATATTCAATGTTTCACAACAAAATGCAGTACATATCAAGAATAACTGCTTTTTTGGCTATGCTATATTGCCAGATTCTGTCCTCTTCCCTTCAGACTCTTGGCCATCAGGGTGCCATATAAGCACTTGCCCGACTGCCCAGGGCAAGTGAAAATCAAATTCGGGCAAGTATGTTTGATTAATGAGAACAAATGCTTGTCCGAATTGGGCAAGCAAAAAGTTTTGAAGCCACCATTTTTTTTTACTTATTCCCCTAACAAATCCATAAAGTCAACCATACAAAAGCCCAAAGACAATGGCTGTTTAGTGGTGCAATACACTTTATATTTTGTTTCAGCAACTTCCAAACACTTAGATGAAGCAGTCCCAATGTAATGAAATGACAACACTTGATCGGACCAATCTTGTTACTCCATTGTGAGCCTGCGAATCAATGTGTGCTGTTTACTCAAATGATTGTGCTTTATTAAGCCCTTGACAAACACATGATTTCCTATATTATTTCCTTATATTTTGGACTTTCTTTTTGGACAAGTAAAATTAATGTTCGTGGGCAAGTGTTTTGCAGTAAATTTGAAAATCTGTTTGCCCGATTGGGCAAGTGGTAAAATAATGTTTCGTCGCATCCTGCAGGGTTTGTAACATAATTCAGCTTACCGCATCCTTCCTCGTCCTCGCCATACCGGCAGTTTGCGATGTAATTACACCGCTGGCTCCTAAAGATGCACTCCTCACTACGATTGCAGGCAAACTGATCAGGCGACGGGCATCCAAATGCTACCATGAGAATGAAATGGACAGTTGGGGGGGGGGGGGGGGGGGGGGGGAGGGAGGGGAAAAAAGGAGAGGAAAATAGCATCAATATATTTACTCTTTATGTGTCATGTTCACAAGCCCGACTCAGTCGATGGCGTGCCAAGTTTGCATATTTCACTCAAATGCACAATCCTACCCAAATTGATTAATCGCCAAATGCCACAGTACAATGAAAGCTTCACTCGCGATTTTGTTCCTCTCACATGTAGCTTACATTGTGTGGTGATTGAATATTAGTTGGTGTTCCCTGTGTTGGATCTTCGTGTAAATTCTATTAAGTTTACATCATCGTGTGCAAAAGTCATACCTGTGCAATAGCATAGCTACTGTGTAATAATATAGCTACTGGATTGGTTAGTTGAAAGAAAAATAGTAGCATATTCATCACAAGATTTACAGCATAACAAAGCTTAGGATTTTTTCAACAACTTTGCTCATTGCGGGTCCAGCAGGGCAAAACAGAATGTTTTTCCAAAGCATGCCTCGAGATCCACTGCAGTGTCAGAATAATGTGGCACACAGGGGGTTTACAGTGTGGCGCATAAAGAGTTAAACCTGGCAGTACAATGTGGAAAAGGAAAAAGAATCAGTCAGATATTCCACTTTGAAAATGACATACCTAAAGAAGAGATGTTCACATGTATAATTACACACACGTATAGTACCATCAGCTGCAGCTGGCAAAAAGGGCAATGAAGACTTGTCCTCAAAAAATAACCAGAAAGGATGGTTATGCCATGATGAAAAAGCTTTCTAAACTCCGTCTAAATGTGTCACAATCCTACATTCAATTTGGGAGGTTTAAATTTCATGGTAGGACCCTTCTGGGCAGGTGACAGTATGACCCTTAATAACCTCAATAGACCTTTAACCCTTAACCTCAATAGACCTTTAACCCATATTAAACCTCAATAGACCTTTAACCCATAACCTCAATAGACCTTTAACGCACTATAGTTCAACTGAGGGTAATGAAAGAGAGTGCAGGTCACCAAATAAAATCCATAAATCCACCATATTTACACACCCACTGCCCTCCCCCCATGAAAAATCCCAAAAAATCCATTCACCCACCAGCCCCCCCCCCCCCCCCCCCCCCCCGTCATTAACACACATGTGTGTATGTGTAGAAAGGCATTGCTATAAAAGTTATTCATTATCATATATAAATGTACATTGTACATGTACAAGTTTGTATGTGTGTGTATAGGGTCTACACATGAACATTGCTTTTCTGAGAGTTAGTTCACCAACAATGACACCACACAATTTTTAATGAACTTTTCAACAAATTCCAGACAGAGAGGTTTCATTGTTATAGATTGCAGACTGGGAGACTTGTACATACTAACCATTAGTAATAAAATATCCTGTACATGTCCTAGTCATTGCTGGGTAATTTTGTTGTTCTTTAATTTCCAGATTAAAGAGACATTCCAGACGATTTTCAAAATTTCACATCCTGTAGTACATAAATCAACATCTTCATGTATAGATTTCTGGAATTTATAGTGGCTCCTGAGCATAGAAATCAATACTCTGAAAAACCCAAAACAAAATACACCGAACAAGGATGATGACATAAGAGTCTCATATATTTCGGAAATGTAATCATTCCATTACAATACCGAATGCTTAACATTCAAGTTCACCTGTGTGGAATTTATACATGCTTTCTTCTTTTGTTCTGCTTCCTTGAGCCCAACTCATGCGTTCTTATGGTGAGGCTGCCATGTCATCATCCTCATACATTGCAATTCATATTCCTCAACCCAATCACTTCAAATGATGAAACTCACTACCCAGTATAACCAACTTATAGTTGTTCATATATGCTGTATGTAAAAGTCTGAAGATCATCCAGAGGTCTCCTTTAAACATACATTAACACGTTCCATGCCAATTTCCGAAATCCCCCTGGATCTAATACACAGGCCGCCAGGTTCCCATAGGGAATGGGTTAATACATTTTATATATACATAAAATACATACAGATACTATGTGCATAGTTGAGGGAGAGGGATACAAACAGATTTACTGATATGATGTCATATGTCCTCAGAATTAAAGAATAAAATATTGCAGACAACACGATAACAGTATACTGTAAAAGTGGATATTTTTTCGTGCCTAATTTTTCATGCTTGGCCGCGTAAGATGAATTTCGTGTGTTTTTAATTTTGCAGAATCAGGACGTTGACTACTGAAACACATGGCATGCAAAAATATTTGCGTGCTTTTATTTTAGCGCTCACATGTAGCTTCTGGTTACGCGAAGTGTGCGAAAATTCCCACTTTTACAGTATCTCTGACATGCACGATGAATATGAAAAACTGTCTTCCCACAGAGACACCAAAACCTTGTTGTGGAGATGTTTAACAGAATACCATATGTCCCAAAAAATAATTACAATGGAACCCTTCACAATGATATCTTTAAAAGAAGTGAATCAATCCATGAACAAATTCAGGGTGTGAAACTATGACTCATTGCCCACATCTTACAGAAAACCCCGTTCGATTTGCTTCAGTGGTCAAAGAGAAATGAGGAGTTTTGTAGAGGATGTCAAGAATCTCTTCCCTCCAAGTTCTGTCTATTGTATTCACACACAAAAGCATTGAAGTGCTAAACTTGGAAGAATCAGACTCATGACATGCTTTACAACATTTCACTTTTCTCTGTGACCACTTAACCAAATTGAATGGGGTTTTCTGCAAAATAGAGCTAAGATGTTATATTTTAAGACCCTGAAGTAGCAATTAGACAGTTTAATCATAATGGGTGTTATCAATGCAAAAATCTGATTGTAATTTTTTCTTAAGAAATACTGTTCAACGAAAAACCAACTCACGACATCCGTCTTCATCACTCCCGTCTCCGCATTCATCGAATAAGTTACACTGGAGGCCGCTAGCGATGCAGCGACCATTATCGCAAGCAAAATGATGTGGTAGGCATGTACCTGGCAATGAGCAGTAGATGAAGGGGAAAAAGTGTGATTAACCGTTTCAGAAATCAAATGGCCTGTATGCATTCAAGTAGTACACTTCTCGTCCAAACTTCAACTTACTTCCCTTTTATACGTCAGAAAAGCACAAAGGAAGAATACTTGACTTGGGTGCGTACTCTTTAACAGTTGTATTTGATGCACCACAATCTATTCAATTCATAAGATTTACAGACACATCACCCACATGCGCAGAGAGAAGTTACTGCTCTTGCAAAGTGCCATATGGCTTGACAGCAGATTGAAGGGATCGTATATTTTTCATTGAGACCCAACTTCAGCTTTCTTAAATTTTCTGGCTGAATAATGAGAAACCTCTTTACTATTTAACAGGAAAGAGCATGTAATTACAAGAGGGATTCCACATTTATTTGATGAAAATTGCTTTTGAAATGACTGAGATATCCAAAACAGAGCAATCCTAAAAGGTGGGACCCAACTTTTATTCACATCACTTTGCTTTACTTTGTTTTTTGGATGTCACAGCCATTCCAATGCCCATTTTCATCTAATATACTTTGATTTCCTCTTAAAATGGATACTCTGTATCATTTCTTAACCCTATTTTAACCCGTTGAGGACGGTTTGATTTTGCTACAACACACACTTCCCATAGACACCTGCCCGAGTATACTCGGGACTCGTCCTCAACGGGTTAACTGGGCTATTTGAGACCAAGTTTTTACTGGGGCGGGGGTCAATTTGACCCCCCCTTCAGATCTCGGCCGCAGATCTCAGCCGATCAAGCGATCGCCGCAAAATTTTGCCTAAAGATAGAGCCAGATGTCAAATACAAGACTACACGGTCATACAATAGAAAAATATTGCCTTTCTATTTTTAATGAATTAATTGTGCAAATTTATGCATGAAATCATATTTTCACCTATAACTCCATTAAAAAGACTGAAGGAGTGCTAAATTTTTGTGTCAGAATTCCTCAAGACACATCAAACAATTTTCTTGTAAAAAAATAGCACAATCAAAATCAATTTCTTTTGTTTTTTACTGTTTTGTTAATTTCTTATGTATTTTATTGTTTTTCGACCTTTTGTTTTCTATTGTTTTTTGGGCCAAAATTTGTTGCAGGCACTTTTTCAGGCTTATCTACATTAGAATTGATTGATTTCAATGGTTAAAAGTTAAAATAATCTAATCTATATCAATTTAACCAAAAAACACAATTTGCATTGGATTTGCACACGATATCATGAATTTGAGCTGTTTTTGGGTTCTTCTTCTCTCGTGTCGCTACACTTTTCCCAGCCACTGCAGAACACAGGCTCTGGCACATGGGGTGTAATCGTGGAGATCATGTGATGTACAGGGTTGTGGTAGCAGGGTTCAGTTTAGTAGGTGTTCCATTGTCTGGGGAGCCTCCCCGCAGTCGCATTCTGTGGATCCATCATGGTTGTATCCCCATTTCTGCATCAGGGCTTTGCATCTCCCAACTCCAGTTCTAAGGCGATTCAGGCAGTGCCAATTTTGCCATGGCTCACTGGCACCTGTTGGGAGGGATTCCAAAAGAGAGGTTATGGGGTTTCTCCTGTAGATGTTTTGACCAGGCTTCTATCCTGCAGCTCTGGGGATTGCCATACAGGGGTTGTACTGAGTGTAGAAAACTCCTCCTGGATTTTAGCCTTTTTGGTGGAGGAACATGCTGGAAAAGTGGATGGCGACTGTCATCTTCCTGTTTTGTGCGTTCCACTCTTGAATATACATCTCTTCTGACTGTAGGAGGGGCAATTCCACACAGCAGGTAGAGGTCATCAATTCGGGTAGGCTTGAGACAACCAGAGATGGCCCTACAAGCTGTATTTAGAACAGGGTCCAGCTTCTTGGCATGTGAGGAACGTCCCCAGACAGGGCATGCATATTCGGCTGCAGAGTAACACATGGCGAGGGCAGTGCTGCGGATGGTTCCTGGGTCTGTTCCCCACTTGGAGTTTGCCAGCTTTCTCAAGATGTTATTCCTGGCTCCCACCTTTGCCTTTGTCTTGCTGACATGGTCCTTGAAACTGAGAGTGCGGTCTAGAGTGACTCCTAGATACACTGGTTTGTCTATGTGTTCTAGTCTCTTGCCATACCAGTGGACCTTCAGTTTGCGGTTTGCATCACGACTCTTGAGATGGAAAGCACTGACTTGAGTCTTATCTGGATTTGCCCGAAGATGGTTTACAGCATAGTAGGTGGTCAGGCCCTCTAGTGCTTCACTTAGCGTTCTTTCGAGATCCAGAAATGACTGGGACTGAGAGGCTATGCACAGGTCGTCTGCATACAGGAAGCTCCTGGTGTTCTGGTGGATGGGTTGATCATTTGTATAAATGTTGAACAAGAGTGGAGCAAGAACGCTGCCTTGCGGAAGCCCATTTTTCTGTCTGCGCCATCTGCTTCGATCTCCACTGAGATCAACAAAGAAGCGTCTGTTCTCCAGCATGTTTTGGATCAGAGAAGTCAGGCTGGCATCATGTGTAATCTTGTACAGCTTCTGCACGAGTACTCTGTGGCTGACTGTATCGTAAGCTGCAGACAAGTCAACAAAAGCAGCACCAGTTATGAGTCCCTTCTCATAACCATCCTCAATGAATTGGGTTAGGTTAAGCAGTTGGCTTGTGCTTGGCCAGGTCTGAAACCCGCTTGCTCAGGGATCAGCTGCTGATCAATAATGGGTGCCATGCGATTCAGGAGTAGTCTCTCAAACAGTTTGTATGTATGACAGAGCAGAGAGATGGGTCGGAAATTCTTCGGGATGGCAGGATCTTTGCCAGGCTTCAGGATAGCCACAATCTTTGCCCGCCTCCATATCTTAGGTAGCTTGTTGGTTATCAGACAGCTGTTGAACAGGTCTAGAAGCCACTTGAGAGCCACTGGTCCTAGGTGTTTAACTTGTTCACACAGGATGTCATCAAGACCAGCTGCTTTGTTGTTTTTCATTGTCTTGATGCCAACAATTAGCTCGTTCATTGTGAAGGCTCTGGTGAGGTCAGAACATTCCTTGTTTTCTTTGTTTTTGGGTTGACATGCATATGCAAAAACATTACGTAACTTCAGAACGGTGTACCCGGACATCGCAAATTTGGTCTCAAAATATGCGGGAGACTTCAACGAAAAAAGTCATGAAACAATGCGGCAAAATTTTTGCCGTTGCGGAATCGTGGCACGAAACGTCGGGGGGGGGGGGGTCTTGGTATCTCGCAAAAAGGCCAATCCTCATCTGGAATGCTTTCCAAGCTCTATAATCAACTTTCCTTTATTACCTCCCCCAAGGGATGTGGTTATGGTTTCATCGGTGTTGGTTTGTTTGTTAGTTTGTTTGTTTGTCACAAAAAGTTGTGAACGGATTTGGATGAAACTTACAAGAAAGGTTACGAATGACGCAAGTAGCAGATGATTCAATTTTGTAAGTGATTGATCCGGGAATTTTGTGGATTTTTTGAAGGATTTTTGATAATTTGGCAGGTAGGGTTAATGAACTTGGGAGTTCAAGCTGCATATTTTTGAGGATTTCATGCATACACTAGAGTGCGTGCTCTAGTTTCTGCTCCAGGGCGAGGCGCGCTGCCCAGCAGGCATTGATGACACAACAAAAGGTTTCTATTTTGGGAAATCGGGCGATTTTCAGCATGCATACATATGGATGGAAATCACTGATCTCTATGGAAGAGCAAGATCATTGGTGGAAATTAGCTGCTTGGCGGAGGTCTGTGCTCTCAGAGTGCTTCTCTAGTTCTGTAATTCAATGTTGATGACGGGCCATGATGCTAGGACTACAATTTTGAAACCATTCCAGGGGCGGATCCAAGAATTCCGTAAAGGGGAGGCGCCTTTACAAAATAAAAGGGGCGCACAAGCCCCCTTCATTTTTTCTTTTTATTTCTTTTGTTTCAGCAAAAAATAAAGGGGGTGGGCACCCGGTGTGCCCCCTCATGGATGCGCCACTGCACTCATCACGGGATTTGTGGACCTACCTCCCACAGCTTCACAGTTTTCCTCGTCATCATCCGAGAAACAGTCAAAGTACCCATCACATTGATACGAAAGGGGGATGCAAGTACCCGATCCGGCACACTGGTACTCATTCTCTGCACAGGAGGGTAAGCCTGATGAACACAAAGAGCAGACCAAAACCCTTCATGAAAATCAAGCCCAAGTGTAACACATACTTCTGCAAGATACGCTCACTTTGGTTAGTGATGTTAGTGATGGTTCTAAGCCAATTACAAAGTTTATGTCAGACCACCATATTTTCAAAAAGGACATTTTTGGGCAGCCTGACTGGGCAACTAAGATTGTAATAATAAGGTCTTATTTTCTCATGGTAGCCTCTTCAGTGTAACCACTGCTCTACCAGAGGGCCCTACTATTATTATTACCCTAGTGTTGCCAGGTACCCATTTGTATACCTGGGTCAAGAGGGACATAGTGGGTAAAAACGTCTTGTCCAAGGACGTAAGCACTGGGTGGGATTCAAACTCGGGTCCTCCGATCGGGAGTCGGGAGTCTTATCCACTATGCCACAGCGTGTATTTTTGTATCAAAATGGACTGTCATGCTTTCTTTTATTTTGAGCCGATACATTTCTACTACGGGCCTCCAAAATTTCAAATCTGAAAGATTGTAGTAACCAAAAGTGGCCATCAGAGAATAAAAGTTCGTGTCTAGCCCTGTAAGTAATAGTAACTATAAATATATGATATATACAGAGACTCCAACTCTCCCGCCGAAAGCCCATTTTTGCAAATCTCCTGTTCTCCCGCTTGAGATAAAATTTCTCCCGCCCTGGCTCTGTGTCTCCCGTTGGGAAGGATTTCTTACTTATTGCCACTGTATGTTGAAAAATAAGCCTTAGATAGCACAAGAGAGCATCTAGAACCCTAGAGCTTCCAGGGCCTTTATATGGGCCTTGTGCCCCGGCTGCAAGGAACTTGTGATGTGCGCTTTGGGCAGCATCAACTTGGAGTCTCCTGTTTGCTGGGGGTTTCAGGCGGGAGAATCTCCAGATCAGAATTGAAGGTGGTTGGGGTTGGAGTCTCTGTATGTACAATGGAATCTCCAGTGAATATAACAAATGCGTAGGTAGACAAGTCATGTGCCGAGGTGGGTCCTCATGTGGGAATGAAGTCCAAGTCATAGCGTACATAAGGCCCTATACATTGCACATACAAGCACTTATAAGTAATGTACATAATCATGCATGATTTGCTCATATGTACATTCTCTCTCTCTCAGGGTTAAAGCAAGCAGAAATACTATAAGGGTGAAACTTTTTTGTGACGTTCAACATTTCTGATGTCACGCATGGAACTATAAAGAAAATATAGAAAAAATTCCAGACATCGTCTCTTTTCAAGAATGATGAAGAGCACTTGCAATTGATACACCTCTTTCAGATAGCAGGGGGAATAATATGACCCTTGACATAGGTCACTAGCAAGGTGAGGGAACATGTACTTTTCATTAGAAAAATGATATGGTCTGGAATTCTCTTTATATCCTCTCAATTTCGTTTTCCGAGCTCAACATCATGAACTGCAGTCATCTTCTCATCCAGCAGTGAGGGCACTGAAGCTCTAAGGTTCAAAACTTTGAAAGGATTGTCTGATTTTCTTCACTGATGTTTTCTACTAATTTACTATTGCTACGTACACTCAGTCCCCATGTATATTTCCGTTTTGATCCACTTTATGCATAACTCAAAAGTATGTATTATACCATCTGATAATAGGACATGGTATGTGACACTTATACCTCAACTGTGTGTGTACAATCATGTGACATTCCACTTCTACAATGAAAATTTCACTCCGGCAACCTAGGAAGCACTCACAGAGAGCTTGGAGTTTTTGCATAAACTTCTATCTAACCAGGCAAGAAAAATATATTTAGAAATTAGTTGCTTCCGAAGAAGACCATCACGTAACTGTGAAAATGAAAGAATTACAGGTAGCAAAATATAACTCTTTCCTTATACACCTTTTAATGAAACCTTTTACACTCGTAGTAAAAGAGAATAATAATTACCATGCCTCCAAATCTAGCAGTGGTCTACGCATTCAGCGAGGTGCAAATTGCATTTGGAGAACAGCAGGTGCGGGATATCAAATTAGCCACATCTTGCAAGATGTAACACTGCTGATTTGACATACTTAAAAAAAAAAGAAAAATGAATGGCTTTGCTCAGCAAGAAATGAAAGACAGCTGCTAACTACTGTATATGCCGAATATTTCGCGAGGTCTTTATTTTCGCAAATTTTGCAAGTCAGCTGCTCTTCGCGAAATCAATAACACACGAAAATGTTGACTCTGATTCTGATATGAATGTGCTGTACGTATACACATTTCTCCATTCAGTCAGGACTCCATGATTGCAAATTCAACCACTCTCGAAATCGTTCGAAAGTCTCGACTTGCAAAAAATTTAGATTCGCAAAATATATGGCGTATACAGTAATAGATTAATTCCCTGCCTTCCCCCAAGCCTCCCAAATCCAGTATTGCTAATGTTGGTCTGAATCTTCTGTGAGATAATCTTTACTACAGACGCTGACGACCCTATGGTTATCACATTATTAGTGGCGCAATCAGTCATCAGTCTATGGTACCTATCCAATGTGGGCCCAGAGTGCATCACTTATGACAGCACCCATTCCTCTTGAGCATTTAAAACAAAGCATTGTGCAACCCATCCTGGTCACCCACAAGCAGCACACAAAGTTAATTCAACCTTCTCAAGATGAGAGCATACTCACCACAGGATACTTCATCTTCCCCTCCAGTGCAGTCCTCAAAGCCATCACACTCCCAGCTCTCGTGGATACACTGACCATCGTTACAAGTAAACTGGTGTGGCTGGCATGTACCTGCAACGACAACAGAAAGACAGCGGCACATGAGAAAGGAAAATGGTTGCACAAGTGCTTGAGTTTAGTTACATCATTATCATCACTCACTGTTATTCACTCATACAGTCACTTTTGAATCACAAGCAAAAATGCATCACAACACAGTGACACTTAAATTCATGAAATTCTTCCGTCGAGTTGTTTTCATTGCAACTGATTGACAAATTGCCCTACATCGACGAAAATAAGCACTGAATTGATCAGTGTTTTATACAGTTATTTTCATCGATGTAGGGCAATTGGTCAATCAGTTGCAATGAAAACAACTCGACAGAAGAATTCCATGAATTTAAATCATAAAGCAGTACCCGCTGCATGCTATAAGGATTAGAACCAGCACTTGCTGTCGGGCGAAAGCTCTGTGGTCCAGTGGAGATGACGCCTGTCCGGTGATCAGGAGGTCGTAGGTTGGAATCCTGCTTGAGTATGTACGCCCATGATTTTTTATCATGGCTACTACTAAAACACTGATCAATTCAGTGCTTACTTTCGTCGATGTAGGGCAATAGCTTGTCGATCAGTTGCAACTTATACAGTGAAACTTTTTTTAAGTGGAATACCAGTCACTGCAAAGCTTGAAGTAGGAACACAAAAGTATTACATTAATGACAATGGTTACGATGATCTCATTTATGCATTTTTGATACTTACCTTTGTAAGAACACAGAACTGCTTACTGGTTTGCTAAAAGTTTACTCTGATATGGTCTCTGGTAGTAGGCTAACTAAACCATAACACAAAGTTCTCAAGCACTTGCAGAGCATGTATATGTAAAATATTTTTCACAGACTAATTCTACCTATTATCATCAATACATGTATAATCATCAGGCAGGAAATTATCGTAGACCCCAAAGCATGCACAAACACACACACACACACACACACACACACACACACACACACCAACAAACAAACAAAATCCCCAAAAGTTACAGTTTATTAACTTGACAGCCTTTTTAAAACTTCATTAATAAGAAATATCCCTGGCACAGATTTGAATTCAAGCCATTATTTTCATGCCATGACCTACAAATCAAACCTACATTGACAATCTTCTTCATACAAGGAAAGTGCCGAAATGTGTCATGCCCATTCGCGTAGAAGAAATAAATGTTTTTCTAACTCCCAGAAGTTCATTTACTCTGCCTATGACCTTTGACCTTGTGGTGACCTTCAACTCCCCAAGGGACATTTACAAGCCAAGTTTGGTCACAAACAGACATATGGATCAAAAGTTATGAGCCATAATCGAAACGCGCCGTAAAAACTTAAAGTAGAAATTCAAAGAGCACGAAACGCAAATTTGATAAGAAAATATTGAATTCGAACATCTGTCCTAGGTGTTCACAAAATATCGAGCGAAAAGAACAATCCCAACTATTTTTTATAAATTATTGAAATCGGGCGAAAAAGTGAACCCGAAATGCCCCGATGAACGGTCTGCCGATACCCCTTCTCGATGACGTCATGCACTGGATTCGTACTCTGAAAGTACACGTTCGCTCCATAGACTACTACGGCTAACCGTGAATTGTTTTCAGTGTTGTGTTTAGGAGCCAAGCAAGTCCAATTATTCAGTTTATTAGCAGTTTTCTTGCAAGTCTCCTTGTAGTTCACAGTTTTTCCTTACATTTCAACCTCATACAGTATGAAATTTGTGAATGCTAGCGGCGCATAAAAGAGATTTCTTTCAGACGTTTTTTGTCCTCATTTCGGTTCCGTGCCTTCAAAAAGTAGATCCGGTCACAGCAAGCTGGACCTACGTCTCGCTCTCCGCTGGTCTGCTAATCAGCTGTTCATGCACTGTGCTTGTGTGTGTCCGCACTCAATGTGTTCACCCCACACGCAACAGGAAAGGGGCCAGGCATCTTGTGCATGGAGGCAGTTTTATGTGTGGAGCTACAGTTCATCACCACCGTTCCCCCGCAGATCTGCCCGACATTTTTCCACCTTTTTTCTCCAAATCGCTGCCGTCATCCATCGTACACACTGATCGTCGAGAAAATCTAACGTTATAACTAGTACTAGGATCTAGTACATGAGACGCGTTATAATCAATTACGCTGTACAAAGCTCGAAGTAACGATATATGATAGAGAGAATCTATGGCTATGTCGTAATACAATATCGGGCGAAAACATAAACAAACACATGTGGTTACTTTTCGTACATTGCAAAGCACGATAAAGTGTATACAAGTAGTTCACGTCTATATTCCTACGCCAATTAAAGTACTTCCATAATCCCCTTGGCTAATCACGTAACAGGCCAGGCATGCAGGCAGTGTGAGGCGAGCGGCTAGCAACGCGGGTGGGAGCAGTAGAGCCGCTTCACCGTGGATTAATACAAGTACATATTGCATGCGAACGAACGTGAGCTATGAGTCCGGGCTGCACAAGTTGTATCACGATCCTCGTTTTCAAATCTCTCCTATTTTGATATTTTGCCATTTTTCGTAAGTCTGCTTGTTATTGTCAACATTTACCATGTCTTAGATTATCAATCCTGTCACGGACATCCTCATTATTTCCAATTCAATGCTTTATATGACCAGCGAAACTTGAACGTGTTAACATTACAAACGTAAGACATATACGATTACCTAAGTAGCTTGAAATTCCTGAATATTGACAAAAATATTTGTAAGAATTACAAAACATCGACAGAGAAATGCTTCTTCATTATTATTTAACCATGAAAAGTTACATTTCATTCAATTCGACCTTTGCATGAAGAAATACAATGTAAAAGAATCAGGTTGTACCTCCGTTAACATTGTACACTAATTCACCGGGCAGAGACCGCAAATCCAGTGCGTGACGTCAGGCGAAACGGGCATCTTTCCGAATGAATTGGCCCTTATCAGGCTCCAGAAAACCGCAGTTTTTCGTGAGCGTTTACATGTACTTCTTTCTAGTAACGCGAGAGGTAACACAATTCCAATGTGTTCTATGTCTCCTGAGCTTTCTAATGATGTCTAAATTACAGAATTTAATGATCTCTTTGAATGTCTATTTTAACATTGGGCCCAAAAAAGCTTGTTGACCCCTGTCTGCATGTGAACTTTGACCTTGTGATGAACTTCAACTCTCAAGGGACATCTACCATCCAAGTTTGGTGAAAACGGACATAGGGATCAACAGTAATGAGCCATAATTAAAATGCGCCGTAAAAACTTAACATTGGGCCCTAAAAGGTTGTTGACCCCTGTCTGTGACCTTTGACCTTGTTATGACCTCTAGCTCCCTATATAAAGGGACATCTACCAGCCAAGTTTGGTCGCAAACAGATATATACATCAAAAGTTATGAGCCATAATCGAACCGTAAAAACTTAACATTAGGGCCTAAAGTTCACTGAACCCTGCCTGTGACCTTTCACCTTGAGGTGACCTTCATTTTTTAATAAAATGGGTAACTCTTTATATCCACTCTTCCCTCCAAGTTTAATTGAAATTGAAGTTCTCAGTAGAGATTTATTCCAGTTTTTGTAGCGTTATGGATGGACGATGGACGGACAACGGACAGACAGACGCCCTTAGTCTCCCCTCGTCTCTGGTGGGCTCGACAAAAAACAGACTGAGCTGGGCATATTACGGTCTGTGTCAGAAAACAAACTTTCTGTTGAATCAGTGCTTCTCAACCTGTAGGCTGCGAAGCTCTCTCAGTGTGCTGTGATGCTGGCCAAAAAAAACAAGTTACAAATTTTCAATATTTGTTGTCTATCTATACATAACTGGGCCTTGGAAAAACAATAAATGGAAGCCACAGTGGGCCTTGGGTCAAAAAAGTTGAGAAGCACTGGCCTGGACAAATTAAAAAAACTAACAAACAAACAAAAACCAGGGTCCCATTTCATTAAAGATGTCAGGATAACAACTCCTACTGGAATAGCAACTTCCCCTACAGCAACAACCAATTAGAACACAGGATTTTTGTCCTTGCTATGACACTTGCAACACTGCAGCAGACTTGCCGTCATCGCAACTTTTGATAAAACAAGGCAAGTGCCATAATGTGTCTCACCCATTCACGTACAAGAAATTGTACGCGAATGGGACAGAACAGATAGAAAAAGATATATAACAGATAAAAAGAGATATAAAAGGGGAAAAATTTATGGGGGAAAAAAAAAAGTGCCATAAAGACTTAACATTAGGCCCTTAAAGTTTGTTGACCCCTCCTGTGACCTTTGACCTACCATCCAAGTTTGGTCACAAACTGACCTATGGATCAAAAGTTACGACCCATAATCGAAACGCGCCATAACATTGGGCTCTAAAAGTTTGTTGACCCCTGCTTTTGACCTTTGACCTTGTGATGATCATCCACTCCCCAAGGGACATCTACCATCCAAGTTTAGTCACAAACGGACCTATGGATCAAAAGTTATGACCAATAATAGAAACGCACCATAAAAACTTAACATTGGGCTCTAAAAGTTTGTTGACCCCTGCTTGCAACCTTTGACCTTGTGGTGATCATCCACTCCTAAAGGGACATCTACCAGCCAAATGGTCACAAACGGACCTATGGATCAAAAGTTATGACCAATAATGGAAACGCGCCATAAAAACTTAACATTGGGCTCTAAAAGTTCGTTGAACTATGCTTGTGACCATTGACCTTGTGGTGACCACCCACTCCCCAGGGGACATCTATCATCCAAGTTTGGTCACAAATTGACCTATGGATCAAAAGTTAGGACCCATAATAGAAACGCGCCATAAAAACTTAACATTGGGCTCTAAAAGTTTGTTGACCCATGCTTGTGACCATTGACCTTGTAATGACCATCCACTCCCCAAGGGACATCTACCATTCAAGTTTAGTCACAAATGGAGTTATGGATCAAAACTTATGACCCATAGTAGAAACGCGCCATAAAAACTTAACATTGGGCTCTAACAGTTCATTGACCCCTGCCTGTGAGCTTTGACCTTGAGGTGACCTTCATATATAATAAAATGTGAATCTTTGTGTGACCCCTCTTCCCTCGAAGTTTGATTGCAATTGAAGCCCAGAGTAAAGAGTTATTGAAGTTTTTGCAGTGTTACGGACAGACAGCGGACGGACAACGGACGGACGGACAACGGACAGACAGACGCCGCAGGCGATCCCTTAGTCTCGCCTCACCTCCGGTGGGCTTGACAATTAATGGTACCCTTGGGCAACAAACAAAAAAGTCTGCATGTTACATTCTGTTATCTAAAAAAACAAACGAACAAACAAATTTACCTCCGACCGCCTGGCAGTTTTCTTCATCGCTACTATCCCCACAGTCATGATACAAATCACATTCAAAGTCTCCTCGGATGCAAGTGCCATCATTGGTACACTGAAATTCGCCATCGGCACAGGGTGGGAAGGTTACAACTAATGAAAGAAGAAATCATAAAAAATCAATTGGGATGTTTATTTAACAATACTATTACTACTTCTAATGGTAAAACATATAATATTAATAATAGAAAACAAAAATGATAATAATGATGATAATGCTAGATGATAATAATAATAATAATTACAATAA
Source organism: Diadema antillarum (assembly GCF_040938485.1). Lineage (NCBI taxonomy): Eukaryota > Metazoa > Echinodermata > Echinoidea > Diadematoida > Diadematidae > Diadema > Diadema antillarum. The sequence goes on along the minus strand of NW_027271640.1, from coordinate 108,388 downwards.
CGACAATAATAATAACAATAATAATAATAATAATAACAACAATAACAATGTAATACCAGAGGAATATTTTTCTTGAAGTGCTAAATAATTGTAAGCAATGAAACCACGATAACACATTCTTAATACAATTGTCACAAATCTAAAAAACTTTGTAATCATATATAAAAAACTACAGAACAAGTTTCTGAGTCTCTGCTCTACATGTCTTTATGCTGGGGTTATTGCGCACTTGGAAAAAACAGAACGAAACATTGCTCTGCAGCCTATTCTCTCTAGTGTTTAATTAACTTAATCCGGGGAACATGGGGCTGGGTGTAAACACATTGTAATGACAGTACCTGAATCAGCACTGTCAACAGCCTCAAACTGGATGTGATAACCTTGGGAACCACCATAGAATCCCGAGTGGAATTCCATGTAGAGTTGATTCCCTGCGGACAGGATGAACGGTGGGAATGCGGTGCGGTGGGTGTAGCCATCAAAGATGTTGGAGAAGTCAGAGATATCGTCGCCGTTGCCGAAAAACAGGAAGGAGCGCACACTGAGATCCAAGTCATTGAACGTGGCGCGGATAACGTAGCCTGGCTCGGTGGCAACGTACGTTACTGTGTACTCATTTTTGGGGTATGGCCGGGGGTAGTTCATCGAGGTGATGTTGGTTGAATTGAGATACAAGTAGATATAGACTGCAAGAATCCATAAATATCATGAATTACAAACAATATATTTAAAAAAAGAAAACAGAATTAACAGTTGCACGTTGCGCAAAGTAAAGTGTACGTTACCAAAGAGTTAATTGTCAATCCTTACGAATTATGACAAAGTACGCCAGACCCTCACAGCAAAGTTTACACAGTCCCTATCATTTATCTCAAGTTGTGAACACACACTGTACAGACTTGGGGCTGGTGATTAATCTACTTGTGTTTCTAAACTCTAGGAATATGATGTGGTAAGGACCAAAAATAGTCACATGAATGGTATTTATGGGCAGGTTCGGGCAACTTTACATCAAAATCATCCCAGACACTATAGTCTGGTAGGAATGGGGGGTCCCCATGCACCCCCCGAACACATTTTTTTAACTTACTTTTTTGTAACCCTTAGGATGTCTAGTTAGTGATTTTTTTTGTTCCCAAGAAAAAATCGTGTCCCATGGGGGTCATTGGCGGCCATCTTGGCAGCCATCTTGGATTTTCAGGGAAAATCATTATTTTCCATGACTTTTAACTACACAGCATAAAACTATAAATAAAGCATTTCTTCAGGGTAAACGTGACACGAGGAATCGATTGCAACGAGTATTTACATGATTAAAGCAATTTTGAAACAAGAAAAGCCTAAAAAAATGCAAATTTCGGTGTCATTTTCACCGAAAAATACCCAAATAGTTTAACTTTTAAATTACACAACATACAGGGACAAATAAAACAGTACTTCAGAATTAATACGGCATGAGGAATCGTTTGAGATAGTTACTTACATGATTAAAGCAAGTTCCATACAAGAAAAGTAAAAAAATGCGAGGAAAACCAGTGTTGATTACTTTAGAAATATTCCCCAGTAGTCCATATACATATACATGAAAATCTCATACCTCTTTAGAGTGAACTCACCACTTTTTCTTAACAGTCTGGTAGGAATGGGGGGGGGGGTCACATACACCCTCCTTTTTGTATCCCTTAGGGTGTCTATTTGATTTTTTTTTTTGTTTCCAAGTAAAAATCGAGTCACATGGGGGTCATTGGCAGCCATCTTGGATTTGCAAGGGAAATCATTAATTTCTATGACTTTCTATAAGTTTCCAACATACAAGGACAAATAAATAATTTCTCCAAGGTAAATGTGGCATGAGGAATCGATTTAGCTGGTTATTTACATGATTAAAACAAGTATGATACATGAAAAATCCAAACATGCGAAAAAAAAAGTGTCGTTTACTCTGGAAATTGCCCAAATAGTCCATATACATACATGACAATCATATACCTCATATGATTGACTAACCACTAAAGTCTTAATAGTCTTGTAGGAATGGGGGATCCTCATGCACCCTCATTTTTTGTATCCCTTAGGGTGTCTATTTGATGATTTTTTTTTTTTGTTTCCAGTGAAAATCGTGTCGGGGGGGGGGGGGGGGAGAGACATTGGCGGCCATTTTTGATTTGAGAGAAAAATCAGTAAATTCTGTAACTTTTGAACTTCACAACATACAGGGATATATATAAAATTTCTTCAGGGTAACTGTGTCATGAGAAATTGATTGAAATGGTTAAAATACAAAAATTAAGTGTCATTTACACTGTAGAGTACCCAAAATCCGTATACATACATGACAAACTACTTCACAAAAGTGACTTAGCACTTTGTCTTTAGACCATAGCTCAAAAGCATGCAACATGCAACTCCAAGCATTTTGACGCCTCACTTGTTGAAATCAAATGAAAAATGTAAGCAAGATGGCAATTCATATGCAGATTCAATTCAATTCAATTCAAACTTTATTTCATTTTTTCGAAAAGAAGGACATAAACATTTCACTTTCTTTGGTAACAGAGAATAAGGTTACATATAATCAAAACAAAGGAAAATTGAGAAAACATAATTGTCAAACCGTGAGATAACAAATATGTTGCAATGAAAATTGACTGAAGTGGTATAAACGATATAACATTACACAAAATATCGAAAAATGAGGGACCCACTAAAAAGGCAATGCTTGTAGAATGTGAGCCCCTCAGGTACAGAATGTCAATAGAAATGAACTGATGCAAAGAGGGGAAAATTTTGAGAATAAAATCAGATAAAAAAGTCTCGAAGAACAATAAACAGACAGAGTAACAGACACACACACATACACAGGCGAATGAACATTAAACGAGACTGGGACGACAACACTTATAAAGGAGGACTAAAATACAAGGCAGAACGAGACAAGGCTGACATAATAGAAAGACAATACAACGGACAGAAAGGCAAAACAATTCCAGCGATCCTCGACAGAACTATATCGAAAAAATAACGAGATGCGTGGAAAGGATACGGAAATATGGAAAAGTAGAAAGATAAGATGCGGAAGTAATACAAATAGAATCGAATTTACTCTGTACGTGTCACGGGACAACAAGGACGAGAAAAATGCTTGACAGTGTATTATTGGGAATCGGAATTCTTCGAAAAGAAATTAAAAGATACCCCTAAAAAAGCAGATCAAAAGAGGTGAACAAACAAATTTTGATCACATGTGAAAGTGACTAATCGACAAAATTCAAACCTAAAATGTAATTGAACACTTTTTGTGCCATGCATCTTCTATTTCATTTAATTTTATATTTGAAGAGTTTTAGTAATGGTATTTTCATAAAAGAAATCACTATGCTCAAAATGCTCTGTCGATGTCACCAATTTAGGTGCCAGAATGTTATCATTAAAACGTATTTAAGATTAATTCTGATTAAGTTAAAATGGTTCATTCAAACGTATTTGTTTAAAGCCTTCCTGTTTGAAAATAAACATATGAATTTCACTTGACAGCCAGAAATCCACTCCCCCTCTCTCTCTCTCTCTCTCTCTCTCTCTCTCTCTCTCTCTCTCTCTCTCTCTATATATATATATATATATATATATATATATATATATATATATATATATATATATATGTTTATATTTATATATAAAGTATGGAATTAACGTATATCGAAAAAAGTTACACAATATGACTTTACTTTGTCTAAAGTATTCTGAATTCTCATCCTGTGCAATCATACAAACCACAGATGTGGTAAGTGATATGTTAGCTTTTGGTTTTACACTTCTGTAATTTCCAGTCATCATCAAAACGATCATTGTAATCGATGTCTGGCTCCTCCTCTTCATCCTCCTCCATCTACGCAGTAACTTTGTGAAGCAAGTCAATGAGGGAAGTGGGAAGGATAGGGCCGCTTGATCACATCGCATCCATGATACCGAAGGCTGTCTTCTGCCACCTTTGTCCAGGATCAAAGAGGTAGCGCACCAGAAGATTGGCTAGTCAGATCGCTTGAAGATGGCAAGGTGGTACACGTGGTTCAGATATTGAAAGTGTGAAATAAGGTTGCCTCTGCCAGGTGGGAGCAAGGAGAAATCCACCTTGGTTTGGTCATCTGTTTCAGCATGATGCTGCGAACGCCATTATAAAAGACTTCTCCCTGGCCTTGCTGTACATTTTGGGCATGTGAATGCTTCAATGTCATCTGTCACCTCTGGCTCCACAGACCACCCACCATCAAGATTTATGAGGAAAAAACACTCAACTTGGCATACTGTAAAGTCATATTCTACGATTTCAGCAGTGTTTATTATGATAATCAATACTGAGCAACTTATCAGATTTCAGTATACTTGTAAAAAATCATGATATCAAACAACTCTCACCTGAATGCTATGTGGCATGTGGGGTGGCTTTGTAGATTCTTTAGGGGTCCAACTTTTCCCAACCTAAATGCTATGTGGCATGTGGGGTGGCTTTGTAGATTCTTTAGGGGTCCAACTTTTCCCTACCTATGAAGGCACTTTAATTGTTACATCTTCCCCGGTAAACACATACAGTCCAAGTATTTTGGTACAGTAATGAGCTCCCGTTAACTCTATATGCAAGATAATTGACATTCACAACCTGGCAATACGCGACAGTCCATTTATTAAGTAAAATACTACATTGTAGAATGGATTAAGCATGGACCAAGGGGATCAAGAAAATGTGTGTCTGGATTCCTCACCAAAGCTACCTTGTTTATACCCAAGCTTAGCAGCGCACTTGAGGTAGAGCACGACCGTCACGGTGGTGTCCGTCTCCTTACACTGGTTAGACAGTCACTCATGGATATCGCACCATTGTCTCCTAGAACACATCATTGTGTAAACAAAAGGAATGTAACAGAAATCACATTCTCTGAAGCTTAAGTGATTCCTGTTACATTCTTTTTGTTCACTCAATTATTCATCCCACGAGACAATAAGCTTTATCTATGAGCTGCTGTAACCAGGAGAAGGACACCAGGGTAGCTCTCTGCCTCGAGTATTCCACTATTAAGGTTGGGTACCAGACACAGACATTTTCTTGATCTTCTTGCACCATGCTTACTCCGTCACCCTCACTATCTTCCTTGATAAATGGACTGTCGAGCATTGCCAGATTGTGAATGTTGGTGAACTGGCATACAGAATCAAAGGGAGCTGGCTACTGTACCACAATACTTGGACTACATGTGTTTACAGGGGAAGATGTAACAAGTGCCTTCAAGAGTAGGGGCAAAGTCGGACCCCTAAAGAATCTACAAAGCCACCCCATGTGTCAAACAGCATTCAAGTGAGAGTATTCTGATATTATAATTTCAGCAATATTTTACTGAAATGTGGTAAATTGTTCAATATTACATACTAATGAACACTCTTGAAATCTTAGAACATGACTTTAAAATGTGCCAATGTTTTATGTCCCCCACATAAATCTTGGTGATGGATGGTCTGTAGAGCCAGTAAGAGGTGACAGAAGACATTGGAGCATTCACATGCCTAATGTATGACCATAAGAGCCGGAGAAGTCTATTTACAGCAGCATCATCCAAGGTAGATGATGGGAGAGGGCGAACAAATGACGACAAACTCTAATGTGGATTTCTTCATGCTCCCACCTTGCAGAGACAACCTTATCCCACACATTAAATGTGTGACCCATCGCCTTGCCATCTTAAAGAGAGCTGACCAACCAATCTTCTGATGCTCTGTATATGACCCATTTGAACCTGGACAAGGATGGCAGAAGATAGCCTTTGTTATGATGGAGCCAGTGTGGTCAAGTGGCCCTATCTTTCCGACTTCCCTCATTGACTTGCTTCAGAAAATTACTAAGGAGATGAAGGAGGATGAAGAAGAGGAGCCAGACATTGATTACAATGATCGTTTTGATGATGACTAGACATTAAAGAAGTGTGAAATGGAAAGCTGATATATCGCATAGCCGCTTCTGTGTTTGTACAGTTACACAGGATGACAATTGAGAATACTTTTAGAAAAGTGAAGTCATATTGTGTTACTTTATTTTTATGCCTCCGCCACGAAGTGGTGCCGGAGGCATTATTTCAATATACGTTAATTCCGTATACTTCATGAAAAGCATATACACACGTCAGAGATGTTAAGATATAATAGATGATGACTGGCGACGGAGGGAACATACTTGAAATGCTGTTAAGGGAGGTTATAAGTGCGGTGCGGTCCTAGGCCTTAATTCTGTCATTTGTTACGTGAACATGTTTTCCCATGGGAGAACATTACAAGAATGTTCGCCCATGGGCAAACATAACGAATGTACCTCCATCACGTGACTGTGTTCAGGAAAACACTAATCGGTATTTGACTAACCCATTTAAAATATCATTTTGTCTTTTGATAACAGCTTGGATATTGTGTCTTGTATTAGACAACTTTTAACAAAATTCGAAAGAAAACTTAATTCCAATCAATGTGAACTTGAATTGAATGCATACAGGATGTAATCACAAAAGCGATTCATTTGTAAATATTTCTAAATTAAAGTACCAGCAATCCACATTGATATACAGTCCCTATTCACAGGGTAGATTTCCGGCTATCACATGAAATTTTTAACTTTGTTTTCGGACAATAATCTTTAAACAAATACATTTGAATGAATTGCTTTTTTTTAACCTGAGTGTAAGTGGAAACATTTTGGCATCTACACTTTTCAAATCGGCTCAACATTTTGGCACAGTGATTGTTTCCTTAAAAATATCCCAACTCAAACTCTTTTTAGATACAAAATGAAACGAAATTGAACGCGCAAAGAGTGTTAAATTTCAGTTCAAGTTTTATCTTTGTCCATTAGTCACTTTCACATGTTGTGATCAACATTATTATCATGTGTCACCTCCTTTGACCACTTATTTTAAGGGCATTTGCATATGAATTACCATAGTGCTTACATTCGTATTCGATTTCACCAAGTGAGGGGTGACAATGCTTGAAATTAATTTTCTCTTCAGATTCTATTTTTGATACCAAACAAAAAAGGCCTATTTGGGCAATGATCTAAAGACAAAGTCGTTAGTCACTTTTGTGAGGTATGCAATTTCTTGTATCAAACTTGCTTTCATCATGTAAATGACAATCTCAATTGATTCCTCATGCTGTGTTTCGTCTGAAGAAATGTTTTATTTGTCCCTGCATGTTGTATATAGTTCAAAAGTTGAACTATTTGGGTACTTTTTGGTGTAACCGATACAGAATTTTTCATATTTTGGACTTTCCTTGTATCAGACGTTTTTTAATGGTGTAAATAACCATCTCAATCGATTCCTCATGTCACATTTACCCTGAAGAAATGTTTAATTTTTCCTTGTATGTTTGAAAGTTCAAAAGTTATAGAAATTAATGATTTTCCTTGCAAATCCAAGATGGCCACCAATGACTCCCATGTGACACGATTTTACTTGGAAACAAATAAAAAATCATGAAATAGACACCCTAAGGGATAGAGAAAGAAGGTGCATGGGACCCCCCTCCCCATATTTCTACCAGACTGTGAAGAAAAAGTGGTTAGTTGCTCTTAGAAGATATGAGATTGTCATGTACATGTATATGGACAACTTTGGAATATTTCTAGAGTAAACGACACTGGTTTTCCTCGCATTTTTGGACTTGTCTTCTATGGAACTTGCTTTAATCATGTAAATAACTATGTCAAACTATTCCTCATGCCGTATCAATTCTGAAGCACTGTTTTATTTGTCCCTGTTTGTTGTGTAATTCAAAAGTTAAAATATTTGGGTATTTTTCGGTGAAAATGACACCAAAATTTGCATATTTTTAGGCTTTTCTTGTTTCAAACTTGCTTTTATCATGTAAATAACCATTGCAATCGATTCCTCGTGTCACGTTTACCCTGAAGAAATGCTTTATTTATAATTTCATGCTGTGTAGTTCAAAAGTTATGGAAAATAATGATTTTCCCTGAAAATCCAAGATGGCTGCCAAGATGGCCGCCAATGACCCCCATGGGACACAATTTTTTCTTGGGAACAAAAAAATTCACTAACTAGACACCCTAAGGGTTACAAAAAAGTAAGTTAAACAAGGAAAAGTAGAAATTACGCGGTGCGTAAAATATGTCCCCCTCCGGAAGTAGCATTTAGTAGCAAAATGTACAATATCGGTAAAAAATCAAGGTCAAAGGTCAAAGAAGTAAAAGGTCAAAATTCTGTGTACAAGTTTTGAAGCCCTCACCTAGTGCCATCACATAAAGCAAACGGAATCGAAAGCGGGTTAGAAATGGCGAAGGAGTAGCATTTTGTAGCCAATGTACAATATAGGTCAAAAATCAAGGTCAAAGGTCAAAGAAGTCAAAGGTCAAAATTCTGTGTAGAAGTTTTGAAGCCCTCACCTAGTGCCATCACATAAAGCAAACGAAATCAAAATCGGGTTAGAAATGGCGAAGGAGTAGCATTTTGTAGCCAATGTACAATATAGGTAAAAAATCAAGGTCAAAGGTCAAAGAAGTCAAAGGTCAAAATTCTGTGTACAAGTTTTGAAGCCCTCACCTAGTGCCATCACATAAAGCAAACGGAATCGAAATCGGGTTAGAAATGGCGAAGGAGTAGCATTTTGTAGCCAATGTACAATATAGGTCAAAAATCAAGGTCAAAGGTCAAAGAAGTCAAAGGTCAAAATTCTGTGTAGAAGTTTTGAAGCCCTCACCTAGTGCCATCACATAAAGCAAACGGAATCAAAATTGGGTTAGAAATGGCGAAGGAGTAGCATTTTGTAGCCAATGTACAATATAGGTCACAAATCAAGGTCAAAGGTCAAAGAAGTCAAAGGTCAAAATTCTGTGTACAAGTTTTGAAGCCCTCACCTAGTGCCATCACATAAAGCAAACGGAATCGAAATCGGGTTAGAAATGGCGAAGGAGTAGCATTTTGAAGCAAAATGTACAATATAGGTCAAAGGTCAAGGTCAAAGGTCACAACTGAAATTCTGTGTAGAAGTTTCAAAGCTCCCATGTAGTGCTATCATATAAAGCAAACAGAATTAAAATGGCTCATAAATGACAGAGAAGTAGCAAATTGAACATTTTGATCACACACGGACGCACAGACAGACGGACGGACGGACAGACAGACACACGGACACACACACGTACGGAGCCCGTTTCATAGTCCCCTGCTCGAACTCGTTCGGCGGGGACAAAAAATGTGTTCGGGGGGTGCATGGGGACCCCCCATTCCTACTAGACTACTAAGTCTAGGAGTCAATCTTTTAAAAGTTTTCTACAATCTTTTTTTAGCAATAGGTAACTTAAAAACTTTACTTTCATCACACATAAATAACATCCTCTACCATTATACATATACTCCAGAGGGGGCACACCGGGCGTGCTCCCCCCCCCCCCCTCTATTTTTGGTTAAAACAAAAGAAATTAAAAAAAATGGGGGTGCGTGCGCTCCCCTTTAATATTGTAAAGGCACCTCCCCTTTACAGAATTCCTAGATCCGCCCCTGTGTACATGTATATACAATTATATGTGTGTGTGTGTTTGTGTGCTGGACAATGTTTATCAGGGCCCCATGTATGATCACCAAAATGTATTTACACAATCCACATATATTATTATACCGCAGGTTCCTTAATGTTGGGAGTTGCTTTTGCAAAGCATGCATGTTAGCATGAAGAGATGTTATATTTGTAATAAGTCTCATTCTTGGCTTTTGAGTGCATGCAGGAAGTGCAATAAAATGTGAGCTGAAAAACTCAAGGAACTACCACCACCATCACCAACAACCTCACCTGAATTATTTGGGGTACCGCAATTGAGTTCATCGTCGATACCATTGATGCAGTTCAGATAGGCATCACATCTCTCAGTCTCTGGAATACATTGTCCTCCAGGGCACTCAAATTCAAACTCTGTACAGTTTCCTTGGCAGAGTAAGAAGGCAAACAATTTCAGTGTCATCAATGTGGATCTTATTAGTTCAAAAGAGAGTATAATTGTGCTAATGTGTCATCAAAGTGGATTCAAAGTTTGAAGTAAAAACATAGTTTTTATCCTTTCTTTTATCCTATGCCTTGTCCGCCATGGACTACTTAACGTAACAATGTCGGAGTCTCTGAGCTTGGGTATTTGTTCCATGTTCATCGTGTCACTGCCGGCAACCAGGGACAGCCTGGTGGTAGTGTTGCTGCCCGGAAAGCAGTAGATGACAGGTTCGAGTCCCACTGGTTCCTTTTTTCCAACATGTTTGTTAATTTACAGATCAGCAGTTGCGATCTTAACAAATTTAATTTGTAGAGGGAGACAAACTGAAGAAACTCACACCTGAACCTTCACCCCTCTGAATAATATCCTTCTTTCATTTATCAAAAACATAGTTCTCATACAGGTAAAGAACTGTCAATTTTTGCTGTAAAATGTACACAAACCATTTGTATGTTAAATGCATAATGTGTGAAAGAACGCTGTAATAACACAATTTCAATTAGGTAACGAGAATGTGAAAAATAAGCCAAACAGCTTTGCTAGAGGTACTACAATCTCAGAGCTTACCTGACTGTGGTTGCTATGCGATGTTTCATATTCGATTAAAAGATATATATCTGGTCACAGCAGTAATCCATTGTACGGGAGAGTGAATTGCCCGCAGTTCAAGCTGCATACAGTTCAATACTACTCCTTGGACATACAATCATCACATACTAGCAGCAATCTGAATACCCACTTCTCAAAGGGGAGGGTGCCTTAGGAACTAGAAATGTCGCTACGGCGACTGGTGTATGCCTCCGCCATAATGCATGGTTCTCCCAATAGGTCTGTAGTACAATGTCTTGACAATGTGTGATGCCAGTTTCACACAATTGGCAAAATATTAAAATGACAGGTTTGCCACAAATGTGCTGAATGTTCACTTTCCTAGAACTAGGTTCAATTGGATGAATGATTAAAACGTCAGAGTGCAGGTATTGGGGGAACTGATAATTTTTACTTGACTTTTGACCCTTTTATAAGTTTATGCATTGAGTAATTTTCAAGGTATTGAGAAAAAGTATACTTTCAGTATCAAATGGTAAAATAGTATTATCTAAACCTGGCCTTTGACCTTTGACCTCACAGTTCCAAAGAGAATCACTGTTAGGTAGAACATGCATGAATATGTAAGTTTCATAATACCTTGAGTTACTTTTGAGATATGGAGGAAGAAGTGCAATTTAGCACTTTCACTTGATCTTTGACCTTTGACCTTTGACCTTTTGGCAAGAAACTTCCCACAGAATATATATTGGGTTATACATGCATACATCAAGTTGAAAAAAAATTCCTTCGGGCATTGCATAAATATAAGGAAAGTAGTGATATTTTGAGGAGTTGACCTTGACCTTTGACCCCCTGACCTTTGACCCATGACCCCCAACTTCCCTAGATAATCACTGCCCATCGGTACATGCATATATACTAAGTTCCATGAAGATACCTTTAACCATTTGCGAGATATGGAGAAAAACATGAAATTTCAACCTTTTTTTCACAAAATAACTTGTGACCTTTGACCTTTGACCTTTGACCCCGTGATCCTAAAATCCAAACAAAGCATCATCCCCCCAAGATATACCCTCATACCAAGTTTGATGCAAAACCACCTCACGGTCGTACGGACGTACGGACGGACGACCCGAAAACATAATGCCTCCGGCCACTTCGTTGGCGGAGGCATAATAAAAAGATGGGTATACCGACTTTTAATATTGATCTCAAAATACTTCAGGACAACTCATTATCCCGGCATATAGCATCAGCAAGACAGGTGTCTTGGTAGAACTTTTCAACATATTGCAAATATGAATTTTTAGCGCTTTGTAGTTTAATACTATGTCTTGTATGAGTCCATTGGCCTTTCTAGGTCTGACAGACATAACTCTTTATGCGCCACGCAGTCACACGCCCGACTCAGTCAACAGCATGCCAAGTTTGCACCTTCCGCTCAAATGCACAAACCTGCCAAAACCATGCGATAAATCGCCAGATGCTACAGTACAATGAAAGCGTTTCTTGTTAATCTATTCCTGTCACATGTAAAAGGAGCTTGCATTTTATGTGATAATTGACTATCAAGCGATCTTCCCAACTGGATATGAGAGTAAATTTGAAGCTTCCATCACTGCCTACAATTCCAGGGTGACAGAAACTTATAAAAGTTCCAAAGATTTGAAAGACAGAATGTTTTCTCAAAACATGCATATGTTGGTGTCTCAGAATAATTTGGCACACTGGGGGTTTACACCATGGCACATAAACAGTTAAAGGGTCGCCCTTCAAGTTTAAACAAAGAACTCACTTGCGCAGTTCAGCTCATCTTCCGCTTCCGCGCAGTCGCGAACGTTGTCACAGAGATAGTCTGCGTGGACACAGGCATCGTCATTGCACTGGAACTCTGTTTCGTGGTTACCACACGCTCCTGGAAATATAAACATGGATTACACAAAATGTCATAGTGGATAAGAATCCTGACTCCCGATCAGAGGATCCGAGTTCGAATCCCGCTCAGTGGCAACGTCTTTGGACGAGATGTTTTTACCCACTATGCCCCTCTCGACCCTGGTGTACAAATGGGTACCTGGCAATGCTAGGGGTAATAATAGCAGGGCCCTCTGGTAGAGCAGTGGCAGTGCTGAAGAGGCTTTCCTGGGTAAATAAGACCTTATTATTATTATCATCATTATTATCATTATCATTATTATCTCATGAACAATATCGGTAAATCTAGTCAACTGGACTTACTTGTAATTTGGAGCAGCGACGTTTCGCGTCCGCTCCGGACGCTTCATCAGGCCGACTGATCTTTGGCGGCAATTGGTTGTTGACCCGTAACAGGGTCGGGGAATTTCGGAAAGCGCCGAGGAATCTTCCGAACCGCCGGGTTGTAGGCTCCGGCTAGGTTGTGTCTACAACCCGGCGGTTCGGAAGATTCCTCGGCGCTTTCCGAAATTCCCCGACCCTGTTACGGGTCAACAACCAATTGCCGCCAAAGATCAGTCGGCCTGATGAAGCGCCCCGGAGCAGACGCGAAACGTCGCTACTCCAAATTACAAGTAAGTCCAGTTGACTAGATTTACCGATATTGTTCATGTGATACTTTACCCGGATGACTGAGAACATTCACAGACATATCATTATTATCGTTATCGTTATCGTTATCATTATCATTACCATTACCATTGTTATCATCATCATTATTATTATTATTATTATCATTATTATTATTATTATTATTATTATTATTATTATTATTATTATTATTGTCATAATTATTATTATCATTATTATTATATTTATTTTTATCATTATTATTATTATTACTATTAAGATTTGTTAACAAATATATCAAGCAGTTGTTCATGGTTGTGCCCTTGATCCACTGATGCTCACAAGGCAATGCCATATGAGGTCCGTATTAAAGACATTAGACGAAATCATATCATGTTGGGAAGTGAGAAGCAAAACTAAGAGGAAGCTAAGCCCCGCCCCAAAAAATTTCAAAAGGCAGCTCACCGTTGGTGTAGGTTGTACAATTGACGAGGGCGGTATGCCCCTCATCCTCTCCCATGGAGCAGTCTCGAATGGTGTCACAGAGGAAGTGGGAGGGGATGCAGTGACCATCAAAACACTGGACCTCTCCTAACTCACAGTCTGGAAAGACATGAGCTGAAACAACAAAAAGAAAAGTGCTTATGGGTCAGAGCTCAATGGGAAAAGTGCTTGGGTCGGAGTTCATTGGGAAAAGTGCTTGAGTCAGAGTTCAATAGGAAAAGTGCTTGGATCAGAGTTCAATAGGAAAAGTGTCTGGGTAAGAGTTCAACAGGAAAAGTGCTTGGGTCAGAGTTCAACAGGAAAGTGCTTGGGTCAGAATTCAATGGGAAAAGTGCTTGGGTCAGAGCTCAATGGGAAAAGTGCTTGGTTCAGAGTTGAATCGGAAAAATGCTGGGGTCAGAGTTCAACAGGGAAAGTACTTGGGTCAGAGTTCAATGGGAGAATTGCTTGGGTCAGAGTTCAATGGGAAAAATGCTGGGGTCAGAGTTCAACGAGAAAAGTGCCTGGGTCAGAGTTCAACGGGAAAAGTGCTTGGGTCAGAGTTCAATGGGAAAAGTGCTTGGGTCAAAGTTATATAGGAAAAGAGCTTGCGCCAGAGTCCAATGGGAAAGATGATGGGGTCAGAATTCAACAGAAAAAGTGACTAGTTCAGAGTTCAACAGGAAAAGTCTCTGGGTAAGAGTTCAAGAGGAAAAGTGCTTGGGTCAGAGTACAATAGGAAAAATGTCTGGGTAAGAGTTCAACAGGAAAAGTGCTTGGGTCAGAGTTCAACAGGAAAAGTGCTTGGGTCAGAATTCAATGGGAAAAGTGCTTGGGTCAGAGTTCAATGGGAAAAGTGCTTGGTTCAGAGTTCAATTGGAAAAGTGCTTGGGTCAGAGTTCAATGGGAAATTGCTGGGGTCAGAGTTACATGGGAAATAGTACTTGGGTCAGAGTTCAATGGGGAAAGAGCTTGCGCCAGAGTCCAATGGGAAAAATGTTGGGGTCAGAGTTCAACAGAAAAAGTGCCTGGGTCAGAGTTCAACAGGACAAATGTCTGGGTAAGAGTTCAATAGGAGAAGTGCTTGGGTCAGAGTTCAATGGGAAAAATGCTGGAGTCAGAGTTCAACAGGAAAAGGGCCTGGGTCAGAGTTCAACAGAAAAAGTGGGTCAGAGCTCAACAGGATATTCAAGTGCTTGGGTCAGAGTTCAACAGGAAAAGTGCTTGGGTCAGAGATCAACAAGAAAAGTGTTTCGGATAGAGTTCCTGGTTTGAGTAGTTTATATATTGCCTGCAAAATATGTACTGTTATCACTGTTTGACAAAACAACAAATTCTGGCTTATTCCATGCATATTTCCCAAATTTTCATTTTTCTTTAATATACCAACATCCACTTGCTGACCGTCGCTGTTACCATCCATGTTGATTAATTTTGGGGGGTCATTCAAGAGCTGCACATAGTTTTATAAGGTTTTATACAAATTCTGCAGACTCACTGAGGCTGCGTTTTTCAACTTTCCCCTGTTTAACTCTGTATGTGCCACGTTCGCACGTCCGACTCGGTCGACGGCGTGCCAACTTCGCATATTCTGCTCAACACACAAAGCCGCTTAAACCGATCGATAAATCGCTAATCCTGCAGTACAATGAAAGCGTTTCTCGCGCTTTTGTTCCTCTCACATATGGCTTGCATTCTATGTGTGATTGGCTATCAAGCGGTGTTCCCTACTAGATTTGCGTGTACATTCTAAGTTTCTGCTACGGTTTTATGTGCAAAAGTCATGCCTTTACAGTAATGTAGCAAGTGGTTATTCAAAAGAAAAATTGAAAATGGATTTGTCATACAATTTATATCGAAGCTAAGTTTGGCATTCCTCTTTAACTTTGCTCACTATTGTGTCCACCTTAACAGAAATTTGTAGAAGTTATACAAATTGGAAAAACCGAATTCTTTCTCAAAGCATGACCACCTTTGTGTCTCAGAATAAGGTGGCACACAGGGGGTTTCCACCATGGCACATAAAGAGATAAAACGGCTTTCCAAAGCCCTTTCCAAAGCCCTGTACTATTAATGTGCCGCTTGTTTTCTAAGAAGGGACGGCGAAAAGCAATTTCCATCATAAAGACATATCTTCCTTTGAGAGTGACGAGTCATGATGCAATGCCACATGAATCAATTGTCTTCCTATCTGTGAGGCAGCTCCAGTTTAGCACATACTTCAAATATTTCTGAGTGGCGGCATGAGACTTTGGCTGCTTTTATCAACTTTCCCCTGTTCAAACGGCTTTCAAAAGCCGTTTCCAAAGCCCTTTAGCACAGCTTCCAAAATACACATTGTAGTTGCGTTTATCAATTCTTCGCGAACACGATAACTAGCCTGTCACTGCACAGCTGCATTGCACAATTCGACCCGAGGAGAAGAGGTCATATACGGCATGCATTGTTCGTAACTGCAGTACAATACTACAAAGCCATGCTTTGTAGTTTATCAACTCAAAAGGCTTTTACAAACAGCTTTCTAAAAACCTGTTTAGGAAACCTGTTTGGAAAGCCACAAATTTGTGGCTTTCGAAAAGGCTTTCTGAAAGGGCTTTCAAAACAGCTTTGCGTTTATCAACTCGTATAAATTCCTTGAAGGCTGTTTGGAAAACCTGTTTCTGCCGAGAAAAGGAGAGATGATAAACACACTCTTTCCAAAAGGCTTTCCGAAAGGGCTTTCAAAACAGCTTTGTGTTTATCAACTCGTAAAAATTCCTTGAAAGCTGTTTGGAAAACCTGTTTCTGCCGAGAAAAAGAGTTGATAAATGCCCCCATAGACTTAACAGCAGTACACTTTGAATATGTTGCACCAATCAAATAATTGAGATGCCAAGGAGAATTAAAAGTGGTAGCAACAAGGAATGTTATGACAGAAAAACGAAAGTGGTCCACGTTAATCATAAGCAAAAACTTGCATGAAGATTGCAGTAAAGAAGTAGAGTGGCAACAAATTTTCCTGTAAAGAAGGAAGGGATAATGGCTCACTGCTAATGTTTGTAGGTCTGATGATCACGTCAAATCCGCGACCATCTCCATACACCCCACAGTGGTATTCGATCCAAGCCACGCTGCTAGGGATGACTGTCTCCCTGGGTGCAGTGCGGTGGTAGTACACGGCGAACCGGGTGGTGGTATTATCCGGGTCCGAGCCGCTGCCGAGGGACATGTAAGTGTGGATGCTGACGGAGAAGGCTTGGAAGATGACGTGGACATACAATCCCTCGGGAACCATGACTATCCAAAGGTAGTAGCAAAGGGAGTCGTGCATATTCGGGTAGCCTGGAGACTGGATTTGATGCTGTTCCCCTTCCTCTAGAACGATGTGATCTGTGAGAAAGACAGAACACTATAGGCTTGATTGCTATGTCATTATATCTCAATGAACAGAAGGCATAACTGATGAAAGTTGCCATTGAAACTAAAGATGGCCAAATTAAGACAATGTCACTCATGTGATTTGAAGGTGCCATATTACTAGTGTTCATGGGAGTCCCACAGTTCATCTCATCAGCTCTCGTCAAGCAGTCGTAGTAAGCATCGCACACATAGTAGTCTGGTACGCAGGCCCCATCTGAACAATTGAAGTAACCCTCAGTGCACTCTCCTGAAAAATGTTTGAGAAGGAAGACAAATTAAAGCATCTGGGTTTTTCTCAACTGTTCAAACAAATGCTTTTTGAGAGAAGGCGACTAAATTATGCAACGCTCACAACATCATTTTGGATATCATGGACCAAGGCCTGAATGTCAGCTTGATATAGAGAGCTTACTCCAGCCATATCAATTCTATTCATGTCTTCACACAAACATGAAGCAGCCTGTAATGTAGCAGTCTGATTGGGGACAGCAACCTATGCAGGGAGATTCTGGGGCAATCAGAACTTTTTAATAATCAAAATTATCTGCCCTTATAATAGCCTGATTCATGCTTAGTATGTTGAAGTCTACTGTCATTTCCATTCTAAGTCAATGAGATGTGGACATATTCAATTTTAATCAAAACTGATACACACATACACATACTTCAAAATTCATCTTCTGGAAATTAAGAAACCATACTAGATACATGCATTTAATCATAAAGCTATGGTCAGAGCCAAGATGGTCAATCTGTTCTGTACTTGATGATCGCTACAACGTCTGGTAACTGGAAGGCATGCTGGACAGCTCTCTTGACCAACTGGCAACAATATCTGGAATCTAATGGCCCATACAACTTAATCTCCAGAGCCCATCTCATTTGACTATGGTAGCTCTACTGGACTGAAAGTACATTGCTACACCAGAGTGTGCTTGCTGACTCTACAAAGATCTCATTTGGATGGATTACATGACACTGATAATTCAAGCTTGGCCAGTCAAGCTCCATGCCTGGGGCCTGTTTCACACAGAACCCAAGTTGATCTTGAAATTTAAGATTGACTAAAAATCATGGTATGCTGTATGTATCTTCAATGTTGCTCAACTTTTTAATGAAAATGAAGATTTTCAAGACTTTTTTCATGGTACCATTGATAATACAAGGTAAAATAAATAACAAAGGAATGATTCCGTAAACAATAATGATAATGTGAAGTGGGTGGTGATTAGGCAAATAAAACTGAACAAGGAAACCACTGGCATACCATAATTTTTAGTCAATCTTTAATTATAAGTTTGACTTAAATTCTTTGTGAAACACCCCCCCTGGGCACATAAAGGGTGAATCCTACTCACCACAGTCAGTCTCGTCTTCCCCAAAGGTGCAGTCTGGGTAATAGTCACACTGGAAGAAGGATGGGATGCATTGCTCACTCTCCACACAGGTGTATTGACTCACCCCAAAGCACTGGAATGCTGCAGGTGTGTGGAAGAAATGACAGAAGTTATCAGGCAAAACAAGAGTTTTCCTTCCATTTTACCGCTTTGACTCAAAGTGGAATATTTCTATCATTCGTGTCAAATGCCAAATGTAAAAGTTTTTGTTTGGCATGAGGGCATAACACTGAATGTTATATTTTGCTCTTTACTTCGAGAGTAAGTACACTCACATATCGTACACCTGTACAGCTGTACTTAATACATATAGTGTCCAGATAGTACTGTTCTGACATTGATGCCACAAGAACTGATACTTTTCCACAGACTCCAAATCTCCCGCTTTCGACAAGAGATCTCCCGCCAAAAGCCCATTTTTGCAAAATCTCCTGTTCTCCCGCTTAAGCTTTAATTTCTCCCGCTTGAAATGATTTCTTACTATAGTGTCATCGTATGTTGAAAAATAAGCCTTAGATAGCAAGAGATAACATCTAGAACCTTAGAGGTGGAACCCGGCCACAAGGAACTTGGCGCTTCGCGCACATCAAGTTAGAGTCTCCCGTTTGCTAGGGGTTTCAGGGGGGAGAATCTCCAGATCAGAAGGTGCATGGGGTTGGAGCCTCTGCTTTTCCCATTTCACTGTGTGAAGTGACGGGACTTGTCTTTCAATTATCATTGGCACAGCGCCAGAATGTCACAAGTTTGGATTATGTGTGTGTGTGGTGCAGTGGCGGATCAACACGGGGACACATCAGGCATGCGCCCCCATCCCTAAATTTTTGTGCAAACAAAACAAATAAAATGATAAATGGGGGCGTGTGCGCTCTCATTGTAACATAGTAAATGTGCCCCACCCCTTCAGCCCCCCCCCCCCCACCCCTTTATGGAATTCCTGGATCCACCCGTGTGGGTTGTGTGATGACAATTTAGCACTATAACAAATAGTAAATGTGATACTAATATTATAGGTACCGCATACTAGTACATGTACATGTGCACGTTGAAATCATGTTGTCAGCAGAGTTAATATTTTCACCTGTTTGCAAATAAGCACCCAGCTCACGAAAATATTCAAATTTCATTAAAATACAATTATTGCATATGTAGTACATCCTGTATACTCACGGCAGCCTTCCTCATCCTCCCCCTGAGAACAGTCACTGATGCCATCACATCGCCAGTCGCTATGGATACACTGACCATTGTTACAGGTGAATTGGTGTGACCTACAGCCTCCTGTTGAATGAATGGTGTACGTAGGGGGGTGGAAGAGATTGAGGCATAAGTCTGCACCAAATTTCATGTTGGCTTTGATGAACAGAGTGAATCAGACATTATTTCACACAAGTCTTGTGTCAACCTGACCAAATGTGACCGTGCATCACAAACCGAACAAAAGTCAGGTGAAATGGGTGAATCTGGTCAACCTTCAGTTCATTCATATTTGTGGAAGAGCAACTCTACCATGCAATTCTATGGTTTGAGTTTATGAAACAAATGGGAAATTGCGTTTTTAGCAGTTTTTACAGAACACTATTTTATTCAATTGGTGTGATTAGGTATGTCTGGCAGACCCCTTCTATTTGATTAAAAAAAAAAACTATACACACTGTTCACTTTCAATTCTGATACCTTTTGAAATGTTAGTGCTACTATATTGAACATTAGTACCTTAGAACATTTGTGACCCGCTACAACAAAATGATCCTAAAGTCGGGCGAGGTCGATTATTTGAAAATTGCATGATATAATCCCCTAATCTTTCTGCTTTAAATTGATATATAACACATTTTACAAAAATAATCGGCTGCGGAGATATCGATGTTTAAAAGAGAGCATGTCGAGACGTCTGGAAAATCACTGTTTCGAGAAAAGCGCCCTAAAAGTCTTCCTTTCGACGCAATCGCGAACAAGGGACACGCAAGTCAGTTTTCACCTCTGGACAATAGAAGGTAAGCCCTAACAACCCCCGAAGAGTTCATTCAAGCACATCAGCGTCGGCGGTCTCCTCACCAACCAATCAGTGACCACGACGTGAGAAGCGGCTGAGCATAGCGCACCCCGCCCGCACGCACCAGTCGACTGGGCAGTGTGCGAGCTTCACGCTTCGGTTAGCAGCAAGCAGCAAACTGACCAATGAGATCACTCTGGTCGTTGTTAGGGGCGGAACCTATCTGTGGCGCTCAATCCAATTTTCGAACCAGTTTCTGCTTCGTTGAAACGCCAAAAAACATGGCTCAGCAAAACGCTATTTTTTAATCTTTCCTTTGATCATTTTGCTTCAAAATTTCGACAGATGATAGAAGACATGTTAGACTCCAATAATATATCAAAATCAGAAAATCGTAAATTTTGACCAATTTTAATGCTCTGACTTCAAACTCGATTTTCGCGGCTTCGACCTTGCGCGACTTTAGGACCTTTTTGTTGTAACGGGTCACATTTGTATTGAACATTAGTATTTGCTTGAGACATGGACAGAGTCTGCTTAAATTGATGAATGTGAAAAACTTGAGCTTAATCAAATAATTCCTTCATTGTGGTTACTACAAGAGTTTTACATTCTGTTTTTTGTCTCATGTATTGCACAGTGGGTAAATTGGTTAGATTAAGTCCTTCTTTTAGACCATGCTATTTCAGAATCTGCCCTTGACTAAAAATCCTTGTCCAGTGACTTTTTGTTGGTTTTGTGATGGACGGTCACATATGGTCTGTTCTCTGAGTAGCAAATGTAGGTGTGCGCTCTTTACACATTGTGCTGTGTTATGTGACCATAGACAAGAAGACTTCTTTTCCCAATGACAACTCAACTAGCCTGGAACTTAAAGGGATGGCATAGTTTTGGTTGAAACTGGGCTTGAGGTTTCCATTTTTTTTTTTTTTTTTCTGTTGAAGTAATGAGAAACCTCCTATAGAATGAATATGAAAGAGCACACAAATTTAAGAGGAATTCAAAGTATATTTGATAAAAATTGGTTTTGAAATGGCTGAGATATCCAAAAACAAAGAGGTCCAAAAAAAAGGTGGGAACCACCTTTTATAGGGCCAGCTTCATTTTACTTTTTTTATATTCCAGCCATTTCAAAACCTATTTTCATTAAATAAACCTTAAATTCCTCTATGAATTGTATTACTTAAAGCTCTTTAATATTTCAGAAGTGTTTTCGAAATATCTTGCAAAACATTAGAATTTGAAAACCCTATCTCAACCAAAACTATACCATCCCTTGAAATTAGATGGACTTGAAAACCTCACCTCCACTGGCAAAACACTTGTGCTCATCTTCCCCTTGGGGAGAACAGTCCGTAAGACCGTCACACTCAAAGATTCCTGGTAGACAGGTGCCATCGAAACAGGTGAAATCCCCTGCAGGGCAGGTTGGCACCGGGGGCTGTGTAGGAACATCTAGGAAATAGTACCCAAAGAACAAGTGACTGGATTGGATTGGATCAGATTGGATTGGATTGGATGGGATTGTATTAGACTGAATTGGATCGGATTGGATTGGATGGATTGGATTGTATTGGATTGGATGGATTGGACTGGACTGGACTGGATGGATTGGACTGGACTGAATTGGATCAGCTAGGATCACATTGGATTAGATGGCTTAGATTGGATTGGATTGGAATGGAATGGATTAGAATGGATTTCATTTGATGGATTGGACTGGACTGGAGTGGACTGGATTGATTTGGATTGGAGTGAATTGAATTGCACTGCATTGGATAGGATTTGATTGGATGGATTGCATTGGATTGGATTGCATTGGATGGATTGGACTTGATGGATTGGACTTGATGGATTGGATTTGATTGAAATGATTGTATTGTATTAGACTGATTGGAGTGCACTGGATTGGACGGATTTGACTGGATTGGATTGAACTGAACTAGATGGATTGGATTGGAATGGATTGGGTTAAATTGCATTGGACTGGATTTTTGACTGGATTTAGCTGGAGTAATTGAATTCTCTATCATCATCACATACAACCTGCCACCATGCACTAGCAATATACGCGCAGACGGGAAAGCCTTGAAATATGCAGAATAAGGCGACTAGTTGAGAAATAGGGTGAGACAATTGAACAGCATTGCAAAGCTTAAAGTCTGGAAAGGTTAATGAGGACAAAAACGAGAGATTTCTATATTTGGTGACTTATTTTTTCAGGTTTTTGTGGGGGGCCCTGTCATATACAACCATGTACATATAAACATCAGAATACAAATGTCCATGTCATGATTGAAGAGGAATAAGGCCATTTGTCTAAAAACAAAAGAAAATGATCAAGCATGAAGGGATACACAGGGCATTAAAAAAAAAAGTTAAAGTTTGAGCCAGGCTTGATATACTTGAATCTCTTCAAACAAATAGACAGATCTCTACACACCTGAATACATGTATAGACGTGTGGCAAGTTAATGTCAAGCATGCAACTGGACTTAAAAGTAAAACATAGTTTCTGGGCATTCAACTCCTATTTGTTCAACAAACGTGGCATACCTTCAATCGAAACGGCCTGCACAGTCAACTGGAACCCCCGTGACCTGCCGTATGGGCCACCATAAAACTGGATGTAAAAGGTATTTGTGGGCGTGTACAGCATGTTGGGTTCGGCATGGTGATTGTACACTGAGAAGGCGTTGTCATGGTCGTCGTAGTCCAGAGTGGAGCCGAAAGTCAGGAAACCCTTCCAGTCGACATCGTACTCGTTGAAACGGACTATGAAGCGGTAATCTTGCGGCCCCTGCAACAGGTAGACGACGTACGACCTCGCGTCGTAGTTGTTGGGGTAGTTAGGAGACTGGATAGTGATTATCTGTGTTTCGTTCGGCTGGTAGAGCACTAGGAGGAGAAAAAAACAGAGCATTTCTTTTGGTCTTCATTGTCACAAGCACTGGCATGAAGAGGCCACTCAAAAATATTTGAAGTATAAGCCAAACTGAAGATGCCTCAAAGATATGAAGACATCTGACTCATGTCTCATTGCATAATGACCAGCCAATCTCTACGATAGATAAACCTTCATGATGGTAATTACTATTTGCTATCCTTACGCTTAAAAGCAAATGAGCCATACATAATGGTAAAGACATGGGGACACACGAATAGAAAGTGTGCAAAGATTGATAAAACTGAAATCAAAATCATTTGACTGGACATTTCCAGGCACTAATTTGACACACTAATTTATAAAGAAATATACTAGTAGATTATATGCACATTAGTTTTATTTGTCAGACTTAGGCAGAAAAGTGATAAAATCAGCTTTCCAGGAGATTATAGTTTCAAACACTTTCACAACATACTGCTCTAATTTTCCATATTTGCTTTTGCAAATAGTTTATTCCAAAATGTTTTCTTTCTTAAGTGTCCTGTGTCATTTCACTGTGTTATGCATTGTATTGTATTGTATTGTATTGCATTGTTATGCACTGTAATGGTACTAATACACAGTATACACCATATATTTCGCGAGTCTAAATTTTCGCGAATCGGGAATCCCCAACGATTTCGCAAGTGGTTAAATTCGCGATCGTGGATTCCTGTACTAAACGGAGATTTTGCATGTCTTTAATTCGCAAATAGCACCTGACTCGCGAAATTCCCAAAAATAAAAACCTCGCGAAATATTCGGCGTATACAGTAGTGTATTGCTTGGTCAAATGAATGATAATAACAGAAGTGACAACGACGTTCCAGAAAGGCAGGCTTTCAAACAAGCTGGTTTAACCCATTGAAGATGAGTCCCGAGTATACTCAGGCAAGCTTCTATGGAAAATGCTTGTTGTAGCAAAATCAAACCGTCCTCAATGGGTTAAGGGGATTCAAGGATTTTCAGGACTGTTCAAAAAGCTGTTTGTGTGCTTTCTCTCACTTACAATACTCATAAATAATTTAATAAACTCTTTAATCACTTTTGATTCATGATTAAGATGGAGTGCATCAAATCTACACTTCTACTTTTGACCAATTTTCTTCAAGTTTCATAAAAGTTTGATTTTCACCAATGCTGCTATAAACTTCTCCCTTGGAAAACTGAAAAAACCCAGGTTAAAATGGGAAAACAAATTTTTGGTGTACAGAACTTTTTTTGAATACAACTTACACTAACTTTCATGCTTCCAAACTTTACACATGTAGAAAAAAAAAATAGAATAACTCAATCAGAACACAATGAACATCTAAAATCAGCAAATTGCCTCAAAATGATTTCCCCCCTCTAGTTTTTGAGACATACTAGCAAGTACTAACTTAGCTCAGGTTCTGGGCAGGCAAGTTCGTCCGCTGTGCTGTTGATACAGTCGTAGTAAAAATCACAGACAAGGTGAGCCGGGAGGCACTGGCCGGTGCCCGGGCAGGAGAATTCACCTTCTTTACACATACCTGGCAGGAATACACAGAGACAGGAAGGTACATAAAGGCAATGATTTGGCAGAATAACATATCGTCGACTGAGAACCAGAAGGGTGTAATTGCAATTTGGGGAATCAAAGAGTGTGTACAGTTCTGGTCGAGGTGAGGATTTTGCTTTTAACGTTTTGCGAGATATTCAGAAACCACTCTATGAGATGTCAAAGAGCATGCAATTCTAAAGGGTATCAAAAGTTTATTTGATGAAAATCGGTTTTGAAATGGCTGAGATATCCAAAACAAGGTGAAACAAAGAGATCCTAATAAAGTTGTGGCATGTCGCCTTTTATTATTATCACTTTTTTGGATATCTCAGCCATTTCAAAACCAATTTTCATCAGATAAACATTGAATCCTTCTTAAAATTACATGCTCTTTCAAATTTCAGGAGAGGTTTCTCATTATCTCACTTGGAAATGTTCAAAACATGAATCCCTTACCTCAACCAGTACTGTACAGTCCCTTTAAGTTATTGGTATTGCATTTCAGAGGTTGATCTCCTCTGTATATTATGGTGGCAATCTTACATCATTTTCATTTCCAGTAAAATGTTCTAAATCTAAACCACAAGGGCACTATTTTACCCGATATTTGGAACAATGCTATTAAATCTACCCACTTTTGATTGAGTAAACTTTTTATTTCGTGAAAATTGACCTTTATTGTTTTTATTTACGCTCAAAACTAAGAATACAATAACGCCTTTCTGGTTGTCAGCTGACAATATGTCTATTTGGGTACTTCTGAGATACATCTGAGATTTTCAGTATTACGGTTGCAAAGAACTGTAAAGCCAGAAATTTTTTGGAAAGTTTGCAAAAAGCCATGCAAGATTCCCCAAAATTTAAATGCACGCAAAAGTTCTTTCCTACATTATACACTAAATGTCAGTGAAAATTTGCAAAAAATTTCATTCCGCAAAAAAGGCTGTAAGCTCTAATTCCCGAAAAATTTCATGCTCCGAATGTCTCTGGTTTGACAATAATAAATGTTGTCTCATCTCTCTAAAGTTGAATCATTCTTAAAGATACATTGTCTACAAGAAGTGGGCAGCATTCTTGTATTACCAAGGGTAAAATAATGAAAGATAATGATGTTTCGTTTCAATATGCAGAACAGCTTACAGAGATATGTTGTTTTGCCAGCACACTCTAAATCGGCATTTATTTGACGTAATTTGGCAAAACAATGTACATAATGTAGCTATCCAAGCTCCGCGCATCAACACATACTGTGATTTGGCAAAACAACGTAAGTCGACATACATTGACATCTTGCTAACCAGCAAAGACTATAGACAAGGCTGCACACTGGCGCCGGTCCGAAGGTCCAGAATGGTAAAAATCACTGTCCGGCAACTTGGGGCAAGTAACTTTTCAGGAATACTGGTCGGAAATGACCAGTAAAAAAATATATATATCTTTGTCGGGGCCAGTCAAAAAAAGAACAAGTCCGATGAAGGGATGACAGAAAAACAATCACATTGTTCAACAAGTTTTACGCTCGTGATCGTATCAGAATTGTCTGGAATACAGATGTGATCACATACGGCCTGTCTGAGTCTAAATCCCACATTTTTATTCAATGCATCCTGCTGGATGAGAGGGAAACTTGACACCAATGCCATGCCAGCTAGGCCGGCTCGTGGAAATTTCCTTGAAAGCAGAGCAAGAGTCGATCAATAAGTGTTGCCACCCAGGGAAAGAATGTGCGTGTTCATTCCTTTATTCCGACCAGTTCTAAACCGCATGTAAATTGCAGGGGTCCCCATCCCACGGAACAAGGGAATGGAACTCTTAATGGTTACAAGTTTTGTTCCCCACCCCCCCCCCTTTTCTCAGACGCCTAAGTTTTAGGTTGGGACTAGTGAAAATGGAAAAACTGGATACCTACCGGTCCAACAGGCACGTGTTGGACCAGCAGAAAAAAAATGGGTAAGTGTGCAGCCCGGCTATCGAGTCACCACCCGGTTTCAACCAAGTCTCACTACAGACCAATAAGATAATTACCCAATTCAAAGAAAACTGGCCAAAGTCACTTACAGTTGAACTCGTCATCGTGTTCAGGGCAGTCGGATCTGTAGTCACAGCGGAAGTCAGCGTGGATGCAGATGTCTGTACCCTGACACTGGTACTCACTGGAGTACGTGCCACACGTTCCTGCGAGAAAATACATTATCGACACAGATTGAGTAATGAAGTCAGAAAGACAGACAAACAGAGATAACCAATCATAAATTTAAAATTCCTAATGATCTTAAATTTCTAATTTCTAATGATACTACCCAGACACATGAATGAGGAGACACAGTTAGACACATAGGTTATCAACATATGACACACGCATGGACAGACAAGCACTCTATATGGTGTCCATGTAAGAAACAAGGCAATCGCCAAATTGTGTCTCGCCCATTCGCGCACAAGGAATTAATATTTTTTATAACTCCCAGAAGTTAATTGACCTGCTTATGACCTTTGACCTTGTGGTGACCTTGAACACCCTAAGGGACATTTACCATCCAAGTTTGGTCACAAACGGACAAAGGGATCAAAAGTAATGAGCCGTAATCGAAACGCGCCATAAAAACTTAACATCGGGCCCTTAAAATTTATTGACCCCTTTCTGTGACCTTTGACCTTGTGATATCCTTTAACTCCCCACGGGACATCTACTGTCCAAGTTTGGTCACAAACGGACATAGGGATCAAAAGTTATGAGCCACAATC
This sequence comes from Diadema antillarum, assembly GCF_040938485.1. Classification (NCBI taxonomy): domain Eukaryota; kingdom Metazoa; phylum Echinodermata; class Echinoidea; order Diadematoida; family Diadematidae; genus Diadema; species Diadema antillarum. The sequence goes on along the minus strand of NW_027271640.1, from coordinate 80,785 downwards.
AAAACGTGCCCTAAAAACATAACATTGGGCCCTAAAAGTTTGTTGACCCCTGTCTGTGACCTTTGACCTTGTGACGACCTTCACCTCCCCAAGGGACATCTTCCATGCAAGTTTGGTCACAAACGGACAAAGGGATCAAAAGTTATGAGCCATAAACGAAATGCGCCCTAAAAACTTAACATTGGGCCCTAAAAGTTCGTTGACCCCTGTCTGTAACCTTTGACCTTGTGGTTACCTTCAACTTCCCAAGAGACATCTACACTGTACCATCACCCAAGTTTGATTGCCATTGTAGCAACATGTGCTGAGTAACATGTGATAAGAGAGTCTTGCAAGTAAACTTTAACGTATGACCTCAAATGACCTTTGACCTTATCATGTGACCTCTTACGGCACCATAACATGAAGGTACCCCCAGTGCATCCATCACCCAAGTTTGATTGCCATTGTAGCAACATGTGTCGAGTTACAGCTGTACATGTGATAAGAGAGTCTTGCAAGTAAACTTTAACGTATGACCTCAAATGACCTTTGACCTTATCCGGTGACCTCCAACGGCACCATAACATGAAGGTACCCCCAGTGCATCTATGACCCAAGTTAGGTTGTAATCCAAGCAACTTATGTGAAGTTATTTGTCAAAAGAGAGTCTTGCAGGTAAACTTTAACGTAGAAAAGAGAGTCTTGCACATACTCTTTAATATATGACCTCAAATGACCTTTGACATCATCACATGACCTCTGACAACACCATAACATGAAGATACCCCTAGTGCTTCTATCACCCAAGTGTGGCTGCCATTGCTGTAACAGTTGCCAAGTTATGCATCATAAGAGAGTCTTGCAGGTAAACTTTAACATTTGTGACGGACGACGGACGACGGACGGACGACGGACGGACGACGGACGGACGCCATTTGGATCCCTTAGTCTCGCCTTCACCTCCGGCGGGCGAGACAATAAAAGTCTTGTCATGTTACAAAGGGAGACCTAAATACAGTACTCTCCGCGTAATCGGGTATCTCTTAAACGGGTACTCCGTTTAATTGGGTAGTAATATCAAAATCAGTTCCAATGCACATTAAAATTACCTGATAATCAGGTTGCCTCTCCGCATAAATGGGTAAATAATTTTCTTCTTATCTAACTTCTACCCCCATTTTATTGCAGATAAAAACTTTAAGAAATCATGAATGTCACATTTTCTATGGCTAATCGCATTCTCTCCTTGATTTGCAAAGAAGACCAATCATTTGGGGAGTGATTAAACATGAAAACACATGTACCAGTACCGACTTGCCACATGTAAACAAACATTACACATGTAGCTGGCACTCACAACTGCATAGACAGACAGGAGTTGAACACACTTGCGCTCCTCCCTTGCTCTGCAACAACATTCACAATACGAGAAGTTTTCAACGAAAATCAGGCCATTCACCAGCTCCATAATTTTGCTTTTCCCCAGTCACTTCTCGAAAAGTAACCCGAGGTTCTACGTGACTAGTGCACGCAAAGAGACATGTTCATTTCGGGAAACGCCTGCGTGTTAGCGAGGAGTCTATAGTCAAACAACAAAGCTTTCTGACAACATATTTATCCATAATATTGCTCGTGACTGAGCCAGTGTAAGGTATGTAAAATGTGCATTGCAAGCACGCGTGTTAAGCATACAATGCATGTATGTATGTACATACAAATTGTGTGTGTCAATTGTGAATAAGACGTGTTCTTCTGTTAATCGCGTACTCCGCTTAATCGGGTAAGAAACGCTCTGCCCGAGCCTACCCGATTATGCGGAGAGTACTGTATAGATTTTTTCAGGAGCCTAGCAAAAAGAGACTGACAGACAGACACACAGACAAACAGACACGCAGGCAAAGAGACGTAGATAGACAAATTACACTATTATAAAATGAAATGCTGCAAAATGGCAATATAGGTGAGGTTAAGCAGGCAGACAGAGAAGCCATTTCAAAACGACCTGAATCAATTTTTCTTGATTTTACGTCCCAAGAGATACCACGAACTGTTTACAGATTGCCTCGGTATCTATTGTATGTGGCAAGCATTTTTCATAAATTTCAAGTTTTCAAAACATGAGTTAACACACATCTATGAAAATGAAAATTTTCTCTTATTGTATATGGCGTCGTAACAGTTTTTAAGTTTGTTGATTATGTCCAATGTGTTATAACATTTCTCCGTAGGCAACATTTTGGGGTACCGTATTAATAATGGCTTTGAGGTGAATGTATATGACAAGTCTTGCTTTTTTAGCTTCCCCTCAATTTTCAACATTATTCAGCTGAAATCGTGCATCTGGGCATCACAATCTATTGTGTGATCATACTACATTTTGACATATTATCTGTAATATGTTGTCCCATCAGTAAGTTTTCACTGGTTGGTTAGTCTTTGCTCGAGGCTGATCATCATCACAAAGACTTTGCACTTTAAAGAAGAAATCCACTCCTGAATTTTATGTATTAATAAGAAAGAAAAAAAAATTCTTTGCAGAACAGTGCAAAAATGATCAAAATCTTATAAGAAATAAGGAAGTTATGACATTTTGAAATTTCAAATTTTTTTTGGAAAAACACTTCTTGACCAGACATTATGAATATTCAAATCAGCAAGTCGATGTCATGATCTCATAATTTCTTACGTATTTCACATACAGAAATGGAAAAAAAATCTAATATTTTGCCTGTATACATATAAAACCTGCCTTAAAACCACTCAAAATAAAAAAGAATAAATGTTAACTCTGATATATTTTGGTATGGGAATATGCTTTAACCTGTATTAGCTAAAAATAACAATTTTTCCGAATTTCATATATAACATAAATGAAAAATTGTGAGGGCATGACATCATCAATTCACTCACTTGAATATTCATAAGGACTAGTAAAGAAATGTTTTCCAAAGAAATGTGAAATTTCAAAATGTCAATTCTTCCTTCTTTCTTATTCAATTTTTGTCATTTTTGGATCACTCTGTAGGGATTTTTGTTTTCTCTTTTAGTGTTTATTTATTTTGGGGTGGATTTCCTCTTTAATCAACATCAAGTGACTCACCGCGTTCTGGGTAGGTGCAGTTATATTCATCATCTCCAGTGAGGCAGTCATAGAAACCGTCACAGTAGTAATACTCTGGGATACACTCCCCATCCTCAGCACACTGGTACGCTGTGTCCTCACAGTCCGGATGGTGATGGTCTGGTAGATAGACGGAAAATAAATTGATACTGGTAAACTCTTTATGTGCCAAGGTGAAAACCCCCTTTGTGTCACATTATTCTGAGACAGCAAATGTAGTCAAATCTCTGCCGGTCGTTTATAATTACATCAAAGGAGAGTAATTAGTTTTTACTACATCTGGTACAACTCCATGGCTGCAGTCAATTTGGCAGGGATAAACTCTTGCCCCCCACCCCACTCAGGTGGTCATTTGTACCGCATGCACATTCTTGACTTTTCAGGTAAGGGGTATATTACAGGGGCTCAATTCAGAGGAAAAAATCCTGAAAAATCGTTGAAATAGGGGGTCTTTTGGTATTTTTCTCAAATTTTTTCAATGAAGGGCACTTTGGAAATCTTAACCGAATAATCCTGAAATGGGATTTCGAATAGGGTTAGTTTCAAACCCCCCAAAGTCCGTGACAGGGGTAATTTGCTGCTTCAGAGCTCTTCCAAAAGGGTGCGATAGGGGGTTGAATCCTCATCCATTCCCATCCTTAAAGGGGATATCTCTAAGAATCTGAATCAAGCATATGTGTACGGTTGACCGCCTGAGTTGGGGGCCAGGGGGGAGAAGAGTGGATGAAAGGACAAATCCGTGGTGGTACTCACGATCAGGATTTACGGCTACCATGGAGATATAGAAGCCCCTGGTGCCCACGTACTCCCCGCTGTGATAGGCGATGGAAACTTGATTTGTGTGGGACAACAGGATGACTGGATTGAAGCGGTAGAAGCTGTGGGCAAATTCAGTTGAATGGTTGGAGACGTCGTGGCCATCGAAAACGACCAGGAACGACTGGAGCCCGAGGTCGTAGTCCAGGAAGTCGAAGTGGATGACGGTGCCCTCGGGTCCGGAGATCTGCCAGAGTTGGTAGATGTTGGGGTCGGGCGAGTCGGGCCAGTTTGGCGAGGTGATGTTGTAGCGCTCATGCATGGCCAGGCTTACAACTTCTACATTACATACCAAAGAGCAAGCATAAGGCAATGAAACCTCCATGTTGTCATCTTTGAAGCTAAAACTGAATCATTACCTATAACTTGTAGGAGACACGAGAGACTTACTTAAGTGTCGTCTTTAGTACAGGACTGCTCCCCCCCCCCCCCCCCGATTCCATATTTTCAGAAAAAAGAAAACATTGTTAGCAAAAAATTGACAAACTGCCCTATAAACTAACATCAATCAGTTGCAATAAAAATAAGTTGATGCAAGGAATCAGTACTTTAAAAAATAAAAATAAAAAACATAACCGTCTAGTCAGCAGCTCTTCCAATTCTTCTTCCTGATATTCCCATTAACACTTTCTGCTCCATGGACTTTGGACAGGGTTTATAATGCTTACAGGTTTTTTTGTGCCAGTCAGCACTCAAAGCACACAATGGGATGATGTAAGAAAATGAAGGCTTTCCCAGTGTATGGCTAAAAAAGCCAAATACAGAATACAATTGTACAGTACCACAAATAGACAAAATTTAAATGTTGAGGATCAGTCCTGAATATACTCTAGGCAGGGGTTAACGGGAAATGCGAGTTGTAGCAAAATCAAGCTGTCCTCAATGAGTTAAGACTGGAATTGGCAAATAAATATGTAACTCCTTCCTTAAATGTAAGAGAATACGCAATGGGCATACGTAAAATCTTAATGGTATGCATTAATTTCAAACGTGGTCTCACCGGCTCCGTGACTGCTCTCGCAATAGAACTCATCTTCTCCGCCCAAGCAATCGTAGTAGAAGTCACACACCCAGTAGGAGGGAATGCAGTTTCCATAGTTGCAGCTGAACTCGTCCAATGCATTGCACTCACCTGACAGTATGTGGGGATCAAATGATAGAGCGATACAGAGTAATGTCATAACAGAGAGAGGTTGAAGTTGGTAAGGGCGAGAGAGAGAATATACGTCGATGATGTGTTTGTACTTGTGTGTGTGGGGGTTGATGCCAGTTTGGGGGTCACAGGGAAGTGAAAATAAAGCCCTGTTTTAACAGCTAGAGCCTTTCAAACTAGAGCTACTGCAGCATCGTCTGGGCATTGTCAGGGTTATTTTTTTTCACCCTGCATGTTAAAATAGTCTTCGCAAAATCTTGTTCGGACGTTGTCGCAGTGACTTTTGCCAAAGACTACCCTAGCATTAACCTGGCATTAACGTGGCACTGCCCTGACTATACCCTTCTATCAAAACACAACTCTGGTAACATAACTTTGATACATTCAACCCACATGAGCAACATTCCAGGCAGAAAATCATTGACATGCCATGCACCAATCACATGCATGGATTGTAACCATAATGATCTCTATGTACTGTAAAAGTGGAAATTTTCGCGGTGTTCAAATTTTCGCGCATTTCGCGCAACCAGAAACTAGCGCGAAAATAAAAGCACGCGAATATTTTTGCTTGCCATATGTGCCTGTGCGTGATGTCTTGATTCCGCGGAATTAAAAACACGCGAAACTCTTCCGACTCGGCCAAGCGCGAAAAATTAGTCACGCGAAAATATCCACTTTTACAGTAGTTGAGATCAGTGATTGTATATGCACAATCTAGAACAGTAGGCGGCGCTGGCCAGTAGGTGTGGTGGCTGCATCAGTGGTGACAACCCCCTTTGTAGAAACCTAGGGTACTCATGTAAGGTTTTCTGAGTGTGTCTGTTCAAATGGTACCACTCATCCTCTCTTTTATTGGAATTTTACAGGAATTTTGTTCTCCAGACGTTACAGTAAGGTCTGTTAAACAGGGCTTAGGGCACTTCAGAGTAAGCTCATGTGCACATTGATACAAATGACTTTTCTCTTTTCTCAGTTGGTTATATAGGCACTTTATTCTTTTTCAATGGGACATAAACGATTTAAGCTTGCCCAATGTAACAATTTATAGCAACAATATACAATTTCTGATACATCAACCATTACTTCAGGCATGACGAAACAAACCACGTAACACGACGTAACTCACCGCACACCTGGGGCCACTCATCAGAGCCATCGGGACAGTCGAAGAAGTAGTCACACGCCTGCTGTTCGGGTATGCACAGTCCATTTGCGCATTGATATTGGAATGGCGAACAGGGACCTGGCATATAAGACACACAGGCCAAGTACTGAATACTTCATATATTTCACAAGGTTTTTATTTCCATGAATTTTGGGAGCCGGGTGCCACTCACAAAATTTTTTAAAAACACACGAAAATATTAACTCTGATGCCGCCATGAATATGACATGCACAAAGACATTTCTTCCTTCATGACTGTACCCCATGATCACAAATAACCACAAGCAAAATTGTCAAGAAGTCCTGATTCGAGCAAATTTAGACTCACTAAATTTTTCAATTGACATCTCTTTTTTGTTTAAATCGGTAATACAGTACACACACCAACTTTTTTTGTACATTACATTACAAAGATCCATCAATTGCATAAGTTATCAAACTCTAGAATTGTCAAACTGTGCTCCTTTTCACTTGAATTAATTTTTTAATGCTTTGCCACATACATTGCTTTCACGGTACCCACGGTGACCTGGTAATACACAGCCCAGCTGGGACACTTGTTATCATGACTTCCACACAATCACAATATACAACATACAGTTGTACTGACAACAGAACTGGAATTGCCATTGGAACTGCAAAACCAAGGTCTCATTTCTTGAAAATGTAATGACAGCAATTCTTGGTGGAATATTTTCAGATGACAGTTTCTTGAAGATAGCAACAGCCAATCACGAAGCAGGACTGCTGTTATTACACTATGACACTAACTGCCATAAGATCACAGGAACTTTCATGATATAATGAGCCCAGACGAGGCCGTGCTTGATGCAGATATGATGCACACACAAATTTTTCACTATTTCACTCCAGTTCTTAAATTGCACACAAGTCTGAGTACCTGCTGTTGAGGTAATTTTTCTGCTACGCCTACACATGCTACCTTCACTTGCTTATTGTGTTTACTGATTTCATATCATTTTCGGGACTCTTTCACACAACCTTTACTGTGCTGCTCAGGGGTACTCAAAGATCACAAAGGGCAAAATTATCTCAATCAACCTACCTATATCATAGCAGCCCACTTCATCCTCGCCTTCTGAGCAGTCTGCTATACCATTGCAATGCCTGTGTTCAAACAGACACTCGCCGTTCCTGCACTCAAACTGATATTCTCTGCAGGCGGATGCTGGAGTAGGGTTAAAAGAATGACAGATACAATGAAATCCAGTGATCACGAGCTTCTCAAAACAGCTAATTCTCCCATAGATTCAGTGCAAGGCAATCACAGCCCCCCCCCCCCCCCTGCACCTATAGGCAGCAGGTTAACTCTTCCTGCTCCAGGCACTTTGGACAGTGTGCAAAATACCGAGTTGTCTGTGCTAATCAACACTCAATGCACACAAACAGTTCATATCATGTACATATCTGGACAGGTGAAGATGTGCCTGGAAGTCTTGCTTATCCATAAATCTACCCTTGTCATGCATTCTCCATATTGATTGGGAGATGTTTGGCAAATTTCTATTTGTGTGACTGAGAAACAATATACTTTACATCCAAGGTTTGGCATCGGCAACAGAGTTTCCACATGCCAGACTTCACTGATTGAAATTAAGGACTATCAAACCCAAATATAATCTCACCAGTGGGATTGTTGGGGGTTATTCTGAACTTGGGGAAAAGACAGGTTCAAGCAGTGTCACCATAACCAAAATAAATCAGTAGATAACAACTTACAGCATACAATATATTTTTTATACTAGTTCCAATATAATATATAGTCTTAATATAAGGGGGGATTGAAGCCATGAACAATAAAGCAGATTTAGTGAATACACAAAATTTAGTGAAATATATGTATGTTAAGTGAAGTTTGATGGAATTAGGACAAACTGCTCAAAATTTATAAATTTCTAAATTTGTGATCAAATCACATGCGGCCATTGCTGGATGGGAAGGCTACAACAGTTCAGGATGTTACAATAGTACAATGATACAATGAATCATAAAGCTGAAAAAATCTATGTGGAATAAACGTACAAATCAAGAAGGATAGCAGGGGAGGGGGACTTTTATGAATACATTTTATTTAATATTTTCAAGCTGTTGCTTCCAAAAGACATAGGCCTAGTAATTTCCGTAGACTCAATACAGAGACACCTTGCTCCTACAAGGAACGGGATAGAGTTGCAAACTCACCGCATCCATGCTCATCCTCCCCATTGGAGGGGCAGTCATGGTAACCATCACACCGGTAGCTCTCTGGGATGCAGGTCTGTCCATCGACACACGCCCACTGGTTGGCCGCACATGTCACAGGAGGAATGGCTACCATGCACCACAAGTAAACAAAAAGAAAAGAATTATGGTTTCCACACATTGTTCATGAATCATTGACAATGGATACTACCAAATTTAAGTTCTCTCCTTCCAAACTTCTGATTTGAAATAGAGATATCATTGATATTTTTTTCATTTTTCCAGGGCCCTGTTTTATGAAGAGTTAAAATTGATTATATAGTTGATTTCAACTGCAAGTCTATGGCAGCCTGTGTGATAAGGAAATTTAAAATCGATTTTAACTTTTGATAAAATAGGGTCCAGCTTTGACACTGTCTTCTGGGCACTAAATATCCATAAAGATGCCAATATTAGGAGTCTCTCTTCATAAGGGAAACTTTGTATCTTAGACTGAGTTGACCTCTACAGCATGAAAAGAATCACATCACCTGTAATTACTTTCCTAACAGATGTTTTCCAAAGGTGCATATTTTCTTGCAAACCCAACTCCTCCGAAAATAAAACTCTCCAGATAGACATCTACCAATGAGTCCAAATGCAAATTAACCTTCACAAACACACTACCTTGCATTCTAATATATTCTGCAAATAAATGAAAAAAGGATATATATCTTGAAGGTACTGCAGTCTGTCTACATTACTCAATATGACTCAAACATGACTCCTGGGTTAAGCATTCCATAGTTACCTTAAGCACAAAAATATGACTGACGTACTCAGACCTGTGCATCATTTGTATACTAAACCAATGTGACACCAGCCCTTAATGAGCTTCACTTTTTGCTTAAGGGGATGGTAAAGTATTGGTTGAGATGGAAGATTCAGATTTTAATTTTTTGCAAGACAATCACAAATACTTATGAAATATTTGTGAGCATACAATTCTAAGAGGAATTAAAAGCATACAAAAATCAGTTTTGAAATGGCTGAGATATCCAATAAACAAAGTAAGAGAAATGGTCCCAATAAACACCTTTTATTACAGTAGGAGCTCTTAGTTTATGGATATCTCACCCATTTCAAAACCAATTTTTATCAAATAAACTTCTGAATTCCTCTTAGAATTGTATGCTCTTTCATATTTCATAAAAAGTTGGGGACCTGAAGCCCCATCTCAACCAAAACTATACCATCCCTTTAAGAGCTCTCCACTTTTCCATTGGGGGAATTCTCACCCCCAGCCGTGTATGCTGACACAGTAGCCTGGAACCCTTCACCGGGCTCAATCCCAGCTCTAAAAGTCACCCAAACCTCGCTTGCGGGTATGTAGACTCTCATCGGTACGTCCCTCGCGTGGTAGATTGCCAGCGTGGAGGAGAAATTTGATGGGTCCAGGCCAGCACCGAAAATCAGCACGGCCAAATCGTTGACGGAGAAGAAGTTAAAGTCGAACAAGATGTGGTAGGCGGGGTCAGTGACCGCGAAAGAGTAGTGGAAATCACTGAAATTGCCAGGGTAAGGATCGGGGTAAAGGGGCGAAGTGAATTCCAGCGTCTGCTGAGGACTGAAGGTCCGATCCTCTGTTAGATTGGGAAAGAATAAGGCAGCCAATATTTCACGGCAGATACATGTACAGTGCATGTAGTGTTTCTTTCAAACTGTACAATTCATAGTGGTTAACCAAAGCAAGTGGTACTTTAATGCTGTCATCTGTATTTTTGCATAATTCTTTACATAAATCTATGTGCCATCACACACACACACACACACAAAATAATAACATGGTAGCACACTGGCAACTCTTGCTTCATGCTCCTTTGTCACCGTACTTTAAAGGGATCGTACAGTTTTGGTTGAGACCTAATTTCAGGTTTCTAACATTTTTTTTTTGTGAGATAATGAGAAACCTCTTTTGAAATATGAAAGAGCATGCAATTCTATGAGGAATTCAACATTTGATGAAAATTGGTTTTGAAATGGCTGAGATATAAAAAAAAAGAGCGATTCTAATAAAGTGTGGGACCCACACTTTATTACAATCGCTTTGTTTTACTTTGTTTTTGGATGTTTCATTCATTCCAAACCCGATTTTCATCAAATAAACTTTGAATTCCTCTTAAAATGGTATGCTCTGTACAATATCATAAGTGTTTTCTTGGTATCTTGCAAAAAGTTAAAAGCCAAATTCTCATCTCCACCAATACTGTACTATCCCTTTAAGGTAAAACCAGATTTGTGACGTGCAAGTGGGCACACTGGCACCAAGATGTCAGCCTCATCGTTGGCTAAATTTGGACATGTGATCAAAATTGCCTGAATGTCAGTATAACCCTAGCTGCAGCCTATTTCAGAAGGTACTCAGTGTCAACAAGTGACTAATGATATTCTACAGTAGACCCTGGACCTTTCCATTGCTAAATTTAGGAACGAGAAAAAAACATATCTTCCTCATATTGTTCTAAAACTTTTCTGTGACAGCCAGCTTCACAGAACAAAAAAAAAACAAAACAAAAACAAAAAAAAAAGAAACAAACTGCTAAGGTGTGAAATCAGCAAATAACCAATCAGAATGAAATAGAGATATGCCAAATGTTGGATTAACATTATGTTTTCGTGAATTTGGAAGTACGACAATTTCCAGTGTGGATGACTTAAATGCGAATGAGAGTTACACACACATATTAAATAAAAAATAGGTATTATAACCATACATGGAAAAGCAATGGATTTTCCATCATTGAGATAATAAACACTTCATTGTAAATAGGGAGCACCTATTTGTTGGTTTTTAACTTCATGAATATCAGTACACTCATGAAATTTGTGAAAATTTTAACACCACAAAATATTCAAGTATGGCACACACCATGCTTTGTCAATGTAATCCATTGAACTCTTTCCGTTTGAATATTACAGAAGTTATCTCCTGGGAAGTTCACTTTCAAGAACAATCTTGAGTACATTGTACAGTATAATGGGCCAAGTTACGCGAGTAAGAGTATTAAGGAGCTTCACATATTTCTTTCTTCCAGTCTGTAATGATGAAGAGGCTTGAAATGTGGACTGACCAATAGCGGGCATCTCTATACTGCAGAATATCATTTGGTACATTTAATTCTCTGTGTGCTTTAAGTGCCAATTGACACAGATAAACCCATAGCACTGTACACACTGTCCAAAGTCCCCGGCATAGAAAGTGTTAAGCAATGTCAGTGATGAGGGACTGATTACTTCATACCACCTTGTCATTTTATAGGTATGTAAACCAAGTTATCTCCAGGGCTTGTCTATCTCAATACTACAAAAGTGCAAACTTTTGCACAATATCAAATTTCACACCTGGCCAATTTCCATGAATTTGATTTGTTTCACATTTTCAAGCATGGTTTCCATACATACTATAACATTCCACCCCCCCCCCCCCCCAAAAAAAAAAAAAAAAAAATCAATTTAGATTCAAAGTTCAGTATTGGGCCAATTTCAACAACAACAAAATATCCACACCTCAAAATATTCCAAGTTTACAGTACCAGCATCATGATGACATCACAAACCTGGTCCCATACTCACCAATGATGGCGTCCCATCCGCAGCCCTGTTCGTCCTCTCCGTTGACACAGTGGTGGTAGAAGTCGCAGCGGGAGTAAGAAGGGATGCACTTCTCGGGGCACGCAAACTGAAAGCGGGTGCAGAAGTCTACAATGCAGCAGATCAAAAAAAAAAATCAAATTTGCTGCAAATTTTCTTACCCTGTTCTGGTCCTGAGTACACTTGGCGAGATGTCAAAGGGAAATGTATGTCAGAGCAAATTCGGCTCATCTTAAATAATTATTTATATGTTAACCTTATTGCATCCATAATGTTCACTCTCTAATCATCAGTGTAAGATACATAAGGTGGTAACAGTCCCTGGTGGGTGAAAGATTTAAGGTTAACTTCGGGGAAACTTTGACTCTCAATAACAGCACACATATCCCTTTTCTCCTTTTATGTGCAGAGTGACATTAGCAAGCTTTAGATCTGCAACGTGAACGTTAAGATGACAGTTGCACTGACCACTCTCCTCTCTCCCTGCGTCTTGTTCCAAAGTGGCTTTAAACTGCACAAAGACATAGCCTACACAAACTAAAATAGCACCCCCATGCTTTGTTCAACATACTGGCATCAGGTAGCTGTGTTGTGAATTGGAGGGGACGCTAACAATAATATATGGCCATGAACCGTCTTGAAAACTCAGACAACGCAAGATCGATTTTGATAAGTGGTCGTGAGTATACAGAGAACATTTATTTTTTCCTCTTAACCCATTGAAGGCGAGTCCCGAGCATGCAGGCAGGTGTCTATGGGAAATGCGTGTTATAGTCCGTCCTCAACAGGTTAATGTTTGCGTCGCTGATTTAAAGCTCCCTACTGTAAAAGTATTGTGACGGTATGGCATCCATTAGAATTATTACATTGTGGCAGGGCATACAACACATCAGTCTGCTAGGATTGATAATGGGTGTTTAAATTATTACAATCTAATAGTTTTTGGACATGGGATTAAACAAGTGCAGAGTAAGTGTTCCTTGCACTGGTTTGCACATGCACCTGATGACGTGCATACATTATTGGGTGTCTGTTGGCACGCAAAATGGGTCACAAGCATTTCTATTTTTATGAAATCAAGGCCGAGTTGTGTGCACTCATCAAACAATGTAAAATTCACAACGTCACGGTGCTATATAAGTGCTTGCCCGATTGCCCGGGGCAAGTCAAAGTCAAAGTCGGGCAAGTGTTTTGAAACAATGAGAAAAAGATGCTTGTCCAAATTGGGAGAGCAAAAAGTTTTGATGCCATCTTTTTTATCACTTTTCCCCCTTCAAACCCATGAAGTCAACGATACAGAAACCCAATGACAATGACAGTTTTAAATAATGCAACACGCTTTCATTTCATTTCAGCAACTTTCCAACACTTGTGTGAAGTCCAACACTTGCGTGAAGAATCCCCATTATAATGCAACACCAACACTCAATCAAACAAAGTTTGTTACCCCAATGTGAGTGTGGATCAATATGTGCTGTTTATTCAAATGATTATGTTTAATATCAAGCCCTTGACTTTGAAGTGATTTCCTATATCATTTTCTTATATTTTGGGACTTTCTCAGGCAAGTGTTCTGCAACAATTCTAACATCTGCTTGCCCACCCACTTTACTTACTGCCCGATATGCCTCTATTGGCATGTAGGGCAGCAACGAACATCCTCCACTTCTGACGGTCCAGGGTGAGTTTCTGGATAGATCCCCATGTATGTTTAGGGGCCTTTATTTCTCCCTCCACCGTTCTTCTCCAGGTGGTCTTGAGACGTCCCCGCTTTCTCTCTCCTTCAGGTGCCCAGTGAAGTGCTATATACATGAGTGATATCTTGAGCACCCATCCTGAGTACATACCCAATCCATTTCCATCTTCGTCTCAGAACAATAGTACTCATGTCTTCTTGATTACATTTGGAGAGCAATTCTTTATTAGATATCTTGTCAGGCCAGAAAATTAGAAGGGTTCTTCTGAGGCTTGGTGTATGAAAGACTGACAGTTTGACAGTGCCCATCCAGGCAAGTGATTAAAAAGAAATTATGAAGGGCCCGGGTGTGAGCCCTGAACTTACCACAAAACTGTTCGTCTCTGCCCTCATTGAAGCAGTCATGGATGTTGTCGCACTGATAAACCCCAGGGATGCACTGGCTCCCGTCCCCACAGTCATACTGGTCCCTGGTGCAGCCTGATGGCATAGGGGGAACAGCTGGGGGGAGGGGGGGGGGTGGGGTGAAGAAAGCCACATAGGGTGATGAGTGGGTGCATCTATACTGTCCCTAAATTGCAAATCTCACCACAAATCTCACAGCATGCTTTTCCAGTCAAACCTTAACCTGTTGAAACCTGTTGAGTATACTTCGGCAGGTGTCTATGGGAAAGGTGTATAATAGCAAAATCAGTTAGTCGACCTCAACGGATTTACACATATCATTTAAGGCTGTCTCAGCATATTCTTGGTTTGGGAGATTTCTTGACAGAGTTACTTGGTACCCATTGTTCTAATTACCTACATTTGAAGTTTGGAATGCTAAACTTGAGCAAAGTGTGATTACGATTTAAAGACTTTCCAGTATACCCAAATTTCTTTTGTTTCTTGTTGGTGTTGTTTTATCTCAAGTTGGATTCCTTCATTTTCCCCACACAGGATATGTGACAGAAGGAATAAAAATAGTCAAACAAACCTACTAAAAGTCGGCATTAGCTTTCATACCTGGACATACATACATATACGTACAATATGCTTTAATAGAATGGTGCTCATTGGTTAATCTGGTTACCCTTTACATTTGTCATGGAGTTTAAATATGCTCTTTTTGTTCCACACATATCACATTGAATTGTGACTCAATGTGCCATAAACCCTGTAGTAACTTTCAAGGTCCTTTTCTCAAAACTGGTTTCTCTCCATGCCAGACTTTCCAACATTTATTTTAAAGGTGGGTCAGAAACATCTAAAACTCACATTATGAGTCATTCATCATTCTAAAGCATAGAATCTCTTTCAGCATACTTTTACTTTCGAATGAAAAAACTAAACAAAACAAATCATTGTTGCTGTTTGTTTTGAGGTGGTTTGGTGGGGGGTTTTACGTTGAGAGGAAAAGTAACAGTCTACATTTGTGCTACAGGCTGCAGTGAGCTTAAATAATGGAGGGGTGGAGGGCATGGTGGGCTGTCGACTATCCCACAAGAGAGATGGATACATCCTACCAATCCTATCTATTCTACCAGCTTTGTCACAAACTCTGTAGTCTGAAAAAAACTCTAAATTGCAGTGTGAATACTTGTGAAAGACATTTTTTTTTAAAGCCACTTTTCAAATTCTGAAATTTGTTTGGATACTGTGTACTACATCAGGAAGGGGTCAATGCATTTTTATACCGAATGGTTTCAGATTCAAAACAACCTTCTTAAAGAGATTAAAACACAGAGAAGCCCAAGAAATTCATCGCCTGAAAAGGGCTATGAAACAATGTAAAACACATCCGGCTCCTGCACAAACAATAACTGCACAGTTCTTATCACTTTCTTTATCCCAATCCATACAAGATTTTGAAATCCACATAGTTTGATGAGCATTGGAACTGCCAAGTTGTTACCAGATATGGACAGCATCAATTGCAACTCAAAGACCTTACCATCAGCAGGCTGCACCGTGGCTGTAGCCGAGAACCCTGGGTAGGCCTCCTCGCTCCAGCCGTTGAAGAAGGTAACCCACGCCAGTTTGCCCGGCGAGTAGACATTGTGGAGATCTGTGCGCCCGATGGCCAGGTTAAACAGGGACGACTGGTTAGATATGTCCAAGCCACTGCCAAACGCAATGTGCGAGGTGTCGCTGATGTTGTAGGGGTGGAACACAAAGTGGATGACGAAGTCGTCCTCGACGTCGGCTGTAAACGTCCAGTAGGCAGAGTAGAAGCTGCCCACATACGGCGCGGAAAAGTTTGGGGATGAAAATGTGACTTGCGCATTGCTGCTGAGGATGAAGTCTGCACAAGAGAAACAAGGAAAAGTAGAAATTACGCGGTGCGTAATATATGTCCCCGCCGGAAGTAGCATTTAGTAGCAAAATGTACAATATAGGTAAAAAGATCGAGGTCAAAGGTCAAAGAAGTCAAAGGTCAAAATTCTATGTAGAAGTTTTGAAGCCCTCACCTAGTGCCATCACATAAAGCAAACGGAATTGAAATCGGGTTAGAAATGGCGAAGGAGTAGCAATTTGTAGCCAATGTACAATATAGGTAAAAAATCAAGGTCAAAGGTCAAAAAAGTCAAAGGACAAAATTCTGTGTAGAAGTTTTGAAGCCCTCACCTAGTGCCATCACATAAAGCAAATGGAATCGAAATCGGGTTAGAAATGGCGAAGGAGTAGCATTTGGTAGCAAAATGTACAATACAGAATAAAAATCAAGGTCAGAGGTCAAAGAAGTCAAAGGTCAAAATTCTGTGTAGAAGTTTTGAAGCTCTCACCTAGTGCCATCACTTAAAGCAAACGGAATTGAAATCGGGTTACAAATGGCAAAGGAGTAGCATTTTGTTGCAAAATCTACAATATAGGTCAAAAATCAAGGTCAAAGAAGTCAAAGGTCAAAATTCTGTGTAGAAGTTTTGATACCCTCACCTAGAGTGCCATCACATAAAGCAAACGGAATCGAAATTGGGTTAGAAATGGCGAAGGAGTAGCATTTTGTAGGCAATGTACAATACAGGTCAAAAATCAAGGTCAAAGGTCAAAGAAGTCAAAGGTCAAAATTCTGTGTAGAAGTTTTGAAGCCCTCACCTAGTGCCATCATATAAAGCAAACGGAATCAAAATCGGGTTAGAAATGGCGAAGGAGTAGCATTTTGAAGCAAAATGTACAATATAGGTCAAAGGTCAAGGTCAAAGGTCACAACTGAAATTCTGTATAGAAGTTTCAAAGCTCCCATGTAGTGCTATCATATAAAGCAAACAGAATCAAAATCGGGTTAGAAATGGCGAAGGAGTAGCATTTTGAACATTTTGATCACACACGGACGCACGGACGGACAGACGGACACACAGACACACACACGTACGGAGCCCATTTCATAGTCCCCTGCTCGACCCCGTTCGGCGGGGACAAAAATATTCAGATGTTATGCAACCATCAAATTCTCAAAAAGAGCAACACATCTTCATCACATGCACTTGCAAGATTTTGCAAATGTGTAGCATGGTACAATGAAAACAAGTAACAGCTTTGGTCCACAGAGGCATATAATCACTCTCAGGGCACTCTTATTTGTTACACCTGGGCCCTGTTTCAAGAAGAGTTAAAATTGATTACATAGTTGATTTCAACTGTAAGTCTATGGCAGCCTGTATAGTAAGGAAATTTAAAATCGATTTTATCTTTTGATAAAAGGGGGCCCTGGGACATTTTCACCAAACTGATTGACTGCGAAGTACAAGTTTGTTCAGATTATAACCTCTGAAATGAACCACTACAACGTACTGCATATGTTTATGATTGCAGCTAGCAGAGTTAGGCATGTACGTTGTATGTATAGCAAGGACCACAGAATTTTCTTAGCATGGGGCAGGGTAACTATACACAGCCCTGTTGGCGTTGCTGTACACAAGTATCTGGCGCATGGCGTCCGGTCGGGCTAGGGGTGGGGGTAGCCCCGGAGACCGCGCCGCCAGGCGCGGTCCTGGCGGCTTCCCCGCAGTTTCGCTTGTGTTAGTTCGATAAGTACACGTGTATTCTGTGCGCTTGTGCAAGTGATTGTGAATTCTGTGAACATCGGTGAGCTGCTTATAAGACATCATTTTGTGCATCACAAGCAATGAAATGCATCAAACAGTCGCCGATGATAGTCATTTAGGTTTCATCGACCCATGTAAGTATTCCTAGTAGTTTCTGTTGAAAAATTAAGGAAATATAGCGCCGCAAAGGCACCCGTTTGTTCAACATGAAGATCTTTTATGGGAGCACGGCGCAGCCGCCACACGCAGGTGTGGCGGCTGTCGCAGTTAGGGGTGGGGGATGACCTACACACACCACCCCATTAAATAATCCCCTGGTACATTCCTGTCTCAAATTTACACTATATCGTCACCAATGTTCTGCCTGCTTTTTTAGGCTCAGTTTACCAGGCATTTCATTAAGAGGATATATAATCAACACTAACAGTACTTGGTTTGCAAGAGGAAAAGATTCTTTTTTTTTACTTTTGTTTTGGTTTATTTGTGACCCTGCACCACAAAACAAACAAAGAGTTGCCAGACATGGATTTTTAGTTAAGGGCAGATTCTGAAAGAGCAGACTCTAAGCTTAAAAAGGATGTATAACTCAATTCAAATGGACTCCCCATTCCTACCTAAATACTGGAAAGAAAGCAAACACTCTGGTAAAGTGTGAACTGAGAAAAGAGGCTCTGAAGTACACAGTCTATTCAAGTGCCTAATCTTTACCAAGCTGTGCTAGCTGTGCCATGAAAGGTACAAAACACAGGATGTAAACAACCCGTGCAACAACAATGAAGGGATTATCAGACTACACTGTAATTGAGCATTTTCTATAAGCATATTCTGCCCATGATTACTGCTAACTTTCAAAGCAGTAGCGCCATCCCTTCAAAAGTTATTAGACTTGAAAGTGAAGAGTGTGCGAAGGATTTCAAGACAAGAAAAGCGGCCTCTACAATCCTGATCATTCTACTCTTCCCCCAAAAAGGGTTGTAGAAAAACCGCTAAATAAAAACACTCTTTCTGATTCATGCTATGATACCAAACTGAAGAATACTGTAGAAGGATAGTTCAGAAAACATGAAAAACTCAAGATTGACTTGGGTGAACCATTTCACCTTTTTGGAGTCCCCACTTTAATTCAAGGGGTATGACTTTTTGTTTGTTTTGTGGTGCACGATCACATTTTGTTTTGTTTGTGAATAAATTATGCCCATCTGTTTGCTGTAAACAACTTTATGCTTAAAGGATATGAGCCCTTATTTTACCTGTGGACTTGTTACCATGTCCGCATTCCAGCTCATCTTCTCCATAGTTACAGTCGTGCCACACATCACAGCGGAAAGACCCCGGGATGCACTTCTCTGGGCATTGGTACTGGTCTGGCTCACACTCTAAATTTCGATCGAGAATGAAAATAAACACGGGAGTTAAAAGTCATAGGAATAGTTGATCCTAAAGGAATAGTTGATCCTAAAGCTTAAAAGCCTGTTTCCTAAGATGGGAGACAATTGAGAGCTATCCCAGTGAGTTATTGGCGGTAGATGTCTGACGTTACAAGTGACAACAAGCCACAGCTAAATACAGGCCGCGCCTCCTGAGGAAGCAGTCAGGATAGCCAATAGCAGCCAGTGAGGGAGAGGATCGCGGAGCCAGACTTCGGGGGGGCTGAAGCTCAGCCGAACACTTCACTAGCTGGCTACGGCGGCGGCCCGAACATTTGAGAATAGAAATTATTTAGGCCTGTAGTTTTCTAGATTATTTTCTGCGAACACTAGTGCAGTTCCGGAGTGTCGAGAAAAGCCTCTGCTGACCGGTACTAAGAACTGAAGGATAAAAATGAAAACCAGAAAACCAGAAAACCAATGTAAATGTCTACCAGCTCGAATTACCAAACAACGTAGGCTGCCACTGGGTTCGTGTTAATGTTCATAATCAGGCAGAGCGAGAGATATATACCGTGCGAGCGCGGCGGACGGATCGACGATCATTTGACGAGATAGAGAGGAGGGACATTGGTGTATAAGTGAATTGAGAAGAACGCACTTTCCCACCGCGCATGTACCACACACCCGAAGAGGTTCATTAATAGAACCTCTTTGACCACACCCTTATCACCCGGCTCCGGAAGGTGGAAACATATTTACAGTCAAACCTGTCTGAAGCGACCACCGTCCTATCCGCCGTTTGCGACCACGAAACACAATCCCCCAAGAGAAATGCCATGGTCTATAACGGCCACCTGTCTACAACGACCACTTTTTTCCCATCTCCCTTGGATGGCCGCTGTAGACAGGTTTATAGTTTATTCCTCCTCCCATTAAGATATCACTCGACGACAATGATACAGAAAACCCGGTAGACCAACCATAGGCCCTACATGACGAATAAAGGGTGAAATGTTAATGAGATGGAGACAGTTACATTATACCTATTATCTTCTCTATACTAACGTCAATTGGGGAAGAAAAGATGGAGACTTGCGTTTTAATCAATTAAAGACAAATCACAAAATTTGTAGGGGGGGAGCTGACATTGTCATTGTAACATCATCAAGAATCTAATTTAATCCGAGATAGCAACAACGGAATGGGGAGTACGGCAGGTCCAACAGAGGTACCTTTAATTTTCCACAGATTACAGTCATGATAAAATTGATGGAATGAGTATAATAGGCCTATAGTTCATTGGTTGAGAAGGAGCTTCAGATTTCAAACTTTTTTTGGGGGAAGGGGTAAAATAATGAGAAACCTCTTATAGAATATGAAAGAGCAAAGACGAATTCAAAACAAAAATGTGTGTGTGTGTTTTTTTTATGAAATCGGTTTTGAAATGGCTGAGATATTCATAAACAGAGCGGTCCTTTTATGATAAAAGGTGGGACTCACTCAGTGGCGAATCTAGGGGAAACGGCGCCCAGGGCAAGCGTGAAAATTGCGCCCCTTTATAATTTCTGAAAAAGTGTTCAACCCCAACCCCATCCCGATAGGGACTTTAAACAAAGTCTACATGATATGCTTTTTTCAAGCACTTAAAAGGGGTCTTTTGAGGGTGATTTAAATGTAGCGAATTTTGATAAATTTTGGCGAGCGAGCGCAGCGAGCGAGCCGAAAATTTTTGTATTTCAGCTACTCTAAGTTAGTGCGCGCGAGTGAGCCGAAATTTGTATATTTCTGCGTCATCACCACGTTTTGTTCTTATCTCTCTTTTATATAATATATATATATATATATATATATATATAAATTTTGGCGAGCGAGCGCAGCGAGCGAGCCGAAAATTTTTGTATTTCAGCTTACAAAACATGGAATTCTTGTCATTTTTTGCTTATTAAATCTTACAATTCTAATCAAGATATAGTGACGGCCTTACAGATAACAATTTATACCAACAAACTGAGGACTTTAGAAAAATACTCTAAATTAGTGCGCGCGAGTGAGCCGAAGTTTGTATATTTCTGCGTCATCATCACGTTTTGTTCTTATCTCTCTTTTTTATAATAATATATATAAATTTTGGCGAGCGAGCGCAGCAAGCGAGCCGAAAAGTTTTGTATTTCAGCTTACAAAACATGGAATTTTTGTCATTTTTTGCTTATTAAATCTTACAACTCTAATCAAGATATAGTGACGACCTTATAGATAACGATTTATACCAACAAACTGAAGCCGAAATTTGTATATTTCCGCGTCATCATTACGTTTTTTTCTTATTTTTTTTTGATTTTTTTTTGCGCCCCCCCCCCCCCGTATGTTCGAAACCGTTGGCGTCCTCTTTTGATCCAATCGGCGATCGCCTTCAGAACGAAAGAAATTGCAGCCGCTGCTCAGTGAAACATTTTGCCTGCTAAATATTATAATGACATGTGTGAACACAATAGACATTGTCATTTTGTCCGCGTCGTCACGTTTTGTTCTTATCTTCTTCTTCCTCTTTTTGATAAATTTTGGCGAGTGAGCGCAGCGAGCGAGCCGAAAATTTTTATATTTCAGCTTACTAAACATGGAACTCTTGTCATTTTTTACTTATTGAATCTTACAATTCTAATCAAGATATAGTGACGGCCTTATAGATAACGATTTATACCACCAAACTGAGGACTTGAAAAAATACTCTAAATTAGTACGAGCGAGTGAGCCGAAATTTGTATATTTCCGCGTCATCATTGCGTTTTGTTCTTATCTTGTTTGATTTGGGGGTTTTTTGCGCCCCCCCCCCGTATGTTCGAAACCGTTGGCGCCTTTTGATCCAATTGGCGATCGCTTCAGAACGAAAGAAATTGCAGCCGCTGCTCAGTGAAACGTTTTGCCTGCTGAATATTAAATGACATGTGTGAACACAATAGACATTGTCATTTTGTCCGCGTCATCATCAAGTTTTTGTTCTTACCTTCTTTTTTATATATATTTGACGAGCGAGCGCAGCGAGCGCGCCGAAAATTTTTGTATTTCAGCTTACGGAACATGGAATTCTTGTGTGAACACAATAAACATTGTCATTTTGTCCGCGTCATCATCATGTTTTGTTTTTATCTTGTTTGATTTGGTTTTCTGCCCCCCCCCATCATTCTCCCTTCCCCCCCCCCCCTTTCCGGGCGAGTTTTTTTTTTCTTCTTCTTCTTCTTCTTCGTTTTTTTTTTCTTCTTTTCTTCGCTTTTTTTTCCGTTTTTTGCGCCCCCAAGGAGTGGCGCCCGGGGCACGTGCCCCCCTTGCCCCCCCCCCCTAGATACGCCACTGGACTCACTTTCAATCGGGATCAATTCGTTTTACTTTGTTTCTGGATATCTCAGCCATTTCAGAACTTTCAGAACTGATTTTCATTAGATAAACTTTAAATTCCTCTTAGAATGGTAAGCTCTTCCATATTTCATTAGTTACTCTTGATCATCTTGCAAGAAAAAAAAAAGAGTCAAAATCTGAATCCCCCATCCCAACTTAAACTATACCAACAGATGTGAGAGAGTGGAGAGCCGGAAAGAGATACGAAAATGGGCGTGGCAGGTCAATAACGCAAAAGTCTTAACATCCCTCACTGATCCAATCATTTCCCATTTAGATCTGCACCTGCTTGGTGGGAACGCCACAGGGTTGGGTGTTGCTTTCAAACAACGCGCTACCCATCACCCAGGTGGGTAGCGCATATTTAAATTGAACCATGGAGCTCTATGCCATCACGAACCAAATGTTGCGTATAGTGCGGCCCAGAGATAGATAATTGCGTTATATAAAAGAGGTCTTCTCATCTCTTTATAGGCGGGTACCTCCGATTTGTACACCTTTTCTAGCATCACTCATGTAAAGCATTCAATTTATTAATTGGTGTAACCAGGGGCTGCACATACTCTTTAAACATGATAACTGACATATTTCTTTATGATATAGGGCCTAAAACCACAAGTGGTGTTTTGCATGAGTACAAATGCTTCAATTTGGTAGCCTAAATAACAACTTTTAAGACCTTCCTGACATACTACAAGAAGTTAAACAGGAGTGGTATGTATGATTTATTTGTGTTTAATCCATCACAACTTGTAGTATAGGAGTAATCTTTATATGAACATCTCCCAGTGAATATCGAACACTTGTTTTTGAAATAAGACTTCTATGCAACTTGCGATAAAAAGATAAATACCACCCGAATTTTTTTTATTATCTATTGTTCCCATTTCAAACGATCTTCAATATAGGTTTATTTCATTTTCGCGTGTTTGTTTGTTATAGGAACGCAACACAATCTTTAAAAATCGACCTATGATTAAAGTAAATATCTGTAGAATCAAGACTGTCTACGGAAGGCAAGGCGAGCTAGTCATATATCCACTAGTTTCATGTTAAATGTTGTATTTTTTACACTTGACATACCTAGACTTGTGGCAACAGCTGTTGCAAAGAATCGACCAAAGCCGTGTGACCCACTGTGAATCTCGACCCACATGATGAAACTATCTGACGTCACACTGGTCGGGTTGCTGTTGTACTGGTAGGCGATCAGGGCGGAGTTAAAGTTGGTCGGGTCATCCCCGTTGCCGATGGTGAGAAAACCGCCGATCTCCACCTCAAACTCGGAGATGCTAAGCTAGAATTTACAAGGCAGCAATAAATGTCATATTTGACAACTACAAAGAACGTTTATAGTATTCGTAAGATTAACATTTGTCAGTGAGCATGCAATCTTTACCTTTTAATAATAAGGCCCTTATTATGCGTTGATGAAATTAAATATAGGGCCTAAACGACTTTACTATGAAAAGATCGGGGGAGGGACGCTGCGGACGGAGTAAAATTCAAGCCTTTCTGTGCAAACGAGTAAAATGTGCACAATTTTGCACACGAATCTATGGACATGAAATTATTGGGGCAAGCAGAAGATTAATCGACGTCTTAAACATGCAGCATCTAAATTCCGAAATTCGTTATCAATTAAACTTAAATTTTGATTTTAAGATACATGTTTGCTATATTGGAAGAATATAGAACAGCCGAGGATACATTCCTGATCGATGAAAAGGCTCTGACCTATACATACAGCATCTTTCCGGAAAAGTAGAATAAAGTATGATAAGTAAAGTAAGAAGTCTACTCTACTCCGGTCTTTTTGATGTTTGTTTGTTGTTGTTGTTGTTGTTTTTCGTTTAACAATAAAAGATGTTTCCAAAGCAAATGTCTGTTTCAATGATCGCTGTTACACGCAGTATTCCCATTGCCCGGCCCCCATTCAGGGGTAAAGGGGGTAGGGGGATAGTACGTGTACCGCGTGCGTGGTTCCTGTACATGAATCTTCGGTAAATTAGATTTTGGTGCATTTTTCGCGAGAAATCCTGCCAAAGAATCATAACAAAAAAGGGGGAAGTATTTGACTTTTCATCCGGAGATTTAATGTAAAATATTATTTCATTTTTCTCTTTCTCTCTTTCTCTATATGGACTCCTGAAAATTAATTTTTAAAACGGGCTTATAAGATATCTTGAAAATCATAGAATATATTGATCAAATCCCGTGATCAACATGCTGGAATATCTGCTTGTTTTGAAAGCTCATTCCTCAGTAAGAATTGTTTCATTTTAAAAGTCCCATAATTTCGGTCCCCAGACTTGATCTTGTCCGATATTTACCTCAATCCTGCCACCAACGTTCGTTTGAAGAATGTAGACATAGTACTGGTTTGGTGCAAAGTCCCCGGGGTAGTCCGGTGATGTGATATTGATGGTCTCGCCTACGTGCAAGGCGAATATTTCTGCGGTGATTAAAGATGACAGGTATGGGGAGAGAACAAAATCGATTTTATTCCAAGATCACATCTACAATCAAAATACGTCAGGGGAGAAATTAGAGAATGGCTATGATATAAAATTTAAGAAAAAAAAAGATCTCTAACCCTCTCACACTTCCATTTTTTTACTCTTTTTTACATTCCCTTCATCGTTCTCATTTTTGTTGCTGTTTTTTGCTATTTTTTGTTGTTCCACAACTAATGCAGAATGGGAAATGTTAGGATGAAGTGAATTAGATTTTTTTTTTTTACTTTTTGGTTCATATCACAATGAGAATGAATATTTTTTGCTGATGTAAAACATGAAAGGAAGTCAGAAGCCAGATTTATGTTTCATTTTTTCTGTATATCTAAATTTTTTTCACATATTTATCAATAATTTAGCTTGTACATGCACGGTTAAGTCTATATGTTATCGATTAATTATTTTATATTTCTGCCTTAAAGTTTTCATTGTGTTATTCACTGTAATTTTGAATAATTGTAAAGTATAAACAGCAATTCAGCCTGTTGACGCTATGTTTTACTGTGTGTGTCTTTTTAATCATATCAATAAACGAATTCAATTCAATTCAATTCAATTCAATTCAATTCAATTCGATTCAATTCAGTTCAATTCAATTCAATTCAAATTCAATTCAATTCGATTCGATTCAATTCGATTCAATTCGATTCAATTCAATTCAATTCAATTCAATTCAATTCGACTCAATTCAGTTCAATTCAATTCAGATCAATTCAATTCAATTCAATTCAGTTCAATTCAATTCAATTCAATTCAATTCAATTTAATTCATTTCAATACCAGTGGTGTTGTCGCTGCCGCACGACGCCTCGTCAGATCTATCAAAACAGTCAGGATACCAGTCGCAGACAAAGTAGGATGGGATACACACCCCTTCCGGACACAAATAGTCTCCGGGTTTGTCGCACGGACCTGCACGGGGAGCGAGGGCAGTTCAAAATTCTGCTAATGACAATATTTAGTAGTTTGTATAGGCTCAATGGAGAATTTACCTATATATCTGTTAAATGGCAATAGAAGGGATTTGAAAACAACAACAACAATACTAAGGCATTTTTATGATTCAAAACCTGGAAACTTTCAGTATTGTCACCGTCATATCGTATAAGCATATTATGCACACAAATCAATGCCATTGTTCTGGTATTTTGGGGGCCCCTTTTTATAAAAGATGTTGCGATAGAAACTCTAGTTGGAATGGCTACTTCCCATATAGCAATAGCCAATCAGGAAGTTGGAATCTTGTCGTTACCACGACAACTGTCATATCAGGAAGAGTTGGTATCGTATAGCAATTTTAATGAGGCCCTGGTGTGGGTAGGTCGGGACGGACCATTACACTGGGTGTACACACCCTGCTTTTTGCGAGGAAGCGGATTGAAACCTTTTACGTACAGGCGTCTCATAATTTCCTCACACATGACATCTTCATTTAAAGTTCGTGTGCCCCTTTACGACCCTAAAAATTAGATTCCTTTCATAAGCTGGTATATCGTAGAGATATGTATTTCAGACCTGTCCTCAGAATAATGAGACTTGAAATTTCTTTATGATGAAGGAAGGAAATAATAGCTTAGTACTGAATTCATTCGGACCCTGAAAAAAAAAGAATCCAGTCTTTATTCTCGGTACACAAAAGGGGAGTATTCTCATGTGGCATGGGGTGAATAGATGTTCATTTTTTTTTAACTCTGCAGTGTATTACTGTAAGATTTCATACTCAATATTTAAAGACATATGTCTTAAACTATGCACAATTTCGTGACGTATGGAAAAGGGATATATGACCTTATATATCCTATCCGAAGGCCTTGTCCGCAGGAAGTAACTTTTATTTTTTTTTTTCAGTTTTACTGGAGGGGATGGCACAGTTACCCCTAAAGCATGGCTCAACTAGACACGGGACTAAGTTGACACAGTGAAATTCTAACTAAAGACTTCAACGACGAACCATATTCTCACAGTTTTATGCTAAAACATTACAGTTAGAATGGAACTCGGTGGAATGAAATCACATATAGACGGGCACAACAGATTTGGAATATAGGCCGACAACATGAATAGTTTCATATCTCCGTTAGAAAGCATGGTTCCTAGCTTGAAAAAAGGGCATGAAAAGGCGATAAAATACATCACTTAGTGATAAAGAATTATTTGATAAAACTTCAAAAAAGTTGACTTACACCCCACTTCTTCTTCCGCTTCCGAACAGTCCACAATATAGTCACAGACGTAGTTGCCGTGAATACACGTGCCGTCATTACACTGGAACTGATGATTCCCCACTGTACACGATCCTATAGATTGCATCAGTGATAAGCAAGCATATTCGATACAATAATTTCACCCTATATGCAGCAGTTTTAAGGTTGGGAAATGTAAGTTGTTAGGTTTTAAAGTGACACTGATGTTTCTCCAGTTATAAGACACTGATCGCATTGTTGAAAACTTTCGACCTTTGCCGACTTAGCTATATAATTATTCTCAAATAAAAACAAACAAACAAACAAAACTGAAGTATGCTTCATTTATGTCTGCTGTGCTTATATCGAGATGATTACTAAAACAGGCATCATGAGAAAAAAAAAGTTCACTGAAAGATTATTCAACTACTTTTGGTCCCACATTCTGACCTCTTTGTTTTTGGATACCTCAGCCATTTCAAAACCAATTTTCACTAAATAAACATTCGTATTCGTATATAAATTCTATGTTCTTTCATAATATTTCATAAGACGTTTCTCATTATCACACACACACACACACACACACATATATATACATATAAAGTTGGAAACATGAAGCATCATCTGAATCAAATTTAACCTTTTAAGGTGCAATATACGTGCGATTAAAGTCCACCTTACAAGATTCAGGATGATCGTTTCTAAGTTGGTGTTCCTAGTGCAGTATGACTGCTTACCTGCCGGCGGGTGAGTGTCACAGCTTTCCTCGTCCTCACCCCCGGCACAGTCCCTGAAATTATCGCATCTCCAGTCGCTGAGAATACACTCTCCGTCCGTCGCGCACTGAAACTCACCCGGTTGACACGTTCCGGGAGTGAAAGCTGTCCGAAAACATTGAAAGAAAAAAAAACATAAAAATAATAGGAATTACGTAAGTATAAGTATCCGTTGCCCTTGGTTGCCAAGGAAATCGAGCTTAAATGTTCCAATGGAAAACGAACTTCCCTAGTTCAGCGTATTAGCCGCTAGTTGAATGCGAGAAGATAGCTCTGCATTTATATTCAGGGGTATTCGAGATTTATTTAATTTTACATCATGTAGTACATACATCGATAGTGCTACATACCGATTTCGGGATTTTATTTTTGTTCTCGAGCAGATAAACCGATACTCTAAAACACCCAAAAAATGTTATACTGGACAAGGATGGTGACATAATTAGGAGTCCCACATATTACAGCAATGTACAGCAATGTCATTCCGTTACAATACCACTTAACAAGTTCACCTGAGTAGATTTTTATGCATGAATATGCGTCTTTCTTTTGCTCGCATGCCTCTTTGAGCATCCAATCATTCTTGTGTGAAGTTGCTATGGCATTATTCTCGGTCATTTTGATTTTTTTATGAATTTTGTAAATATTCTTATTCCTAATCCAAATTACTATAAAATCTGAAACTCTTTGCCCGGTAAGCAATCTAAATATGTTCAGACTCAAAGTTTAAAATCATCTGGAGGTGTCCTTTGAATAGGCCTATATTCGGGCGTGCTTTTCCAATGTTTCGTGAAACGCGTCTTTTGACGATTTCATCTTCACACAATCACACATTCATTTCATGACGTCGTAATTGTACAAGCTTATGTATTATGTCACTATGAAAACGAGTGAAGTGACTAACCAACTATGAGAAAAAAAAAAACCAGAAAGGTCATTTTTACCCATTTGCACACAACATGTCTCCTAACTGGCCTATTACTGGACCTGCTTACCCGACTTCTCTATCGCGGTCATCTGTAAACTAAATCCGCGGGAGTAGCCGTATTGCCCGGGATAAAATCCCATCCATGCCCAATTCGAGTCCAGCAGAAATTGTCGCGGCTCTAGGCGATGATAAAACGCGGCCGTGTGGTTGGCGGACGAACCGATGTCGCCCTCGATGCCGAACGCCAGAAAAGACTCCAAACTCAAATCGAAGTCGATGACGTTGACAAGGATCACGCGGTCACTGCTAAGCGTGGTGATCGACCAAAACTGGTTTTCTTTTGGCGCGTAGTGATTGGGGTAACCGGGGGACGTGAACAGCCTCGGAATGTCGTCTTGGAGAGTCACGAACACTGCGAGAGAAAAGCAGAAAAAAAAGTTTGATGTCCAAATAGGATTGGATTTTTGAATGATCAAGGTTCTGTTTGTTGGTGGAACGACAAACAACTACAGGTTATTTTTCATTCGAGGCTTGAACGTATATAAAGAGAATTTAAAGTCAACCTTTTTTAACTATTTTAATAACTCTGCTACTGCAACTTGTAAAAAAATACAGTTGTATGTTTCTTTCTTTTTTTTTTTGACACCGGCCTTCATGTCCATGGGAAGATTATTCTTTATTCGTGCATTAATCTTTGCCCGTTTAAGACATGCACGACATTGGACATCCTATTTTATTCATTCTTTTACAATATCAGTTTTGGTAATAATCAGAGAAGTGAATGATGCCTATGCATGTATGTATATATATATATATATATATATATATATTTACATACATTCACTTCTCTCTTCATTACAAAAATGAGTAACGACTTTTGAGTATATACTCTTTGCATAGTTTGCCATATGTATAAACAATCACTTGGATATTTATATCACGCAGATGACACGTTAAAGCTGAAAAGAAACCATTAAAAAAAAACTGAAATAAAACAAATAAGCCCGGCATCCTGTTGTCGATAACATTTCATTTGATAATCATGAAATAAAATGGCATGTCAGATATGAGAGATTTATAGCGTGTATTACAAACATTAAAGCCCTTTTTACACTTGTGTTTCTTAACCCCGTACTTTCTCTGACCCAGGACTATCGTTAGTCCCGTACCAATTTTTTCAGCTTTTTACACTCACCAATAAGTCCCGTACTAAGCTCTTGTCCGGGGCTAAGGAGAAAATTGACCTGTGCACTGTACACGTACACGCACGCACCGGCAGCACTTGATTATCTCGTTTCTGATTGGTCAGTGGGGGTCAGACTTCATCTCCGTCGCTTAGCCCCGGATTATTTTTTCGTTCTGTTTACACTCGCTTGCTTGGCACCGCAATTGCGGTGCTAACCCTGCTATTTTGCAGGGCCAGATAGTACGGGACTATCGGTGGGGCGAGCCCACTTTGGCAAAAACAAGTGTAAACAGAAAGTGGGCTAAGGAAAGTCCGGTACCAACGGTGGGGCTAAGGCCCCCCCCCCCTTAGCCCCACCGTTGGTACGGGACTAAGGAAAAATTTGCAAGTGTAAAAAGCCTTTTAGTACATATTATTGTTTAAGGGAACCGAAGGTTTATCCATTTTCTTCAGATTTGTTTTTTTACTGCTTTTTTATTTGAAAAATACGTTTGTTAAATAAACTATTACCATCATGTCTGTGTCACTTGCATTTGCACTACCTCTTCCTCCCCCCCCCCTCCCTAGTAAAGCACATCTAGAAAGTTTGATAGTGTTGCACTAACAAAGGACCCTGTGACATTCCATATCATATTTTGGATCAAAAACGAATCCTTTAGTGATTGGTTGAAAGAGCTTCACATGTACGATTATACGAATTTCTAACTATTTCAGGATGGTGGCCTGTTTGACATTCCATGGTTTATTGTACAATGATGTCAAAATGTGATTGTGACATCGCAAAGCAATTATCTCAAGGAAAAGTACTAGTATATTTGCATAATATCAGGGATAGAAAGAAGTTGTCTCAGTTTATAGCTTGTGTGCTGCCCTCACCGACAGGATTGTCTTGGCCACAGTTCACCTCGTCGTCCGCGCAGTCCACATAGAAATCACACCTCCAATAGCTTGGTATGCACTTCGAGTCACTACATGTCCACTCCCCTTCTTCGCACGGACCTGAAAACATGTTATCGTTAATTACAAAAAGATCGCCGAATTCACTTCGATTTACTAGATATACAAGCAATTTTCTCAAGGTACTGAAGGTATAAGTCTTACACAGGTCAGGGGCAGTGCTCGTGGAAAGGTCAAGGGTCAATGGTACCCTGATCTCCAGACGGAACCCTTGGAAAGTCGTGGGCTTTGTCGTGTATTTTTCAAGAGCTGAATTGCGTGAAGGGGCTGCTTTGATTGTTTTGGGTTGTTGTTTTTTTAATAAATAAATGCTGTTTCATCATCACCATCATCATCTATGGTTTCTTGAATCGAAAGAGAATTTGTGGTCGGAAAATTCATTCCACGAAGTGATTGAATGAAACATGGTACCCTGATCTCCAGACGGAACCCTTGGAAAGTCGTGGGCTTTGTCGTGTATTTTCAAGAGCTAAATTGTGTGAAGGGGGCTACTTTGATTGTTTTGGGTTTTTTTTTTTTTAAATAAATAAATGCTGTTTCATCATCACCATCATCATCTATGGTTTCTTGAATCGAAAGAGAATTTGTGGTCGGAAAATTCATTCCACGAAGTGATTGAATGAAACATGGTACCCTGATCTCCAGACGGAACCCTTGGAAAGTCGTAGGCTTTGTCGTGTATTTTTCAAGAGCTAAATTGTGTGAAGGGGGCTGCTTTGATTGTTTTGGGTTTTTTTTAATAAATAAATGCTGTTTCATCATCACCATCATCATCTATGGTTTCTTGAATCGAAAGAGAATTTGTGGTCGGAAAATTCATTCCACGAAGTGATTGAATGAAACATTATACAATCAAGAAAGAGGAGAAAGAGAGAAAAAGCCTTGATATGCAATACAATGCCTATAACCGTTCCCTTATGTTGACTCCCCATTTTCGCCTACTTTCATCATGTTTGTTAGATGCGGAATTGAAGAAAATGATATGAAGCAAATTCACTTTGAATATGACTGGCACTCTCTTTACCAATTTTTTACAGCATCAGTAATTCGTGTTTATGAACAACAGGATTATAATACAATTTTGTGCAAGGATCTCTTTCCCGCTCTCTTTCCTTTAGAATTCTTAATTCAGAGGCATTAAGCAGAAAGGCTGCATCTCCCATACAGCCTTAATAAGGACAGTGCCTTCACCGTTTCGTGGCTGGGCTGTTCGGCTCCGAGATATATCGTCATGATCGTGGTTGTTTCTCGACAGCGAGACCTTGATATCATGTACACGTATTTCGTGATTATCTGTTGTTTAGTAATCTTTGCGTCTTGGGAGTGGGTTGTTATAATAATAATAATGATAATAATAATAATAATGATAATAATGATAATAATAATAATGATAATAATAATAATAATAATAATAATGATAATAATGATAATAATAACAATAATAATAGCAACAACAACAATAAAAATGATAATAATGATAATAATAAAGTTATGATAATAATAATAATGATAATGATAATTATGATAATAATAATGATGATAATAATAATAATAATGATAATAAACAATAATCATCATCATCATCATCATCATCATCATCATCATCATCATCATCATGTCTACTCTATCCAGAGTAGCATCTTCAGTGTTGCCACTGCTTTACCTGAGAGCCCTGCCATTATTATTACCCTAGCGTTGCCAGGTATACCTGCACTGGATATAGGGATCGAACTCAGGTCCTCCGATTGGGAGTAGGGAGTCTTATGCACTATGCCACAGCGCCTCCACAGCTTCAAACAGGGCAATGGATCTCAAAAAACAAAAACAAACAAAAACAAAAACAAAAACTTACCACATGAAAGTTCATCTTCACCCGAGGGGCAGGTGTTATAGTAGTTGCAGACGAGAGTTTTATCGATACAGGTGCCATCGGTACAGCGAAATTGATCGTCAGGGCAAGGGTCACCTATCGATCGATATTTCAGCAAAAAAACAAAACAAAACAAAACTTCAGACAGACATGAAGACTGGAATCAAGGGGTCATCATTGATATTTAAAACAATATATATACTTTTTTTTGGGGGGGGGGGGATGAGCAGTATATGAGAGAGGCTCACAATCTCTACCACAACAGTATATCTTATTTTTCAGTTATTTGGAGGAATAATGGCGAATCAATTTTGATTATTGTTTGTGATTGATTGATTTATCATCATTACAATCATTGTCAACATCCGCAGAATAATTGTCATCACTGTCTTCATATCAGATTACTATTGACATAGCCTTTCATTGTTCCAATAAATCATCGATATCGCTGGAATCCATTGAAATTTGTTCACGTTAGCGCGGAGTGATAACAAATCAACCCAAGTTAACTTACCAGGTGTGATATCGGGAGGTAAATCGACTCCATCCACCGATACTGGAACGGTTACTGCAAATGAAAGTATCCAAACAAACCGATATAATAATATAGTCCATCACCGCCACTATATACTTTACC
Organism: Diadema antillarum; assembly: GCF_040938485.1. Taxonomy (NCBI): domain Eukaryota; kingdom Metazoa; phylum Echinodermata; class Echinoidea; order Diadematoida; family Diadematidae; genus Diadema; species Diadema antillarum. The sequence goes on along the minus strand of NW_027271640.1, from coordinate 47,176 downwards.
AAAGGACCATTACCCCAGCGTTGCGAGTTACTAGTACACATTAACGGGATGGTACAGTTTTGGTTTGAGATAGGGCTTCAGGTTTCAATTTTTGTGAGGTAATAAGAAACCTCTTATGATATATGAAAGAGCATGCACTTATAAAAAGACCTCAACGTTTATTTGATAAAAATTGGTTTTGGAACGGCTGAGATATCAAAAAAAATAAAGAGGTCTTAATAAAAGCTGAGACCCACCTTTTATTAGGACCACTTAATTTGTTATTTGATATCTCAGCCATTCAGTATACTCCTGGGTCAAGAGGGACATGATGAGTAAAAACGTTTTGTCCAAGGATGTTGACATTTACCAGGGCTCGAACTCTGGACCTCCGATTGAAAGTTAAGAGTATAAGCCATTATACTACATGCAGTGTCCCACTTTAGAAATGAAAAAATGAACAAAACAACCACTTTCTCTCTTTGCACAGTTATCCTCTAAGTTGTACGGATAAAATAATTTGATATGGTATTGTTAAAGTTGTTGTTGTTGTTTTTGTTGTTGTTGTTGTTGTTGTTGTTGTTGTTGTTGTTGTTGTTGTTGTTGTGGCGGATAGGAGTGGGGACAATACATAAATCGCACTTCACTTCATGTACGTTTAATAATTATACTGTCATTGTACATGGGCGTCACCAGGGGGGGTGCGTTTGGTGCGAACGCACCCCCCTTCAGATCCTAAAAAAAAAAAAAAATCAGTCTGCGAGCGACCTCAACGCCGGATGCTAAATAATTACTCTTTTCTATTTTTTTAATATTTTGCACCGGGGACACACACACACACACACACACACACACACACAAAATCAATTCGCACCCCTGGTTCTGGCAGCACTGATTTTATACATATCTAGGCCCTATTAGTATTCTACAGTGTTTACTATCTATCGACCGTACTGTATATCCGTACGATACGGAGCACTTATGTTTGTATGTACGTGTGCTACTTACAAGTATGTAGGGTCTATGTACGTTACTTCTGACCAATCCATATTGCCAGCCCAAGAGCGAGCCTTAGCCTCACTAAAAAAAGATGAAAAAAAAATGGAGGGGCAAGCATATCATTTTGCCCACCCCCCCCCCCCCCTCCATAATTCCAGAGACGAGAAGATTTTCTTTTTTTTTTGACAGAAAAACAAAAAGTTTCCCCCATAAACATTTTGGTGGGGCAAGCATATTTTGATTTTGCCCCCCCCCCCATGATTAATAATTCCCGAAATGAGAAGATTTTCTTGCTTTTGAAAGAAAACAAAAATGTTGCCCCCATAAAAATATTGGAAGGCAAGCGCACCATTCGCCCCACCCCACATAATCATAATTCCCGCGATGAAAAGATTTTCTTGCTTTTTTGTTAGAATTCAAGAAATCTGTCCAATTATTTCACCCAAAAGCAGTGGCGTAACTACGGAGGGGGGGGGGTGGGGTGCGCCCCCCTCCCAATCCGCTGGTAAAAAAAAAAAAAGACTTAACGAAATAGTAATTCAAGTGTTAGTAAACTGCTTTTGAATGAAAGGGTGATCAAGAAATAAGATATTTTTCTATGATTTATTTTAGCCATAATTAGATAGGTATATAGTGTGAAACATTGTTCAAAACCCCCGGACCCGACAAAAGATTGTGATTCAGCGTGATTCCTGGTTGGCATTCTGCATAAGCAGGATGTGCGCAGTGTACTCAGTACATCCGAACGAAGAGTCGCTACAGTTGCGCAATGTGATGTAGAATGTACACCTTTGTACCTTACGCTTTGTATATCAAAGCTAGATCATTGATTTTGCAGTATTGCTTTACATACTAGTCTATGTAAAAATGTCTTGCATTGCCAATGAAAAGACTTGACCTGGGCTAATTCCTAACTTTTCCATGAACATATAATAAACACACACAAACAAACACGCACAATTAGTTTAGAGGATGCTCTAAAGTGCAGATTTTGGACATCCTTTCTCCGCTTGGTCACTTGGTCACTTCGACGCCACCTCGCTGGTCATACCTCCCCCAGTGGTCATGAACATAAACCCACACCCTTGACTACCAGTGGCGGATCCAGGGAGAGGGGCGCACCGGGCGCACCGGGCGTCCCCCCCCCCCCCTTTAATTTCCAAAGCGAAAAAAATAATGATATACCTTCAAACGGCAGTTTTTGGACAGTAAAATGTCAAAATTTTCAAGCTCGCTCGCTCCTCTCGCTCGCATTTAGTCGTAATGCCATTCTCCTGAAGTTGCTGCCAGTAATTGCCAGCAGTTGCGCCTGGTGCGCCCCCCTTAATTTCCAAAGCAAAAAAGATAGCTACAAACGGCAATTTGGGGACTGTAAAATGTCAAAAATTTCAAGCTCGCTCGCTCCGTTCGCTCGCATTTAATCTTTATGCCATTCTTCTGATGTTGCGCCAGTAATTGCCTGCAGTTGCGCCCGGTGCGCCCCCCTTAATTTCCAAAGCGCAAAAATATGGCTAAGAACGGCAGTTTTTGGACTGTAAAATGTAAAATTTTCAAGCTCGCTCTCTTCGCTCGCTCGCATTTAATCGTTATGCAATTCATCTGATGTTGCTGCCAGTAACTGCCAGCAGTTCCACCCGGTGCCCCTCCCCCCTTAATTTCCAAAGCGAAAAAAATATTGCTAAGAAAAGAACGACAGTTTTTGGACTGTAAAATGTAATATTTTAAAGCTCGCTCGTTCCGCTCGCTCGAATGTAATCATTATGCTCTCCTGATATTGCTGCCAGTATTTGCCAGCAGTTGCGCCCGATGCGCCCCCTTAAAGTCTAAAGCGAAGAAACATAGCTTCAAACGGCAGTTTGTTTGTTTTTTACTGTAAAATGTCAAAATTTTCAAGCTCGCTCACTCGCTCGCTCGCATTTAATTGTTACGCAATTCTCCTGATGTTGCTGCCAGTAATTGCCGGCAGTTGCGCCCGGTGCGCCCCTCTACACCTCCTTTATTTCCAAAGCGAAAAAATATGGCTCCAATTGGCAGTTTTGGGACTGTAAAATATCAAAATTTTCAAACTCGCTCTCTTCGCTCGCTCGCATTTAATTGATATGCCATTCACCTGATGTTGCCGCCAGTAATTGCCAGCAGTAAGATGCGCCCGGTGCGCCACCTTAATTTCCAAAGCAAAACTAATACGGCTACAAACGGCAGTTTTTGGACTGTAAAATGTCAAAAATTTCAAGCTCGCTCACTCGCTCGCTCGCATTTAATTGTTATGCAATTCTTCTGATGTTACTGCCACTAATTACCGGCAGTTGCGCCCGTTGCGCCCCCACCCCTCCTTTATCTCCAAAGCGAAAAAAATATGGCTCCAAATGGCAGTGTTTGGACTGTAAAATGTCAAAATTTTCAAGCTCGCTCTCTTCGCTCGCTCGCATTATTGTTATGCCATTCACCTGATGTTGCTGCCAATAATTGCCAGCAGTTGCGCGCGGTGCGTCCCCCCCCCCCCCTTAATTTCCAAAGCAAAAAAAAAAAAAAAAAATACGGCTACAAACGGCAGTTTTTGGACTGTAAAATGTCAAAATTTTCAAGCTCGCTCGCTCGCATTTAATTGTTATGCAATTCTCCTGATGTTGCTGCCAGTAATTACCGGCAGTTGCGCCCGTTGCGCCCCACCCCTCCTTTATTACCAAAGCGAAAAAATATGGCTCCAATTGGCAGTTTTTGGACTGTAAAATGTCAAAATTTCAAAGCTCGCTCTCATTGCTCGCTCGCATTTAATCATAATGCCATTCACCTGATGTTGCTGCCAGTAATTGCCAGCCGTTGCGCCCGGTGCGCCCCCTTAATTTACAAAGCAAAAAATATGGCTACAAACGGCAGTTTTTGGACTGTAAAAAAAATGTCAACATTTTCAAGCTCGCTCGCTCCGCTCGCTCGCATGTAGTCGTTATGCCGTTCCCCTGATATCGCTGGAAGTAATTTGTCGTTTCACACCGTCATTCTATAATCCATTTATAAGTGGTACAACCCTCTCCGGCACTTCCACACCCTCCCCCCACCCTTGCTCGCTCCCTCGCATACTACCCCCCCCCCCCCCCCCAAAAAAAAAAAAAAAAAAAAAAAGATGAAATCCTAGCTATCGGTGCGCCGGTGCCCTTTCCCCGCTTGGTTTCCCTCAAAAAACAGTAAAAGTCTAGGGATTGAGAGCTTCCTGTATTCCAAATGTCTGTCCAAAAAATCTCGTAAACATTTAGTGTCAAAACGCACCCCCCTTGAAAAAAAGCTGGTGACGCCCCTGTTGTACCACACATTATTAATAGTATACCTTTCGTAATGACGCATTATCCCGCGTAGCTTATTAACGCTTTTATGTGTGTATTCTGTATCTCGCATCTTGACGAACTGGGAGAAATATATGTGGTATACACGACTCCTCGTTCCCTATGACATGTATGATTTCCCAATTCCTTGTGTACGTGTCGCTGATAGTCCCGATAAAGTTGATGTTGGGTAATAGAATTGTCCTTAATTCTCTGAATAATGACAATTCTATGTACCTGTCTACGTGAGTTTTGTGTGCTATTGGCTATTCTGATTTCAGTTTACAGAGAGGCGGAGGGCCACTGATCTACCAGGGGGGCATTCAATGAAGCCTTTTGTCGGATTATTTTTTCTGATAATTGTTGTAAGCTATCGAAATCCTTACATCTAATTGGCTGAGAGTAAATTTGCTTCATGAAATGCCCCCATCAGTCCTTTAATGAACCCCCCCCCCCCACACACACACACACACAATTCTATTCTCGATTTGTTCTAATACATACCGTCATTGACCGTAATGTTTACTTCGCCAGTCCCAAGATCGGCGTTGTTCGACAAAGCCGACGCTACAGCGGCGTTGCTTGCAATCGCCACCTCGTTTGCGACGGCAAGCTGCACGTCGCTCGCCGTGTCCCCTGCGCCCGTGTCGCCGGCCACTTCGTTGGCGACTCCACCCGAAAAGGTGATCGAGATATCGCAAATGACACTGCCTGGCCTGCGAATAATTTGTGAGCATTGCAGCGGATTACTTTATTGATCGATCTTAGTTCGCAGATATACTGAGATTTTTTTTTCATTCTCTATAATAAACAGCAAATGAGAACGCAGACACGACAAATAATGATAATCATTCCTTTGATTGTGATGATAATTATGATAACAGTGGTAGAAATGACAATGATTCATTCTGCAGTGCTTTGTTTTCACAATGCTGTATCGTCAAGTCACTATGAACGCCTCCCTGCAATTAAAAACGGAGATGGATGCACCCATTGTCATATGACTACGTCGTGCCGTCTGCCCCTTTCTCCATGCAGTACCTTTTGTTGGTTGCCTCAGAAAAAAAAATGACTGCTATTGAGTTGCCCTGATAAGGAATCGTCACGAACTTCCTTTACTTTAGTGAATTACAGAAGTTAAAAAAGCATTAAGTTCCATCTCTTCCATCAAACCATAACTGCTGCAATGATAAGATATTAGTGTGTCCTAGAAAAAAGGGGTCGATACTCGTTGGTCCTGGAGTATATGAATACAAATGGTATCATGATGGAAAGGCAAATGGGAGATTTGTTAGACATTGGTACCATATCGTCAGACAAATGTTTCACTTGTTTGTTACCCCAGTCACTGGTTCATATACTTATGTAGGCACGTGTGAACCTGTAAAAATCCCTGATTTCGTTGGTGATGTTGTTGTTCATGATGATGATGATGATGATGATGATGATGATGATAGAACTCCATGTTCATACTAACCTCACATCAACCAACGTCACAGACTGGACAAAATTTGAAACATCGCTCTGTTGGAATTCTTCTTCGATCTAGAGACAACAAATGCAAATTTCAAATTAGATTTACATTGGGGGGGGGGTGGGGCTTGAACATTGAAGAAGAAAAAGTTCACAAAAGTTAACAAAGATTTCTGAACAACTAGCACAATGAAGATTTATATGCGGCTGTACATGACATGTTGATATAAATAAAAATGTATTTCGTTTTTATAGATAGAAGCAAAGCGGACAATGAGCACTACTGTGGAGAAACGTGAAGACAAAGTTCAGGGACAACGCTTATAGTGGGCGGGTCCCCCCCCCCCCCCTCACCCCGGGGGAAAAAAATCAAATGACAGATATTTGACAATAACTGATGATTAAGGATAAATACTATCATTTTTATCATCACATATACCGATATACATGATATATATAAAACATACAAACATATGAAATATATATGATGTGTAATAATGTTCATTGATCTCATCTATACACGGGCACATGTTTAATTATATAGAACATAATTGTCGTATGGAGACATTCAAAAGTCTATAGTAGCCATTTATCGAGTGAAGGATGTCGCGACTGGTCATTACCCCACTGGTGGTCGCAGCTTCCAACATCCTGTACTTTTCTGACGACGGGTTGTCATAGTCAGGATCGAACTCCAGCCCGACCAGCGTGGCTGATACGCCGACATTGATATCCCCTGCACGAAACAGACACACGATCCAGTGAGCCTACTACATAATACAGTAAAACCTGCCCATAGCGGCCATCCAAGGGAGACGAAAAAGTGGCCGTTATAGACAGGTGGCTGCTATAATACACAGGGTCGTTAACGCGGCTTTTCTCTCTCTAGTCATTTTAGAGAGAAACTCGGCAAACAAACACACATACTTAAATGCAGTAAACATACATTTAATCACGAATAGGAGCATTTACGTCAACATGGTCAAAGGTTTGTAATTAGACAATCATCTCTCATCAAATGTTACAGAAATATGTACACTAACAAGATTCATACATTATATGCAAATTAGAGCACGAGAATTCCCCATGAAAGGCAGAAATGAGATTTTAAAAAGATACAAAGCAAGCATGTGAATAATAGAAACAAACTTAACTTCGCATGTACCTCAAAGGTTTGAGAGAAATGTAAAAGGGGAAAACGAGTATCGAAGGAGTGAGATATAGAAAAATGTGATAGCCTGAAAGGGTTGGATTCACGAAGTATATTCATAGCGTATATAGATAAATCTTAAACAACAGTTGTAAATACATTCAGGGGCAAAGTCCTCCTGTACTGCACTGGGGACTGTTATGGGAAACTACCGATATATGAAAAGGATAGTGTTTTTTGTATACATGCGAATCTCGGATGAGGCACTGACAAAGTGCTATTTTGAGAGTATTGTGCATGATAAATGACGAGAAAAAAGAAGTGATCAAGCGGTCCAAATAGGTAGATACCAGCTAATGAAGGATTTTAAAGGCATGTGTGCAATTTGATATTGTAATTTAATTCCAGAACGACACGAATCAATAATGATGCAATTCTTGTTGTTGTTGTTCTTCTTCTTCCTCTTTTCTTCTTCTTCTTCTTCTTCTTCATCTTCTTCTTCTTATCATTATTACCACTTAATTATTATTATCATCATTATTATTATTATTGTTATTATTATTATTAGAAGTAGTTGTAGTAGTATAAAGTATAATATTACTTATTATTATCATTATGGCTACTACCACTACTGTAACTATCAAAATTACTATTATTATCATCATCATCATCATTATTACTGTTGACATTATTATTGTTATTGTTATTATTGTTATTATTATTATTATTATTAATATTATTATTATTGCATACAATGTCAGAATGGTAATTGGTGAAGATTTTTTTTTTTTTTACTGGTACATACTTGCAATAGGTTACAACATTATAACTTCATCTTTTAAAGGTAATAACATTTGTGTTTTGTCATTTCTTCTTCCCCCCCCCTCCCCCGCAACCAGCTTAACAGAAGTTCAACCAACTGGAGATGCATCTTTGATTCACCCACTTTGCATTCAGCGATAGAAGATTGCGAGAAGAGTATAAACTACTTATAATGTGCTACCATCACCGGTGGTGGATCGGGGGGGGGGGGATGCGAATTCCTCCCCCTTTATTTTTGTAAAGGCGCCCCTCTTTACGGAATTCCTGGATTTGCCCCTCTTTTGATCACACCCCATGAGCATGAGAGTCGAGTAAAAAGCGTTCTAATGTAGGCCCACATTCGAAGTCAATATTACAAAGGAACGCGTGATAGTTATGATCACTGTGTCATTTAAAGAAAAGAGCGTGAGCTGATCGTACGCCGGAGACGCATTTGTGAGCCCAAACGCGTGCATGCGTGTCTGTGCTCGAGTGTGTAAACATGATTCCATTATTGAGGGATCATTTTGTTCAATACATTTGAGTCTGCCGTTGTTTGCCTCGCGCAGATTTTTCCTGAAAAGAACTTCCTCTTGAAGACAAAATTTTAGAATTCTACAGCTTGATATATTTTGTTTAAATCTAAACTAAGTCTGCTCAATTAATCAAAGGTGAAGTGGCGTGTTTTCTGTCCTTATTATCATAGTTATCATATTATATTATTATCACTGTTATCATTATTATTATTCTCATTATTATTATTATTGTTATTATTATTATTATAATTATCATTATTACTACTACTACTATTATTATTATCATCATCATCATCATCATCATCATCATTATCATACTTTGTCATCTCTTCTGTACGTCTATTGGAACCAAAAATGCAGATTACAAACATAAAATATATAGTAATGTAGAAAAGCATATTCCTGATCACTTACCAACAACGACTCCTGGCAGAAGAGTAGGCGCTGCACAGTTTGTGTAGGGAAAACATCATACACGGAAACATGTGAACAAGTAGACAAAATTAGACCATCGTGCCATATTATTGACTTTTTACTTATGAGCAAATTTGTTGCAGGAAATTTCATAGCTGTATTCATTTGACATAATTTAACGAATCCACTTTAGCAGCAAAAACGTGCAAGCCCGGAAACTGTTGATGACGTAAGAGTCGATTCCTCAGACAGAATTCATCTTGTAGAAATATACATGTACATCATATGTATTGGTAGAAGAGTTGCATGGATTCCCTTTGTTTTATGAAGTATAGATTATTTTTAGGTGTATTTATTATACGATTGACTTACGCAAAAATGATTTACATGGTACTATTACGTCATTAAAGTCTGGATTAATTTGGTGTTTGAATATGTCATGCCAATTTATTTGCCCTGTGTGGCAATGGCAATGTTGACGTGATGGTAAAAAAAGAAAAGAAGAGTTTTATCTTTTGTGCATGGAACGGTCATCGATGCATACCTGCCGTAGATACTGTGGGAACCGGAACGGTCGTTGGTCCTGCGGTATTTGACCTGTCTACAAGAACAACGAAGAATGTTCGGGAATCGATATCAGATTGAACAAAAGCCCAGTCTTGATATTATTTCTAATCTTCATTTTCTCCCTCTACCCAGCCGACCTCCACCCACCCAATTCCGCCCTCTCTCTGTGTCTCTTTCTCTCTCTTTCTCTGTTTCTCTCTCTTTCATGTAGGATTTGGTTTAGACTTCTGTCATTGCAGACATCTAGAAACTTTTATAAGATCGGTCTCAGCATCTCTGCAATGTGATTGGTTGATTGCCATGTTTGAGTATTTTGATAACTAATCAATTGAGACATAAGTGTACACATCCATCCATTTATACATTTTAAGCTTACTGTCTAGATTTATCCGGTAAAATTGAGCTATTAGTAAACATGATTATCAAGGTAACCTCTTTTGTTTGTTTGTTTGTTTGTTTGTTTTTACACTCGGTACATGGTGAAACTGGTTATAGGCGCGATTTAAATATCTTTCTGCGACCGTGTTGAAAAAAAAAAAAGAAGTGGATCATGCAACGTTCGATGGAGTGAAAGTGCGTGACATATTACATTTGCTGAAATGTACCATGCACGCTCAATAATGACCACGCTGCTACGCCCATAATTATGTAAGATTCATGTCATCTAAGCCAGGAATTGTTTTAGGCCACGAATTATAAGAATTTAAGCTATATGTGAATGATAAGATGATCAACTGCTTTGCTATATTTGCCCCTATCGGTTTCCTTACCGAGAAAGATGACCGCGCATGCGATGGCGACAATGATGACGACCACGATAGCCAGGCCGATGAGGACCTTCAGGATGAACATGGACTTTGATTTTCGGCCCTCATTCTCAGGTCGGAAGACCTGGTCACCCACTGAGCCGGGTTCGCTGGGTTCCGGGAAGGGCTGACCACCGGAGTACGGGTCGGCAGGGTCATGTATGTCCTCCAGCTCGATTCCATCCAAGATGGGCTTCACGTCTTTAACTTCCTGATTATTTGAATGATAATAATGATAATGATGACGATGATGATGATGATGATGATAATAATTATTAGTATTAGTAGTAGTAGTATTAGTATTAGTATTAGTATTAGTATTAGTATTAGTATTAGTATTAGTATTAGTATTAGTATTAGTATTACTATTAGTATTACCTTTTATTAGTATTAGTATTAGAATTGGGTATCATTTATCCAGGGTAGCCTCTTCAGTGTTGCCAGGTATACCCATTTTATACACCTGAGTCGAAGAGACATGGTGGGTAAAAACATCTTGTCCAAGGACGTAAGCACTGGGCGGGAATCGACCTCGGGTCCTCGGATTGGGAGTCGGGAGTCTTATCCACTATGCCACAGCGCCCCACACATGGAAGCATAGCAATTCTATATTCAATTGAATTACTCCGTTTCAATCAATGAATTACTGAAGTGCATGTAAAAGTGGCGGCGCATAGAGAGCAGACATACACAGTGGATACAAGCTTGCTTTTAACATTGTTTAAGTAAGTTCCATCATAATTATTTCTTCAGCATTTATACGTAGATTCAAACTTTCATAGATTGACCACCATGTTCGATGATTACGTTTGTAATATTCTATTGTGCATCCTGGCTGGATATCATGTATCATTTCACTTTGTTTTTTTTATATTGAGAAATATGAAACTAGATTAAAATTAAAGTGAAAAATTAGTGGCATCCGGTTCGTCAAATTTTCACTCCTGAAATTTCTTCAAATAATTCATGGACAGACAGTCACAAGGGAGCCTAGCTGTTCAGTTAGTCTCCAGCAACAAACAAAGCTCAGCATAATCATTATGGTTATTAAAGTTACAACCTTTTGTTTAAGATAATAAGCATGCATGTCAATTTTGTTCTACATGATTCGGAATTTCACAGCGAGACACTCAGATTCACAACAATAATAGACGCCTAACATAGTTCATAATTACAATTTCGGGTGATTTCATCTCCCAATCGAGTTGGCGATAAAATTGTTCGATTTTTTTATATTAGTTTTGCTTATCTTTTTGTTTACTCGCGTTATTGCTCACTTTTTATGCAATCATTACAAAAACACACACACACACACACTGCACAACGCTTAACATAATTATTAAGACTAGAAATACCCAAAACTAATGTTTCATTTTCTCCTAAACTGTTTTGAATTTAAACACCTATTTCTCCAAGGTGCATTATCGAACTCCAGGACGAAAGAACACACTATGACCACATTATCAATTCATCCCTCTCTTTCACTTGACATTTTCGCCTTATACCAGGAAAGTGCAGGGGAAAAAAGGATTATAAAATAATGAAACTGATTCGAAAATTTGAGGTGTTAAGGTGTTTCTTTTCGAAACTGTATGCTGTTATTTATCTATTGCTGTTTTGAGAAGAATGCATAAACACACACGCACAACACACACACACACACACACACACACACACATATATATATATATATATATACCCATATATGATATATCTGTAAATGAAGTATTATGTATAATTATGTAAACATAAATAGTGTGACGAACTCGCCTTCTCGTCGTGAATTAAGAGAGTGTATTTGACTGTTTGTACAAATGTCTCCGCGAGCCGTGTCAGGATGGCCGAGTAGGCGGGGTTCGTTTTGTTGCAGTTTACAACGATCCCTTTTAAATTACTAAAACTACTAGTCTATGTCTACCATGTAACATGTTGGGTCAGAAGCAGTTCACCAACACAAGCGGCATACATACAAGTTCATCATCACTTAACGTATCTCACTCCCAAGCGTCTCTTGTTGAGGATGTTAAATTGGTACACCTATTTTTGTTACCAACATTTGCTACCAAGTTATACTACCAAGGTTTGCTACCAAGTTCTGCTACCATGTTTTGCTACCATGTTTTGCTACCAAGTTCTGCTACCATGTTTTGCTACCAACTCGTGGAACACATTTCACAACTATGTGGTGGCACAAGGTAATGTGATGACTGGACCTTGGATTGGGCACGGGCATATGCGACAAGTCACATTACCACTATTCCCGAAATCCAATAGCGACGACTGGAACTTGGATTGGGTACGGACTATGCGACAAGTCACATTACCATTATACCCGAAATCCAACGGCGACGACTGGAACTTGGATTGGGTACGGACTATGCGACAAGTCACATTACCACTACCCGAAATCCAATGCTGCTTGCTGGTAGAACTCCACTGCTTGTGCCACCACCAAGTACTACTTGCTTTATAAGTCAAACTCAAAGAAAGAGTCTAAAGAGTCAAATGTTGAATGAATGTATAAACAGTTTACTTGGTGCTTCCAAGCAGCAATGAGCATCTCCGATGATTCCCAGCGGCGATAGAGAGTATCATCATGGATCTCTAGGGCCTCCCAATGATCCAGTAGTCTTCTTGCTGGTTCCGACCATGCTGCAGCCTCCTGAGAAGTAGGAAGGAGGCCCGCCTGCTTTGCCTTGTATATTGGGGCAATGTCACAGTCCTCTTGTTGTAAGTTACCAACAGGTTTGTCCGTCGGCCTAGCAGTAAGCACCCTTACTTCAGGTTGTCCATCTGGTTCTACACGCCCACATTGCTTGCATGGGCGACGGGACAAACTGTCTGCGTTCCCATGGCTGCGGCCCTGTCGATGCTGGATGTCAATGTCATACTCTGAAATTTGTTCAAGCCAGCGAGCAAGCTGGCCCCGTGGATCCTTAAAGTGAACCAGCCATTGGAGGGAACCGTGGTCTGTCCGGATGGTTACATGTCGTCCATAGAGGTATTGCCTAAATTGTCGCAGGGAGTATACTACCGCCAGTAGTTCCTTTCTTGTTACACAGTAATTCTTTTCTTCTTTGTGTAGGCTGCGACTCGCGTAGGCAATGACCTTTTCTACGCCCCCTTGTACCTGGGAAAGTATGGCTCCGACACCGGTGTCACTTGCATCCGTGTCAAGTATGTAGGGACCATCTGGGTTAGGGTATGCCAAGACTGGTGGAGATGTCAGTCTCATCTTCAGTTCTTCGAATGCAGACTGGCATGCATCGGTCCAGTGAAACTGTCTGTTTTTCTGCATTAGCTCATGCAGAGGCTTGGCAATGGTTGCGAATCCTTGGACGAAGCGACGATAGTAAGACACCAGGCCGATGAAACTCCTCACCTCCTTTGTCGTCTTAGGGGTAGGCCACTCCTTTATGACCTTCGTCTTGTTGGAGTCGGTGCTAACTCCGTCAGCTGACACGACATGGCCGAGGTAGTTGACACTTCTCTGAAACAGATGACATTTTGATGGCTTTAACTTCAGGCCTGCCTTTCGTAGTCGTTCGAAAACAATCCTAAGCCTTGCCACCTCCTCGTCCACAGTTCTTCCATAGACGATAACGTCATCTAGGTACACGAGAAGGACCTCCCAAGTCAGCCCTGCCAGAACCCGATCCATCAGTCGCTCGAAGGTTGCCGGGGCGTTTGTAAGTCCGAAGGGCATCACTCGCCAGGCATATAACCCACCGTTGGCAATGAAGGCCGATTTCTGCTTGGCATCTTCATCTAACTGGACTTGCCAGTATCCACTAGCTAAATCCAATGTGGAAAACCATTTGGCTTCGCTCAGGGCGTCCAACGTGTCGTCGATGCGTGGCAGAGGATATACATCCTTTACGGTTACTGCATTTAACTGCCGGTAGTCCACACAGAACCGTTTACTACCATCCTTCTTCGCGACCAGAACAACATTTGATGCCCAGGGACTGGCAGTGGGTTCGATGATACCTTGTGTCAGCATGTCGTCAACCTGTCTGGCTATCTCTTCTCGTTGTCCGGGAGCATGGCGTCTTGAAGCCTGGCGGATTGGCCTAGCATCACCTGTGTTGATGGTATGCTGCACGAAGGTTGTCCTTCCTAGATCTGCTGGGCCTGTAGAGAACACATCTGAGTATTCCCTCAGAAGCCCACATACCGAGTGATGTTTTTCTGGAGGTATCTCCACCAGACTGCGTTGGCACAAGTCTTCCAAATGTGTGGGAACACAACCCTGGGATATGCCTTCTTTGGAAGGATTGGCCTCCACGTCATTCGCGGCAATGCTGGTTAGGTTGGCAACCACTGTTCCTGTTGGCAACGTCAGTGCCGTCGTTGTTGGGTTGTACACCCGGACTGGTAGAATTCCCGAGTCAGTCGAGATAACTGCCCGAGCAACCAATAAGCCTTTTTGCAGTAACTCAGTTGGGTTGTCTGGTGGCTCCAATAATGCGAAGCCCTCGGGGATACTTTTGTTGTGTTTTGCTGGGAACCCTAAGAGTATTGCTTCGTGACAGGGGGGTATGGTGCTTGTCTCGCTGACAGCAATGCGACAACAGAAGCTGTGGTGCTGGCTCTCCTGGCTTACACACGGGAGGGATACCCATGGTGTGTGCAGTTGCATGGCGTGGAAGTCCAACGTGGTTCGCAGACCCATCAACAGATCTAGGCCTAGTATACCATCAGCTTTAATATCAGCCACCACCAAGTTCACATGGAAGATGTAGGAGCCCAGCTGTAATTCCATTGTTGCGTGCCCTTTTGTCTTTAGCTGAGACCCATCTGCTTGGCAGACAATGTTTGTTACTGCTTCAAGTGGCGTTCTTCGCTCCGGTCTCATCTGAAGGTACACCGCTTCTGAGATATATGACTGAGATGAGCCACTGTCTATGAGAAACATCACCTCCTTCCCATTTACTTTCGTCTCCACGAACAGGCCCTTCAGGAATGTGGATGGTACGGGCTTAGCTCTGGAGCTAAGAGGTGGTAGTTGAGATGACCCTGTTCCCTTGTTAGCATGGGTGCGTCCGGCTCTGGTAGGACTCGTATCTTCCTTGGATGTGCTCTTTCTGTCGTGAGCCAGCTTACTGTCCTCTTTCTTCTGCTTTCTTTGGGGGAGTGCATCAGGCTTCATTGTCGCCCCTTTGGTAGGCAAGGGTGTTGGCTGCTCGTTTTCTCTTCTTCTAATCAAATCGCTGACTGCATCGATCATGGGGATGGCACTGCTTGCAGTAGTTTCCATGGGCATGTCACCTGCTGCCTCGTCCTTTGTGACCGCATTGTCTTGTTTTGCATCTTGTGGTGACAACATTCGGCTATACTGTCGGCGGTCATTCTCCATTCGCAGGAATGCCTCCGTATTCAGAGCTGCTTGAATTGCTTCATCGAGCGTAGTTGGTTGGGCGCGGAAGAGGCCAGCTCTTATTTCCCGGTCAACTAAGGCATCGAGAAAGTGACCCCGAGCCAACCTGTCTTGGCCTGCTTCCCCGAACTCTGGATAAGCCATGATTGTAAGTTCGCGAATGCTTTGCCCAAGCTCTTGTAGGCTTTCTTTGGGTTTGCGTCGCCTGGTGCGCAGTTCTGCCAAGAACATTTCCGAGTGTCCAACAGGGCCAAACCGGTGCTTGAGGCGGTTAACCAATTCTTGATACGTCAAATGACGTCCCGTCTGTTGAACTAGGACTTTGACAGCAGCTCCTTTGAGGCTGGCAGCCAGGTATTGGAGAGCCTCTTCTTCTGTCCATTGATTAACACCAGCGCAGGCTTCGAAATGGCTGAGGTAATCCAGCACTGGTCCCTTGCCATCATATCGATCTGGTGTCACAGCTGGCTTGTGGGCTCTATTGCCTTGTACAACATAGTGGCGTCCCTGGTCCCACAGCTCTGGGCGTCGCCACGGAGTACTTGTCGCTCGGATTTCCAAGGGAGGTGCTGGGCCAGGTGGTTGAGTCATTGTTACTCGTGACAATCCTGGTTCAGTCAGCTGTCGTTGCCGCATTGTCGGTAGATATGATGGCCCTGCTTGGTGTGAGTTCGAAACAAACTGGTGTGGCATAACATCTGATTGTTCCCCACATCCCAGTGCTTGTTCACTTGTATGTGGTGGAGGCGACTGCTTCTGAAGTAGCTTCGATGAAGGCGGAGCCGACCACTCTACATCCACATTTGAGTCTCCAAACAACTGAGGTTGTACTACTGGCGGGCGTAACGGTGGTGACGGGTTAGGGCTCCCTCCATGAAGTGTCATCGGTGAGCAGCGTGAATTAGACATGACCGAAGTTGGTGCTACTCCAGTTTGTTTGCGTACCGACTCAGATACCTTGATGATTAAGTCGTCGATTTCACTTATTCGGCTCTCCAGCAAACGTGAAAGTTCCAATAATGATGTTCCGTGTGCCATCGTGGTAACAGATTCAATTACATTTACCTATCTTAAAATTATTAACTAGGGATCCCACTCCTGACACCATGTGTGACGAACTCGCCTTCTCGTCGTGAATTAAGAGAGTGTATTTGACTGTTTGTACAAATGTCTCCGCGAGCCGTGTCAGGATGGCCGAGTAGGCGGGGTTCGTTTTGTTGCAGTTTACAACGATCCCTTTTAAATTACTAAAACTACTAGTCTATGTCTACCATGTAACATGTTGGGTCAGAAGCAGTTCACCAACACAAGCGGCATACATACAAGTTCATCATCACTTAACGTATCTCACTCCCAAGCGTCTCTTGTTGAGGATGTTAAATTGGTACACCTATTTTTGTTACCAACATTTGCTACCAAGTTATACTACCAAGGTTTGCTACCAAGTTCTGCTACCATGTTTTGCTACCATGTTTTGCTACCAAGTTCTGCTACCATGTTTTGCTACCAACTCGTGGAACACATTTCACAACTATGTGGTGGCACAAGGTAATGTGATGACTGGACCTTGGATTGGGCACGGGCATATGCGACAAGTCACATTACCACTATTCCCGAAATCCAATAGCGACGACTGGAACTTGGATTGGGTACGGACTATGCGACAAGTCACATTACCATTATACCCGAAATCCAACGGCGACGACTGGAACTTGGATTGGGTACGGACTATGCGACAAGTCACATTACCACTACCCGAAATCCAATGCTGCTTGCTGGTAGAACTCCACTGCTTGTGCCACCACCAAGTACTACTTGCTTTATAAGTCAAACTCAAAGAAAGAGTCTAAAGAGTCAAATGTTGAATGAATGTATAAACAGTTTACTTGGTGCTTCCAAGCAGCAATGAAACAAAAGCAAATGAACTCATGCAAACACTTACTGTACTGTTAGTGCTACGGGCTACTTGCTGGCGACGTAGTCGGACAGCGGCCAGTTTATATGCTTCCTTTCCTTAAGAAGAAGGATAGAGGATGCAATCCCGCACGGCCTTCTAGTGCAGAGCGAATCCTCCGGATATCGATCAAATAACCTATTATCATGTCATGGTTAG
Organism: Diadema antillarum; assembly: GCF_040938485.1. Taxonomy (NCBI): domain Eukaryota; kingdom Metazoa; phylum Echinodermata; class Echinoidea; order Diadematoida; family Diadematidae; genus Diadema; species Diadema antillarum. The sequence continues at coordinate 29,641 of NW_027271640.1, read as the reverse complement.
TAAATTCGACATAATTATTGATTCTAAACATATTTGGGGTTCATCGTTCCATCTAACGGTATGTACCGACGGCTAAAACAAACATGTAAATACTACGATGGTGCCAAGTCATAAATTTCCAACAATATAACTAATTATTTAACATCAATGTTTAAATCATGATAATTAATTATCCCATAACAACGACTATTGAGAGTACCGTATACGGCACTACTGTTGAAATAAATAGGACGCCCTCTTTTACTGTTAAACGTACAATCGATTTTAACAAGTTGTAATTGGAAGCAATTAATAACAATCGATTCAACCAAATTTTGTTACAATAGTTTATTTGTATATATATATGGATACAAGTGTATATATTATACAATGTGTATTTCATTTCTGGGGAATATTTGCGTAGTCATAGCTTACCGAGGTAAATATATGAAACTATGCCATTATTTGTCCCACTGAGGTTGTCCTACAAGGTCTCTACTTTGCACTCACACAAAGAGTCCTTTGTGGGCGCGTCAACAATAATTCTCATCGATAATTATGAAGCCCATTGTGACTTTTCTTTTCTTCTTTTTTTTCTGCCGTGCATGCAGGGTCATTGCTGGAAAAAATACTTTACACGGCGTGTTCATATGAGGGAAGGAATCACAGTTAATATTGATGTCTACCTCAGTGAACGAATCAAAGTATGCGAAGGGCATTACAAAATGGAAGAAAAGAATGCATTTCACGTCTCTTTAGCGTGTTGCGAATGATATCATATAGTCAGTGGCTACATATTAGGTGCATGGGTTTGTCTCAAAGGATTCTGTATCTTAGATGCTTAATGGCTGCTCTGAAGGTGGGGTAGAGTAGGGCGGTGTTCTCTCCCCCCCCCCCTCCCTCTCTCTCTCTCTCTCTCCCTCTCTCTCTCTCTCTTCCGCCCGGTAGGCGTGCAAACATGCATTTGGGGCAATTCAGTTGACTTGGGGTCTGGGGAATAGTTGACAGAGTTACCTTTTTCTATCTATTGTAAACTTGAAAGTAAACGTGTGTATGTGTGTGTGTGTGTGTGTGTGCATGTGTGTGTGTGTGTGTGTAGGTGTGTGTGTGTGTGTGTGCGTTGATAGCGTGAATAAAAACATAAGTAGAACACAGTATTAACTAATGTGTTCTCCCAATATTTCAACATTTACTCAATCTACATACATCTTTGTCTTTCAATGCCCTTATTAACCTTAAGCACTATGTTAGACTTCGCATTAGCATTGTGAGATATAATACCGCTGTGCAGTAGTTTGAAACCGCACAGACACTACAGATTTACTTGCGCTATCAGTGAGGGAAGGGCGGGAAAATGAGACGTCTGATTGACTGTGTTCCCGTTGCTTTTGTTCCCACTCCGGTTTAAGTCTGCCACATATGTTTCACATATGCAGTGGCGGATCCAGGGAGGACCGCAACCGGCGCACGCCCCCCCCCCCTTATTTTTTGTTGAAACAAAAGAAATAAAAAGAAAAAATGGGGGAGGGGGGCGTGCGCCCTCCCCCTTTAATTTTGTAAACGCGCCCCCTCTTTACGGAATTCCTGGATCCGCCCCTGCATAGGCCTATGTGGTTATCAAACGGGAAAAAACAGCTGGATCAAAAGAAAAAAGATGGCGCACACTGTCATCATCAGAATACAGTGTGCAAACTGTTGGCAAAAAGTCAACTTGTACAATCATTGGTACATGTATACTGCCTGCGAAATGGTCGACGGTAGACAACCACAGCTATAGCAATGTCTGTATTTCAAGGATCTCCAAGTGTATCTATTTCAACCTCCTTTTTTCCCCCTTCTCATCATTGTGCTCACATTGTGCAAGGAATAATACATGCAGAGTATTTATCTCGCTAGGCCCTTTTTCTTATGAAGATTCTCCAGCCTTGACATAATGTGCTTTGCGCTGCTGTGCTCAGCCTTTATATTTCATCAGCAATTGTTTGGGGATTTTATCTCATTTTTTTTTCATCTTTCAGCGTGGCTACCTTGACACCATGACGGAAACCCATTGTTGGAGCAGTGCACTTGTCTGACAGTATCCGCACTTCAGCGCAGAGCTCAATAAAAATGTTTTCTCTATAATAAAGGCACTTTGCAAAATCTTGAAGGTATACAAGTCCTCTTTGCGAATAAGTAAAAGAACAACAGCAACTACAGCAACCGCGCAAGTAGAAATGTACAATATTGCAAGCATGTGAAATTTCGATTTCACTGTCAATTTCAATTCGTTTCCGCTATACTTTATATTTTCTAAGAATACAATTCACAAATAAAAACAGGATAACACCGATTTTTGGCTAGAGAACATTTTCTAAGGAAGATCAAAATTTTCAAACAAAATCGATAAACCACAGTAAATTGTTTCATTTTCATTTTCCATGACAATCATGTTCAACGATGCATAGATGGGCACAATAAACATACGTATCATAATGATCTGATGATGTTAGACGAGATGACAGCCTTTAATCTCAAGATGCCTACAGACGAAATCGAATACTACATGTACTACACTTCCACGTTGTGCCGCAAATCTGACTCAGAACACGATGTCGACAGTGTTTTATCTTAAAATGCTGTAAATTTCTTATATCTTATCTAGACCCTGGAAATAGTGTGTTAAATAAAACTGCACATATTGCACCGTCGGTTGTGCATTTTCTTTGCGCAAATTCTGGATGACTCCTATCAGGTCGTGAAAGTTTCATGCGCTTGCTAAAATTTCTGGTTTTACATGTGGGGGTATTGTGCGGGTGGGGGCGGATTGTTAGTGAATGGATGGAGGTTTTCTTTTGTCTTAATGACTGTTTCCATAACATGCGTATTTCTAATTCCATCAGTGCCGGTTGCGATTTTCTTGTTTGCAATGTCGACGTAATGAAAAAAAAAATGTTCAATTCATTTTTTTCCATCGAACAAAGGCGATGCATGGTACAAAGTAGGGCCCTATGTAAGCAAAAAGTAAAGAAGTATGTACACATTGTAAAGGATAGTACTATAGATGTGTGTGCTAATGAATGTGTAATAGTATAAAAACAAATAATGCATACTTTGCAAAAACTACATTAAGAAGTAACGTGAACCACGAGACAATCGCCTGTGTCAGTCAATGGTTTGAAGGAGTGGCATGCACCAGTTACTTTAGAATTGCAAAGAAAAGAGGAAAAAGCAAACCTTGATAAGAAGATTGAATGAGGAAATGTTTGATACCATGCGGCTTCTACGCCACGCTGTTCAAATTTAGACGGAGCAAGTTTAAGGACACGCTGTGGTGGTTTACTTGTCCTCTTTTTTTTTTTTACCACAATTGAAAGCATGTGGGAGCAGGGATTCTTTGAAAGCTTTGTGGGTTCTCATCACACCGAGCTTAGAAAGGTGGCATTAAAAGCTTCATTTTTATCATTATTACCACATTAGCAGTATAGTAGTAGGCCTAGTAGTAGAAGCAGTATTGTTGCATAGTAGTAGTAGTAGTAGTATAATGTAGTAGTAGTAGTAGTAGTTGTAGTACTAGTAGTAGTAGTAGTTAAAGTGGTATAGTGGTAGAAGCAGTAGTAGTAGTAGTAGCAGCAGTAGTAGTAGTAGTATAGTAGTAGTTGTAATAGTAGTAACAGCAGTAGCAGTAAGTATAAGTGGTATTCGTAGAGGTACAGAAGCAGTAATATTTGCAGTAGTGTAGAAGTAGTAGAAGTAGTAGTAGAAGAAGAAGAAGAAGTAGTAGTAGTAGTAGTAGTAGTATAGTAATACACTTCTAGGGGTAATAGTAGTAGAAATAGTATTAGTATTCTTGTAGTTTTATATCGTAACAGGAGAAGTACATGTAGTAGTATTACAGTAAAAGCAGTAGAAGTGGTAGTAGTGTATATATATTATATATATTGATATGATTTATATAGCGCCAAATCCACTCTGCAGAGTGCTCTAGGCGCGGAAGGAAGAGAAAGTGACGAAGTAAAAGACGTACAAATATCAAGTACATGTAATGAGTAATCAAATTGAGGCTTTAAACAAGTGAGTTTTTAGACTGCTTTTAAAGGAGTCTGATGAAGAACAATTTTTAACGGCTGAAGGTAAGTTATTCCATAAGGTGGGAGCAGCATGGCCAAAGGCACGTGTGCCCCATATTGTAGTGAATCTTGGAATTATTAGAGAACCGGAGTTGGATGAGCGTAAAGATCTAGCAGGGATGTAATTATGTATAGTAGAAGTATATCAGTAGTAGTAGTAGTAGTAGTAGTAGTAGTGGTAGTAGTAGTAATAGTAGTAGCAGCAGCAGCAGCAGCAGCAACAGTAGTAGCAGTGGTAGTAGAATAAGTAATACAGTAGTCGCAGTGGGAAAATTAGCAGGGGTTAGTTTCCTTTTTGTGTGTGATCTGCTGTGTTGTGGGTGGATTTTTTTTTTGTTTTACAGATAGACTTATTGTTCAAATAGATCATTACGTCCGCGACTTGAGAGAATAATAAGAGCCGATAGATACCATCTAAGATTATTTAAAGTATTGCAGTGACATGTAGGGGTTTATGTTTTGGCTAAAACTTTGGTTCCGTCACTTATCAAAAATATCCTTGTGTTATCTACTCGCCCATAGCAACGCATAGTATTAGTTATACTGCATTTACCTTATGTGCTAATTTCTTTGTTTTGAATTGTATTTTCATTATTTTGATATTTCTTATGTGGTTGTTAGCGTGAATATGAGAAATATATTCCATTCAATTCAATTCTATTCAATTCAATTCAAAGGTGTGTTAATGGTTTGAGGGTGGATTCCTTGCTTGTTCATGCTGACGGCATCAATACAGTCTGGCAGTATTCATCTAGAAGGAATCTATTTTGTGTGTCGCTTGTGCAATTTCGTCTAGTTACCCGTATTACTCAGGGAATTCCCCTCCGTAAGATCGTCGGTATGCGCCTGCGGCTATGTTACATCAGGGAGGTGAGACAAGTTTCCTCTCACCTCCCTGGTTACATCAAGGAGCTTGAAGCTCCTTGGTTACATGTATGACGCAACACGCACGCTCCGCAAGAATGATTTGGCTTACGTTTTGTTGCAGAAGGGGGATTCAAGGACGTTTGGCTCTTGTAGAATTTGTATATGCCCATGGGTAGGCTTCCCTATGGGCCCAATAGGTGATTCCTATACGAACCTACTTTTCCTACATTTTATTTGGTATTTCCCCAATACTTGATTGCGGATGCATACCTACCAAGGCTCGCGCCGTCTCACGCCTACGGCGTGAGCCTTCCTCCCCGCAACCCATCTCACGTTCATCCGCTCAGCAATCATTTTTTCAAACCTCCCAGAAATGAAAAAAAATAATAATAAACACGGTAGGTAGATCAATAATCAAACAAACATTGGATGCGAATCTGAACTGAATTGAGTTTGTGTGTGCGTTTCATTTGCATCTGAGAAGATGGCTGGATAGCCAATATTCAGCTGCAATAACTGGTCTTCCATGAGGTCCAGTTTGATGTAAGGCGGGACCACTTCACCTGCTTAAACACCCTGCGTACGGTTAACCTAAGTTAAGGTAAACTTTTTCCTTTTTTTTTTTGCAGGAGGATACCTACAGGGCTGTGCGTACATTCTATTTTCCTTTCTTAGTAATCCAAAGGGGTCTCTAAAGATTAAGCCATCAACTAAGTCATGTCATTCATACAAAATGGACTCAGTCAACCTTGACCAAAATTCCCCCCCCCCCAAAAAAAAAAAAATGTTCAAAATGAAGTCTTGCGGGACTATGTTCTATAACGATTAGATGAGATTTATGCAAGTAAAATTGTCTTATAAAATGTGCCCCAAAATTTCACAACTTCTAATTCTAAAATTGGGGGAGGCATCTGTTCCACCACCCCTCCCCTTCGGTTGCTTCGCTAAATCGCAGTTTCTTACTCCCAGCCAGTTGAGAAACTTGGCATCTATGCCAATGTCATTAGTCACTCGCTAACAATTTCTCACAGTACCAATTCTAAGCAAGTTTTAATAGAAAAAATTCTGTGCGAGTATTTAAGTGATTTATTTTTCTGATCTCCCATACAACCTCGATTTTTTTTCTTTTCTTTTTTTTTCTTTTTTTGTTGGGGGAGGGTCTTTGAGCATAAGCATGTAAGACGTACTAGTCATTCTCCTTATTCCTTAATATACTATCAATAATGGCATAAATGAAATTTGTGATTCAAATAAAAATGAATAACATAATTTATATAAGAATTGCTTCTGGACGACTTTGACTGCAGGTAAAACGCAGAATGGAGATATGAATATCTTTGATCATTCCCCGATTCACTTTTAGAGCAGTCAGTGAGCAATGAAATCAAATTCTCTCCACAACAGTATAGGCCAATATAAATCGGGTGCACGTCACGAGACCGACACCCACGAGTCATACAGCCCACGAGTCGTAGAGCTCACAAGTGATACAGCCCATGAGTTATACAGCTCACGAATCATACAGCCCATGAGTTCGACACTAAGCTAACAAGGCCCACGAGACCGACATACAGCAGGGAGGTGAGACACCTCACTGGACATACTAAGCCCCGTGTTGTACCTGTCGAACTCATGGGCTGTTTTTACTTAGTGTCGAACTCATGGGCTGTATGACTCATGGACCTATTTTCAATGTCGAACTCGTGGTCTGTATGACTCGTGGGTGTCGGTCTAGTGAGATGACTCCTTTGTCAATTGTCGCTTGTCAATTGTCAATTTGTCAATCTCTTAAAAAATCAAGAGAAAGAAGGGACGGAGAAAGAATATCATGGCCGTTGCAAAATTTGTGTACATCTTGGTATTCAGGAATCATGAACAGAGAAATTTCCTCAGGTATAAGTTTTCCCCATATCATTAAATTGGGTGTTCAAAAGTGTTTTTTTTTTTTTAATTGCTATTACAATATGAAACTATATCTGTCCAGTAAAGAAAAATTAAGAAGAATTTAACTAAAACGTTTGAAAAATATAGATCCCACTAAAGGAATGATACAAAATTACACACATACACACACACACACACACACACACACACTCACGCACACATACATAAAGACACACAAACAAGCACGCATACAGACACACCTATATAGACAACCCATGGAAGTAAAACCAACTACTGAACAACTAAAGGCTCTGGGTCTAGGAAACAGATGTATCTCTTTATGTATAACACGTTGTCGTTTGAATAAGAATAAACCTTGAGTCATTCAACATACATTTCGTGGTAACATTTTTCTCGGACCAGTATTGTCAAGTTTAAATGCGCTATTCGTATAGGTGTTCTATTTGAAGTAGCTTGCGTTCTATTCGGTAATTCCCCATGACTTCACTACGCATTGCATTACATACATTGTTCAATTTGTTCTTGTCAGATTCTTTTTTTTTTTCCAAGAAGCGTTTTCATTCAAATGAAAATAAGTCATTGAATGAACATGTATGCCGTATTAATCATAAAACGTGTAAAAAAACACATTATGTTGCTTGTTGGAATTTTGAGACTTGTTAAACTCCCTCGTATGAAAATTTGAAAAAAAAAGAGTGCAAGTTGTATGGGCACATTAGCGATAACAAGAAGGGCGTTACCGCTGCAACTGCCGGCGCGGTCTCGGATCCAGAGTCTTCGTGAATGGGAGTACGTGGTCACCCAGGTAGCTCATGTCCGGCATTTTATGCTGTTTTGTTGTTGTTGTTGTTGGGTTTTGGTTTTTTTTTTTTGTATGTTGTTGTCATTCTTGTTGTTGGTGGTGGTGGTGGGGGTGATGGTTTTGAAATCGGACCAATTCGGATTATTCATCATGTAGAGTTTTCGACTATCATCATTTCATCAATCTATACAGATTAGAGGACATAAGTACCCTCACTCACTATCCTTTTGAAACTTTGACCTTACATCAACTTTCTGGAGGCACTGAAGTGCAATGTCAGACTGATGTATAGGGTTATCAAAAGTGTAGGCCTATCTACAGCATCTTTCTTTTCTCTCCCCTCGTCTGCTTTTGTTTGTTTGTTTTTTCTCTCTTTCGCTTAACGAAGTAACCTTGACCATAGGACCATTTCACTTCATAAATGGTTGAATACACATCTTCTTCATAGTGTGCGTGAGTAGGTGTGTGTTGTGTGTGTGTGTGTGTGTGTGCGTGTGTGTGTGTGTGTGTGTGTGTGTGTGTGTGTGTGTGTGTGTGTATGTCTATCCCATTCAAAGTGAGAAGTGTGGAAATTCGTAAACAAGTTTACTGCCTATAACAAACAGCTCACAGTGCAACAGACTGGTTGTCTGAAATATGTCGCCTTCTAAAGAATCTGAGATGGGCCTAGAAGGGCTGGATTAATCAACAATCCTTTATAACTGGTCGGATTGGTTTACTGCATCATTAGCCTCGTGAGTCTCGCCAAAATTCTACAGAGTTTCACACTATACCTTTGCTACTTTGCAACAGAAGTCGACAAAATGCATGTCTACAGTCACAGACATACACCAAAAACAGAAACCGTACAATGTATTACATTATACTTGTACAAACACAGATACAGATTGTTATTATTTTCATATATATGTACACACACACGCATATATCATATATATATAATATATATATATATATATATATATATATATATATATATATACATTACAAAGGTATTATACGCGCAACAAACTAGGAGCCGGGACTAGCAATGTCGGTCATGGATTATATATATATACATATACTTATTAGAGGTTTGTGTAAATGTTTATGTATGATGTAGGCCGAAGTACTTCAGGCGCAGCTAATATGGGCTGACAAGCTCTTAGCGAGTAAGCCCTATTTGATCAAACTGAGACCGTGGGATCACTGGTTTATCTTTATCTCCCCTATACTGCAATTTAGCTGGGGAGAAATTATTCTAGCAAAACAAGTATGAACTCTCTCTATATCTTAAAAGAAAGAGGAAAAAGCTGCGAATGTGAATACGTTTCCGCATTATTTACCGTAAGTTCAGGATACCGATACATTGTTTGAAGAATTTAAATTCGTAAATGGTATTCACGTAGGCCTATTCGAAACGGTTATCTCAATACATTATCTAAATTCTAGAATTGATACAACTGTATTTTTTTTTTCAAAACGCTGTCATAAACCTCTGCGTTCATAATACTCGTCATTCTTTTGATCTTCACTTGAGTAACCCCAGACTACTCCCAGCGCAAAGAAAAAGCAAACACAAAAACAAATCAGAAGACCCAATTGATTGTTTTGACGAATGAAATTCAATTCAATGAATTGAATAAATAGATTGAATAAATAAATTGAATAAATAAATCCAAATCCAAATCCAAATCATTACCCGAATATGTAAAAGCTGTCTTATTATATCTTTGTCTTCCTGTGAGACCGTAAGAAAAAAAAATCATAATTGTTTGATTTTAATGTCATGACCCGAGTGTGCTTTCCCTTCCTTTCTCCTTAAACCATGCAAAATGCCTTTTGAACGATGGCAATGTTACTTCGTAAAGTCAAAATTCCCATGAAAGGGGCATTCCAGACGATTTTCATGATTTCCCATCATGTAGAACATAAATCGACAACTCCATGTAGAGATTTGTGGAATTTATTGTGGTCCTTGGGCAGAGAAACCAATACTCTGAAAAATCTTAAACAAATTACACTGAACAGTGACATAAGAGCCTCACATATTTCAGAAATGCAGCAGTGTAATCCCATTACGATACCGCTTGCTTTACAAGTTCACCTAAGTGGAATATATGGGATGCATGCCGTCTTATTTTGTTCTGCTTCCTTGAGCCCCAACTCAATCATTCTTATGGTGAGGCTGCCATGATTGTCATCATCCTTGTTCAATGCAATTTGTTTTAAATTTTGAAAACATTCTTATTTTTCAACCCAATCACTATAACTTCTGAAACTCTGTACTCAGTAGGCCTATAACTTATTTATAGTTGTTCGAATGTATAAGTCTGAAAATCATCCGGAGGTCTCCTTTAATAAACCAAACAAAATCCCTTCTAAATGGTGGCAATATTACTCCGCAGAGGCAGAAATTCCCGTTGATGTTGACACTGCCCAACTTTACACTTTGCACAGCACAAACGTATGCACTCTTTGACATCATATCATGAGATTATATCATCATAATCATTACACCATTAACTTATGATGACATTGGTTTGCTGAATCCTCACTACCCAAATTCATCAACATTTTCACACAAAAAAAAATTTCAGTATACAATGTAGGGGGAACGTTAGGGACAAAAACAGTTTCCCAATCGGCATGAATCTTGAGAATATTGTGGCACAGGCCTACTTGTTTCAGGGTTAAATAAACCCCAAAGCGTTGAAGACTGTTTCGTGACAAAAACCGGGCCAATTATGAGAATGGCTGCATGAGCACATTATTTACCCAACAGAGTGATTTCCACTTGCCTTTATTTTTTTTTTTTCGGCTGCATTTTGCTCATGCGAATTGCAATGTGAATAGTGTAAAGAAAACATTGTTTCACTGAGTGCGTCTATTTCACTGTCACCTATCTAGAAATATGAAAACAGATACAATGGGAGGAGATTTTCAGACAAGAACAGTTTATAGGTCGGTGCAAGAATCTTGAGATTGTGACATAGGCCTACTTTTCACAGGGTTGAATCTCCCATAATCTACAAATCTGTGAAAGGTTGTTCACCGATATTTAGACCTATGATTCTGTAAGCAATTGTATCTGAAATTCATGATTATTTCCCGTATAGAAGACGAGAGAGCTTATGTTACATGAATAGAAAGAATTAAAAAATCAACAACAACAAAACGTATTTGTAAACAATTTATCTGTATACACCTGAGAGATCATCTCTATCCTATCAAGAAGTCTTAGAACAAAATGTGCTTGGCGAGTACGAATATCAACAGATTTCCTTTGATTTTGAATAAGAAGTTTCAAGCTCCCATTACTTAGCATTGACTTTATCACGATGCGAAATGTGACCAGCCACCAGTGATTTATTGCCAATTCCTGGCCTGCTTGGCGGCCTGAGATATAGGACACTTTTCTGGAGGTCACCCCACAAGACCGACACCCACGAGTCATACAGCCCATGAGTTCCACACTAAGTAAAAACAGCCCACGAGCTCGACATTACAACAAGAGTTTAAAGGGATTGTATAGTTTCGGTTGAGACCTTACTTCACGTACTTTTAACATTTTTGGGTGAGATAATGAGAACCCTCTTATGAAATGTTGAAGAAGATGTAATTCTAGGAGGAATTAAACGTTATTTGATGAAAATTGGTTGTTAAATGGCTGTGATATCCATTATAACGTGATCCTAATAAAAGGTCAGTGAAGGTGGGACCAACCTTTTGTAATAATCGCTTTCACTTCTATTCTTTGTTTTTTTTTTTGGGGGGGGGGCAATGTCTCAGCCATTCTAAAATCAATTTTCATTAAAAAAAATTGAATTTCTTTTGGAATGGTATGCCCTGTACTATTTCATAAGTGGTTTCTTGGTATCTCGCAAAAAGTTAAAAGCCCAATCCTGATCTGCACCATACCATCCCTTTAATGTGTCGGTCCCGTTGGCATTGCTGTCTTAGTGTCGACTCGTGGGCAGTACAACTAGTGGGCTGTATGGCGCAAGGGCTGTATAATTCGTGGGTATCAAACTCCTGACGTACACACATTTTCCAGGCGGGAGGAAGCCTCTGTTAACATGGCACCGCTTGGAGACTTCCGACTGACATCAATTTCTCTTTTGTTGAGCTCAATAAATAATCTTCTCACGACAAAGAAAATTCGTCTCTTGTCGAAAGAACCAACTAGAATTTTTGTTTTAGTTCTTTAACTATTACAATGTGAAGGCAGTCGATCATGCATAATTTCTTAGATGATTTTTCTCCAAGCTGGAAAAAATACAGTGTCCACGTACAGTATATATGTGCGCAATGTGTTCACATAATCAGTATGAGAAAACACTCGAATCTAACAGTGTGAAGATGATTTCACATTGTGGTTTGAATTTGCACGCAGAGTTCACATGATAATGTTCTGTTTTACACTGGTAAAGGTCGTGTTTACCTTTGGGAGGAGTGATTTTAAAATGTTAAAGGTATCACATCACAATACTTAACATACAATGTGTACTGTTAAAATTGTTAAAACGCTCGAATTTAACAGTGAGAAGATATTTCACACACTGTGTTTCACACTGTAGGACGCCGTGTTCCAGTAGGAAATTCCGATAGAAGACGAGCATTGTTAACTCTATAAAGAAGATGTCTAATTACTACAACCCAATCTGGTAAATACGGAGTGCTGATGACGTTAGAAATTGCCCCGTGTTCTTTGCGGAAAAGTTTTGAGAAACACCAACAACTGACATCATTCTGATTCGAGTAACGATGCCTTGATAATGACGTTGTTTAGTTTGTCTGTTTGGTTGTAACAAATTTTTCATACAATTATCTTTTTACTTGGACTGAATATTCATCTCATGCGGACAGCTGGTAAACTTTGTATACACTCAATTATTTGTACCTTATGACAATAAGTACACACTGTAACTGATTTTTTATTTCCGTTGACACTGGTAGATTGTGACCTTTTCAAAAACTTTATATCAAAAATATTAAACGGGTGAAGCCCAAACTAGATGTCTTGTTTTAAAAGGCGAGCCAAACAATTTAGAATAAAAACATTTCAATGAAGGTGCATGTTATCTGTCTGCTAAATAGGATAGGAAGTACAAAATGGCAAGTGGCACGCAACCTCCACAGTTATTGATGATATCTATGGTCGGACGGTCACCTCCGCGATCGTCATGCACTGGCGGACTGAAGTCAACAGAAGCGTTCTCTTGGGGAAGGGTTGCTGGTCATATTATTGAGGTCATAATTACACATCATACAGTGAAAAAGCTGCATCGAGAATACAAGTAATTCCGATTAAACTTACACTACTATCAAACACACATACACACACACGCACACACACACACACACACACACACACGTACACACACACAAACCACGTTTACGGACAATTGTGCAGAGAGCTGGTGCATAATATTTGTCCACAGTCACGGAACACTACTCATCCACACATTTCCGAAGGTTTTATCTAAAGCGAAAGTAGTTATATAGCATATACGAAATACGAAAATGAAAAGTAGTGAGGAAAACGTGAAAACGCATTGGCTGGTTGAAATGATGACTTTACGTAACGAAGGTGTTAAACAGGTCAATATCGCGAATTACGTACAGGAGGATTAAGGCGTATAATACGCATGAGCTGTTAATTTTCCCTGCTGCTTTAAACCATTCTTTGTTTACAGTGATTGTCTGTAATGATGGAAAACTCCATGTGATTTTTTTTTGGAGGGGGGGGGGGTCAGAACTACGAATTATTTTGGTTTGCTAAAATCAGAAGCATTATGGTCATTTTAGCAGATGAACTATATGAAGTTTGTTGTAGCTCCATGAATGAACTAAATTGGTAGATAGTATGGACACTCAACATGGTTTGAAAGTATTGCTCTCTGAAGCATTATGAAAGTAATTTGTGTAACACTGTTAAACACATCGTTTTGCAACATTGAAAGGGTGGTTCTTCACACACAAAAAATAATAAATAGAATAAGTCAGAATTTGGTCAACTTTGTCAAAAACATTGTACCCAAGAAGACTCTCGCCAAAATGTTGCTGCATAACGTCAAAAAAGGGAAATCGAAGACTATCATTAATTGCTAAAAGAGTAGCTTTCTAAACTAAGAAAGAACTGAATTTAGGGGGCTTTTTTACCTGAAATTGGGTATCTACGTCCGCCATGGTGAACTCGTATCACTGCGATCCACGGCGACTAAACGAAACCTATACTCCTGTTGTCGATGATGGTGCCGGGATGAAGGGTCAAAGGTCAGAGAAAGTCGCTTCAGAAGAAGTTTGAGAAAGATCCTTCTGTAGCGGTAATCCTCCCCAGTCAACAGATTGAGAAGTACAGCGCAGTGCGGCAGCTGTGAGCCATAGGTTGCATCCTGCACCGCCTTTGCGACAATCGTGACTGAACGGCTTCGGTGGGTGACTCCAGGTAGAACGCAAAAAAGGGGGAAAAAATGTGAAAGATAGTTTTTTTTTAGAGCTGTAGCCTGATTCCAAACCTTTAGGCCGAGTTATCTGAATCGCATTAAGATAGTTCTCGACTCTCCTGTATTCATCTCATCAGAGGAACTTGCAGTTCGTCCTGGAGAGATGGTGCGATAATTATAGAGAGAGAAACATAATAACAATCAGGAAAATGATTCTATCTTAAACACACACACGCACACACTCAGAGGGCCAACATGACAGAGTTACCATGAAAATGAAATCTGTTTGGGGCTCCCGATAGCGTCTACTTCGTAAGGGGCGTATTCAGCTCCGCTCTGATGCCCAGGCACAATGGATACCAAAGTTCTGAGGAAAGAGTGTGTGGCGCCTTACCTTTTTTTTCGGGGGGAACAAGGTGCATTGAAGCATCATCATTAGTTTCCACAAGCTTTGTACACCAGAGAGCAACAACTCACTCAATTGGGGAATGTCTGACCTGATAGATATGTCTTTAAAAAAGTAACCTATAGTCCCTAGCTTGAGGTAAGTATTTGTTATCTCGATATTATCTTGATGAATTCGCGATTGAATTCTCGATTAGGCCTAATTGTACGCAACTCCCCAAATCTGAAACCCAATTGAAATTCACCGAGCTCATTGTGATAAGAGTTTAAAGCCATATATTAGTTCACCTACCACATGAAACCACGTGATTTGTCTGGCATATGGGTGTAGGTGTCTGAGTGCTCAGATCCGTGTGTTTATCTGATATCATTGTATTATTCAAGCCAGCATGAATGCCCTCAACATAAAACGGTGAGTATACAATGTCTCTGCTGTATTGGTAGACGATATCTTCTTCCTTCACAGATTCCTCGAAAGAACTTACAAAGACTATTCGCAGACAGCTAGACGGATTCCCAAGCATCGAATGTCCCTGCGGACCTGAAGGTCCAGTGGCGGGTCCAGGTGGAAATCACCGGGCGCCCCTTGTATTTTTTACTAAAACAAAAGAAATAAAAATTAAAAGGGGGGGGGGCTCGTGCGTCCCCCCTTAATTTATAAAGGAGCCTCCTTATACGGAATTTACCTGGATCCACCCCTAAGTGTGTCCGCCATTTTTCAAATGGACATCTTTGCAGAGATCCAAGGGCTTTCTTGGGATTGCAGAAGGGGAAAAAAAAAAACACACACACACACACACAAAATGCAAATCAAGACGTGTTTTAGTTTGTGAAGTCATTTCAATACCGAGATTGGCACATATCGTACTCACTGAAATTATAACTGTGTCACGCAAAATACATGGTGGTAAAGAATCATAGGGCACTTCTTTGAAATAATGATGGAAATATGGCGTGTTATATAACATCTTCATTTTTGTGCTCACAAAGTAAACTTTAATGACTACATTTAATCGTGTTTCTGTCAATTCTCCGTATGCCTATCTATAGATTATGCTTCTAATGTATCGACACCGATTATACATATATACAGGGCTGGGACCCCGAAAATTTGTGTGTTCTTCAAATAAACTGTTGGTATGACAGCATGATACATTTCTTGACTTCTGTTCTATCATATATATATATATATATATATATGTGTGTGTGTGTGTGTGTGTGTGTGTGTATGTATATATGATTTAGTATACATTTTCAAAGTATTATTGCATACACACTTGCATTACACAATAGACAATTAATGGCATAAAAACAAGTGCCGTTTTTATGAATTTGTGTAGTATAAATGGCTCAAAATGGTATCAGGCATTTTAATCAATATTAATGTCAAAAGCCATTTGAGTTCATGAAATTCTAACATTTTGTTGGGTACGCGTGCTTTCTGATGATACAGACACCCTCTTGGTAGAGTCACTATAGAGACTGTGCTGTCTTCTCTTTCTTTTTTTTTTCTTCTTCTTCTTCTTCTTCTTCTTCTTCTTCTTCTTTATTGGGGGGGGGGGGGGGGGGGGTTCCCGAACACTGCTCTAGATAGAACAGATCTCACCTTCCCACATGGTGGTTGGTCCTTGGATGTCGTCCCATAGATTCTCTCTCGATGCATAGCATCTGGTGATTGTGATTGCACCGACACCTGCACCAGGGAGGTGTATCTCACCTCCGGCCCTGCCTACACCCTGTTGACGCCATTTTCGTTATACCATTGATCCATTCGGGAAGCTTTATGCCACTGTATTTGTTGTCATCCTGGAAAATAAACGAGTGTTGCACGTAGACAAAGATGTTTCAATGCATGGAAACAAGTGGGAGTCCAAAATCTCCCGGTACTTGTACCAAATGTGCACATGAGGTAACTCCAAACTGGCTAATTGGATAAGGAAGGTGTTTGTGACAGGTTGTTCTCGATTTTGAAAATCATGCGTAGATTTGGATGCACGGGACGGGTTCCAGAAACAATGCGTCCCCTAGGATTTAAGGTTGCTGCTGGTTTTTTTTTTTTTCTTCAAGTAATGAATTGAAGATAATACGTCACAATCCAGCATGTTTCAAACTCCATCGTGCAATGAGGCCGGGGAATCTATTATTAATTAAGGTTCATGAAATGACAGGGGGAAAATCCTACTATTATAAATTTCTGTGTTGCTTTAATGTGAGGATTGCATATTCTTAACGTGAACAATCACTGCCAACAAAATCACATCAATTAAGATTAGTCAAATTATAAAATCTTCACAAATCTTTACTTCGAATAGCATTATTTTCTATTAATACATCCTGTTTCTCACTATTCAAAGGCACTGGATTCGGTGTGCAAATAGACAAATAAACCACAGAAACGGCACAGGAGTTCTCGGAAAGCTGGAAATAGAATGGATGACAAGTCAAAATTCCGCACAGTCAAGATCAATTAACAATTACTCAATATAAACATATAATACTGCGTATATATATACTAATTATGTTAGACGAATTGCTATCGAATTGTTACGCTGGTAACAGCTATTTTATTATCTTGTTCTGTAGGCACGTGTGCATCCAATCCATCTCAATGTCTGTCTGTCTGTTTGTCTGTCTGTTTGTCCCTCTCCATGTTACTCTCCCTCCCCTCCCCTCCCTTTCTGCCCTCTCTTTTTCTCTCTCTCTCTTTCTCTCTCTCTCTCTCTCTCCCTTCATCTCTCTCTCTTCTCACTTTCTCTGGTTCCTTATTCCTTTCTCCATTTCTATTTCCGTTTGTTTTTGTTGTACCTTTCAGAATCAACATATTTCATGTTTGCCCGTGTCTTGTGTTAATGTACTCGTTTGGTAGTATTCACGCCAAATTTTACTTTTAATGTTTCAGTTCTGCAGTGTGTGCCTTTTCGGTATCCGCTTTAAGTTGTATACAGCCTCGTTCAAGGCACTCGCACTATCTGTAGATGTGCTTCCGAGTTTTGTAATTCAAATTTCTGTGAAGACGAATACTTTAATGGGAATAATCCACAAACTTGCCAAGGCTGCTCTGAATAAATATTTCACTTTTGCCTATCTTCCCACCAAAGCTTTACAAACCTTGATTTCAATCGGGTTCAACAATTAATTCAGTAGAATGTTTGAACAAATTATTCAGTAGAATTTACGTTCGCAGTTTACAAGGTTCGCTTTGTTATTTTGATTGATTGATTGATTGATTGATTGATTGATTGATTGATTGATTGATTGATTGATTGATTGATTTATTGATTGGTTGGTTGATTGATGGATTGATTGATTGATTGATTGCTTGATTGATTGATTGATTGATTGATTGATTGATTTTCTGGATTTCTTTATCACACAATGTGGCACAAAGTAAACGGAAATATTCCCAAAGCATTCTGTCACTTTGTTCCATGGTAGACAATAGCTTAATCTGTAAATCTTTTTAAAGCCAAAAGCAAATGAAGGCTATTTAGGAAAATATGTAACAGGTTGTGAATAATTCTTTTTTTCTAGAATGTTAGAAAGATATGGGTTATATAGATATCAATCGATGATATGTCAAGAGTGAAGACTTCAGCTATTATGTAATATAGAAATTGAGATATTTACCGGTAGAAATAGATATGCTAAAAATGTACTAGTGTGTAAGCGGTATACGCCCTATGATTATACTGCTAATAATTTTCTAAAACAAATACACAATACCATGTACACTACAAACACTCATCGACAAATTAATGCTGGATGCCAAAGTTTCGCGTTTCTATATTGTATCCTTGACCTGATTGTTATATAATATATCGATTGTAAATTGATTGGTGATGAAAATAACAAAGTGGAAATAAACTCACCCCAAAGTAGTGATTTATTCAAAGTCATATCATCAGCAAATACAATCAGCCATTGGCAGATTGGCAAATCTCGCTCAGAACAAAGTAGTGGATATAGGCATACAATGAGTGAGTTGGAAAGACAATACTAGACCACAGATTTCTGTGCTTGCCGTGAAATTGACTTCCTTTCTTACAAAAAGTGCAATCAATCGCCGTAATGGCATACCACCGCAAAAGACAATAACCTCTATTCAAGGCTTACATGGTTACCACTTGTCTATTTCTATTCTAGAAACTGTACTGATATTCCGATGCAATCTAACACTCATAATTGTGCATAGCATGCGGCAGCGGCATAAAGACGCTCAGAGTCTTGATCAAAGACTATGACAGTGCGAAAGAAAAACAAGCATTTTTATACGCCTGGCTGCAATAGAGCTCGATTATAATTGGTTACAATGATATGACATCATTTCGAGTGCACTTATACTTCCGAGAGCCATAACTGTTATTAGGACGAAAGTTGACATCAATCCGTCCAATTGCATAAATTGATTAAAAGGGAGATCAGCACAACTGGAGTATGACCAATCAGTATTAGGAATTACTGGTAGATTGCCAACTGACCCGTGACGTACGTGAAAGCATAACCGATAACAGCCGATCAACATCGCGGAAACCGTATATGTATAGTCATATTGTACACAGCGTTCAGTAACAATGATATACTTTTACTAATTACTCATAATAACAGCCATACAAACAAAAACTAGTACGCTATGTGTTAGTAGCTATTACAAAATGCGAGAAGCCAGCTACAAATTATCAAACTTTGCATGTAAATAGTGTGTAGCTTACTGTCAAACGCCAGTGATGTAAACGTTATCGTGATAAGTGCTACTTTGGAAACGGGCGCCAAATTAGTGTACTGAAACAGAGTTCATATGATATACTGATAAGCAACTTCATGAAACGTAAAGATCAACTTCATACGAGAGAATTTCATGTTGGTATCCCGGATATTCAATTTAAGGAATATATAACCGGTGTTCACATCTGAATTCTGCAGTGTGTTTCCCAATAACTCTGAATCAATATCTTAAGATGTTCCATGCTGAATTCTGAAATTGTCATACACGTATTAATACACATGCCACCAGTATCCCGTATGGAACGCGGGTTAAAATATACACTCAAAGGCAAATATGCTTGCTTTGTTTGCTGGCAGTTCCACTAATTTTTGGGAAGGAGACGACGCGAGTGAGAGAAACAACAACAACAACAACAACGACAAAAAAGCAACAACAACAACAATAGTATGTTATCATCTACTTCATGCAGTTGTCGCATTTCTCTATTTCCGCTTTTTCTGAAATATCCCAGGTCATTCTGTTGTCCAAAAGAAATAGAATAACAACGCAGAGGAAAGATTGTCGACTTTTATCATTACTTGGATATTTCCAGGCGTATTTACCTACATAAAGGAAAAACAATTCAAAGCTACAATGAGACTTGTTTGTCAATTTCAAAAAAGAGAAGCACGTTTATAAGTTGTTGGTGGCGTTTACAAGTCGCACGCGAAGCAAAAGCGGAAAAATACTATTAAGGTTAGACGGTTGTTGCTCAGCTAACTGCTAAAAAGAGACATTAATTATTAGGTCCATCTTAGCATATCCAGGACCCCATTTATAAAACGTTTTGGGATACCAACTCATCCTAAATCTGCAAATAGTAGATTCTCGTAGCAACAGCCAATCAGGAAGCAGGACTTTTGTCGTTTTCTTGACATTTGCCACTCAAGAAACTGGAGTCGCTATCGTGGTAACTTTTTATGAAAAGGGGCCCAGGTGTGCCACCTTACAATAGCAAGACAAATGTCATGTTTCATGCCATGCAAGTTAACGTGTTCATTTGCCATATACGTCAACTCAACAGGGAATATTCTCACGTCACGAGCTTGCCATCCACGAGTCATACAGCCCACGAGTCACACAGCCCACGAGCTAGACAACAAGTGAACAAGGCCTACGAGCTCGGCATCAACCCTTGCCCCACGTGCTATACAGTCCATGAGCTAGACACTTTAAGTCTATGAGGCCTGTGAGTTCGACACTATACGCGAAGAGGCCCATTGCCTATCTCGACATTGCATCACGGGGCTTGATGTACGTAGTTGCGGGCTCGTGGAACTTTTCTTGCGAAGTGTCAAGCTCATGGGCCTGTTTTAGTGTCCAGCTGGTGGGCCTGTTTTACTTGGTGTCTAGCTCACGTGCTATAAATGACTTGTGGGCGTATAACTCATGGGGCATGTTTCAATGTCTGTAGCTCGTTGACCGCATGACTCGTGGGAGTCAAAGCTCGTGGGATGACCCCGTTTATTTACCGGTTATTTACTACAAAAATCCATTTTCCATGAAAATTACAAATTCCATCAACTTGATATTTACATATGTTAAGGGTAGCAATTATTCCCCCTGCTTTCTGGAAGCGGTTGGTCAATTGCTCTTTCATAATTCTAGAAAAGTGAATTTTTGTTGAATTTCCTTTATATTTTCTTTGTATTGTTGTCCACTCATCCGTCATATCCTCTAGTAGTCTCCTCATCAAGCGGTTCCAACACCAAAACTTTAAAAATTCATAACTTTTGCATCAATTGTCCGATTTTCCTCAAACTTTCACGGATGTGTTTTACTAATTTTGCTGCTTTCACTCAATCCACATTGCTCTTTGGGTTTATCTTCCCTTTAATGTCGAGGTAGTCAAGGTAAAGGCAAAAAACAAAAACAAAAACAAAAAACCTTGGCGCACTCACTGTCATATTTATCTTTACAGTCCGCTTGAGATGAAAGCTTATAGGAGGCTAGCCTTTAAACAAGGCGACTCGCTCTGCGTGCCCCCGTATAGCGCGTTTACCCCACAAACCTGTTGGCCGGCGAGTGGAGCGAGCCGCCTTTATCCACTCGTTCAGGGATGTGTACTTTTGTCGTTGTTGTTGCTTTATATTCTTTGACAAATTTGCGTACAAATTTGACGCAGAAAATACACACGGCACCAAGGCAAGCCTCGTTAATATTAAGTAACTATTCTTATTCTACTTATTCTGCTGGTCAGTTGTATCACAAAACATTCTATCATATAAAAATATTGCAATAAAGTCTTCTAGATCATAAGTAGATATCACGATTTTCTCATTAAACCATAAGTGTAGACGGTTTAGTCTGGAAACATTCTTATTACAACTATTGTTCACATTTTGTATATATAAAGATACTTAACAACATTGATTATACTGATTCAAATTTTTGCATTGGTTGTTTCTATCCTAAACTCACATCAGCCCCTTAGAAATATTTTAAAGCACTATCATCTGCAAATGGTAAATACTAGTAATGCCTCTGAAAACATTCGATACATAAACTACACTTGACACAATGAAGCAACCCCAGCATGCATTAACGATGTAAAGACGTTAAGCTGTGCCAGGAGATGATTTATCATGGAAACAGGGCTAGCATTGGACGGGGGTCTTTAAGAGAAGATCAAGGGGTCACAAAGTAAATGTGGGCATAGGATCAAGTAGCACTCAGAACATTGCGCACTTTCTATAACAGTGTGTCCTCTTTTCGGTAAAGCTATTGCATTCATGCATAGCAGTTATCTAAGGACAGACGGGTATACTTCAACAATCAGAGCGTGAAGGTGGTTAAATGATGTGGTGGATATAACCCCTATATCCCCTATTCAACAGAGCTGTTGATGTTGTACAGACGAATCCAAGCATATTCACGATGGTCTTGTCGAGTCATGTAAAGAAAGAAGACAAAGCAACGAAATGCATCTATTTTTAGAAACGATCAACAAGATCTGATTCAACATTAAAATCATAAAGAACAAGTTTGGTTTGTGTCCTATTCTTGGACCTATTGCATGAATAGAACAGTTCGCAATTTCACTTTCAGCATGAGCAGGAAAAGGTCATTAAACCGAGTTGGCATGTTGGTTTGTAAATTCACTGAGATAAGCATCTGTGACGTAATTATTATCATGTGATCCTTATGAATAGTGCTTTCCAGCACATCCAGCAGACAGTATCATGCTGCGTTTACATCATGTTCCCAGTGGCCATTCACGTTTCAGGCCATTGTGGACAAAACGTGATGGACGTGAGACAACGCAGTGAGACGGCATAGGAACATGACAGGCCGTGATTGCTGAGGTTGCCATGTCAGATTTTTAAACTGTCAAAAAATTTGCCACGTCAGTCCCGGTGCTGATGAAGAACCTTGTATGCCGTAATAAAACGGGTTGAACGCAACAACACGTGACGGCAAGGAATAGGCTGTAACAAAACCGTAACGGGACGAGACAGAAAACATTGATAGTCTAGCCTGACCAGACGCAATGATAACAGCATCTGAGTAATAATGTTCACCGGGGCGAGGATTTGAACGAACAAGACTAGAATACAAAGGGGGTAACAGGAGAATGTTTCATCTACCCACAGCGCATTACGTTTTGGGCAAACGGGGCTGCCGTGGCCGCTGGGAACATCATGGGTAAACGCAGCTTTAATCTGGTAGTTCGCAGTATTGATACAAAAAAAAAACTTAATCCATTCAATGGAAAAAAATGACATGCTTTCCCAAGACTGTTATCGGCAGCTCATTCTTGTCACATGCTCTGCACAAATTTATTTTTTATTCGATCATGAATTCCATAAATAGTTACGTCGATCAAGCTCATACAACGTGCTGCTTTTAGAATAAGTGAAGTGCCTAACCAACTGGAAAAAGGTCATTTGTACCAATGCACACATGAGCTAACTCTGAACTGGCTTATTACCGTGATCCAATGACAGTTCTAACCTATATTTGTTATTCTAATGTAGATTGTTGATTCAGATCAGTCATCGTCACGAATTGATCACCACAATTTAACCTAGCGCACAGAGATGTCACGGCACTGTTATGCGTTCTGCAGGGAATTTTGTTGGTATTGTTGAAATTTCTTTCGACATCATTATTAATAATCATGTCATGGAGTGCTGGATTAGATTCACGGTGGAACGGGTTTTAATTGGATCGACAGTGTTCAGGGACGTTTGGGAAAATTTATTTAGTGTGATGAGGGACAGTCATTCCTCTTCACACCGAAAAAAATAAAAATCTTACTGCTGGTCCCTTTCACATGGAGTTTCATTAGACATGACCTTTATTACGTTCGCACAACCCTAAGCAAATCGGCTAAAATCAGTAGTGCGTTTTGGACTGTGAAACGGAAGTGCTTTTTTCAAATTTGATTTAGACTTGCGATGATTTAAAAAAAACTGTCAGCAATCATCTTAATCTATCACGTTCTTCATGATCCAATGTCTTAAATTTGAATCATTATTTAAATGTTACGACATATCTACCTCTCAAAATATGGAAGAAGAAAACAATAATATAGACTTCATATCGAACACCCACTCCCCCTTATTACGCAAAGTGCAGCTCTTTTCGTCAGAGTATGTATTTTTTTTTTAATTGCATCAGATTTTTGTCTGGGGTTATGAATAGTGATCTTAGATAAAGTTGTGTATCGTATTTGTTTGTTTGTTTGTTTATTTGTTTGCTTGTTTGCTTCTTCATTTGCCTACCCGTATGTTTTAAGCAGTTTTCGCACATAGAAAAAAAAGAAGATAAGCAGGGAATGAGAAGTATTCATTACAATTCAGTTCATTTAAAGTGAACATGTAAGGCGAGCGTTACTCGTCAGAGAGATTGGTGTTTTATTCATTCACTTCTATTCCTTTCGACTGGATGTGGTGGCCCAAACTTGAGTGGTTATACAGCAAGTACGTCGCGGACAAGCCCTGCTGTAGTGGACTCGTACCCTTTAGGTTGACCTTGATTCTCAGTGACAACCAAATTATATATTTGCTTAATACACGGTGGTAAACAATGATAGCGTTCTCTCAATTATTGTTTAGTCGGTTTCGTTTTGCATTGTCCTTTTTCCCTCTGAGATCTGTAAACGCTTCGTTGCTTTAAAAGCTACTAACATATCGTTACTCCCACCATGCGGCATAAGGATCTTTGTGATTGGCTGAATTGTGATGCGGGTCGTGATGTCACTGACGCGGGAAAATAGTCCAACCATGGAGCTACTACAATTTGTGTATAATAGTTCCATGGTCCGACAGTGGCAAGGCATATCAGACCCTTACGTCCACTCATTCGGAGCGAACGTTTACAGAGCTAGAGGACCGGTTTCCTCAGCAGTGGATGCGATTCGCCATGGCACGCTGGAGAAACTGCTATGGTTTGACGTTTCTCACGCCTGCGGCTCTGACAGCTTTTATCACCGCAGGTAATGACTGAAAACCTTTAATGATTGCAAAACTAATTAGCTCTCTCCGATCACCTCCTCCTGGCATCCAGTTCAGTTTAGTTTTGTTCAGTTCGGTTCATTTCTGCATCCTGTTTTCATTGCAATGTATAACAAAATTTGACGACATGTTATCAATCATTTGAATTGTAACAACGCATTAATACAGATTGTGGGGTACATTTGGAGTGATGTACTTGTAGGGAAAGTGACAATGTCAAATTTAAAGTAAATTGTACGAAAAGGAACAATTCACATTGGTGTATAAAAGAATATATAAACATACAGTATCGTATAAAATTGGAAATGCAGAGGACCATCTTTATAAGCAGAGTTTGACTAGGAAGATAGCCCCAGATAAAGATAATGTTTCCGCAATACTCTTACTCCTCCCCCTCAAAAGGAAAAAAAAATCTCAAAAGGTGTCAAAATGGTTGAAATATGGGTAAGCTGAATTTGTCTTCTATTTGCTATTTGCTGTTTATCTTTTCAACTCGAAGTGGTGTTATGAAGATCAAATTATTTGTATATTACGTGTATTCATTATGTACTTCTAGGTGAAAATGTGTATAATACATTTGTTATACTTTTCATTGTATCTTTATTTCATTCATGACATTCCGCCTCCTTGCACAAATTGTTAATGCTGCTTGGCAATAATTTTGTATTATTTGGATATGGAAAAGATGAAATGAAAATGAAATGAAAATGAAATTACCTGGACGACTGTAGTTATTAAATGATATTCAGATATTCGTTGACGAGATTATCATCTCCCATGGTTCCCCATGAAGTTATCAAACTTAGTAGGCTGCTTACTATAGAGAGAATATATATATATATATATATATATATATATATATATATATACATAATATGTATCAAAACAAATGAAGATGGTGAATACTGTTTGGAAACAAATCGGTTAAATAAAATCGGCTGATCGGTTTATTCAGAAGTGAGATAACTAATACTCGGGAATCGTGATACAAAACTTACATGGAGATTAGCGTTAGTCAGGTTGTGTTTTTTTTTTTTGTACTAGTCCTGACATGGGCGTCACCAGGGGGGGTGCGTTTGGTGCGAACGCACCCCCCTTCAGATCCTAAAAAAAAAAAAATCAGTCTGCGAGCGACCTCAACGCCGGATGCTAAATAATTACTCTTTTCTATTTTTTTAATATTTTGCACCGGGGACACACACACACACACACACACACACACACACACACAAAATCAATTCGCACCCCTGGTTCTGGCAGCACTGATTTTATACATATCTAGGCCCTATTAGTATTCTACAGTGTTTACTATCTATCGACCGTACTGTATATCCGTACGATACGGAGCACTTATGTTTGTATGTACGTGTGCTACTTACAAGTATGTAGGGTCTATGTACGTTACTTCTGACCAATCCATATTGCCAGCCCAAGAGCGAGCCTTAGCCTCACTAAAAAAAGATGAAAAAAAATGGAGGGGCAAGCATATCATTTTGCCCACCCCCCCCTCCATAATTCCAGAGACGAGAAGATTTTCTTTTTTTTTTTGACAGAAAAACAAAAAGTTTCCCCCATAAACATTTTGGTGGGGCAAGCATATTTTGATTTTGCCCCCCCCCCCATGATTAATAATTCCCGAAATGAGAAGATTTTCTTGCTTTTGAAAGAAAACAAAAATGTTGCCCCCATAAAAATATTGGAAGGCAAGCGCACCATTCGCCCCACCCCACATAATCATAATTCCCGCGATGAAAAGATTTTCTTGCTTTTTTGTTAGAATTCAAGAAATCTGTCCAATTATTTCACCCAAAAGCAGTGGCGTAACTACGGAGGGGGGGGGGTGGGGTGCGCCCCCCTCCCAATCCGCTGGTAAAAAAAAAAAAAGACTTAACGAAATAGTAATTCAAGTGTTAGTAAACTGCTTTTGAATGAAAGGGTGATCAAGAAATAAGATATTTTTCTATGATTTATTTTAGCCATAATTAGATAGGTATATAGTGTGAAACATTGTTCAAAACCCCCGGACCCGACAAAAGATTGTGATTCAGCGTGATTCCTGGTTGGCATTCTGCATAAGCAGGATGTGCGCAGTGTACTCAGTACATCCGAACGAAGAGTCGCTACAGTTGCGCAATGTGATGTAGAATGTACACCTTTGTACCTTACGCTTTGTATATCAAAGCTAGATCATTGATTTTGCAGTATTGCTTAAGACCAGGCGTCCACTAGGGAGCGGACAAGACGCGGACAAGCCCCGGAATGCAAATTTGGTATTCCGCACTCCTTCGGGAACCTGTCCGCACGTTCCTGAACGTGTCCGCTCACTGTCCTAAACATGTCCGGGCGTTTCCGCACCTTCGGGAGAGAGAAAAATTTCCGCGTCCAAATTTTGATCGAGACCAAAATTTGGACGCGGAAATGAACTTCCTGACACCTTCGGCGACTTGTCCTGACGTTGTCCTGAGGATGTCCCGCTTGTCCGGAACCCTTCCGCTCCTTCCGCACACGCTCCGGAAAGAATTCCGCGGTGTGGGGAAGCTTCCCGAATGAAAGCGGAAGACACCAGGAATGTTTTAGGACAGCGCGGAGCCGATGCGGATCTATTAATGCAAGTGTCCGGAACCGATGCGGAAATTTTGTGATCCTGACACGAAAATGTCGACACTTTTCGCGAGCGTCATGCCAATGAAACGCAAAATGAGCAAGAAGGGAGGCGAAGCCCCCATGCAAATATCCCCATCACAGGCACACCTTTCGTCTAGTGATGAAGAACAGGTAAATCTAAGGAATTTCCGGTCCCAGAAGGCAAAGAAGAAGGTAGTAGAGACTGTGCCAAAAGCAACCAGAAAGAAGTGAAATCAGCCCCCTAACTTCCTAGTAAGTTTGTTTTGATTTGATCTTTTCAGAACTTATTTTTCATCTGAGTGACTTTCCTGGTTCCTATTACTTACTATAGTACATTTTTCCTTTATGTTGTTTTCGTATTTTATTTGCAAACAAACTAGGTTGTCCCATGTGACAGCCCAACTGAAAAATCACAAAAGTAGGTGGAAGTACACTCAGAAAAAAAAACATAAAATTTTTGGCTAAATGTTAATGTATTATATAAACATGAACAAGTTGTTATTCATACGTAAATGCTTTCTACTGATACAACATATTAGAACAAAAGACAAATTCATCACACTACAAAGCATGAATTCAATTGCAAAGATATACCTGTGGTCTCATTACAATGTAATATCTTTGAAGCTCAAAATAACAATGAAAGGTAAAGATGATGGAGGAAAATGAAGAATTTTCTGTCACTTCAAAACTCAAGTGAAATGAGAGAAAAAGCAATAAATCATGAACTCGAAAAAGTGTTAAATTTTTGTCTTTCTTTTGCTTTGTTTTTTGCTGAGTGTATAAATTTAAGTACACATTAAGCATCACAAATCATTTCAGAAATGTTCTTTACCTGAATGATTTTCGTAGTTGTTATTACCTAATATTTTTTCTTCTTTTTGTTTTAGTTGCAAACAAACCCGATTTGACAGCCCAGCTGAACCCCCCCCCCCAAAAAAAAAAAAAAGTAAAATAAAGTAGGTTACAAATATTTCCCCATCTTTACACTTCATTGGCAATAGGCTGGTAAGCTCTAAGCATGAAAAAAAAAAATTCTCGGACTTGAAAATGTTCAAAAGTGATGAAAATAAGAGAGGGTTAGAGATGCACAAGGGTAAAAATCAGAGAAAGAAAAACAAATTTAATGATTAGGATCATTTTGGCATGCTCTACAGAAGCATCAGACAAAACATGTATATACTTCACGATGGATAAAGCACATGTCTAAAAAAAGGGAATAAAGAATATATATATATATATATATATATATATATATATATATATATGTATATAGTAACATAAGTAACAGTTAGTAATATAAGTAACAAAACTGCAACAAAGTTTATGCTGTATGCACCAACGGTTTATTTCTTGTGAAGAAATAAATCGTTGGTGAATACAGCATGAACTTTGTTGCAGTTTTGTTACTTATCTTTTTATCTTGCCCACACGTGGACTACCTTATCAACATGATTATATATACATATATATATATATATATATGTATATACATTTACATTTTTATGCATGTTATATATATATGTGTATATATATATATATATATATATATATATATATATATATATATGTGTGTGTGTGTGTGTGTGTGTGTGTGTGGTTCAAAAAGTTTGCGAATATCATCCATGTGACTGTAGGCAGAGAAAAAATTGTTCTCCCAGATGAGACAAATCAGAAATATTTAAAAAAAAATGAGTCGTCAGCCGACATGCAGACAATCCTATTCTTCGACTTTTGGTGGTCACATTTATCAAATGATATTGACCAATCATATTAATATAATATCAGCCGCTACTGCGGAAGCAAAACAAGGAGCATCAATGACGGCTAGCAGTCAAATGAGGAAAAGTTAAAGTCAGCGCCAAATTTATACCTTTCCATTTTCCTGGATTTGTCCGCAGTTTGTCCGCATGCCTAACTTTTGTTGTCCGGAAGGCATCCTGATTGTCCGCGTTCATTCCTGGTGTAATCCTAGATGTTTCCGCGCTGCCCGGCTACGATTAGCATATTCCGAGGTATTTCGCGCTCTTCCGGAGTGATTCCTAGGAATGTCCGCAGTCAGTCCGCGGACAGTCCGCGGACAGTCCGCGGACAGTCCTAGGAATGTCCTAGGACAAGCCGATTCACAAAGTTATTCCGCGTTTGTCGCGGACAGGATGCCGAAATAACAAATTTTGCTTCCGCAACCCTTCCGGGGCTTGTCCGCGCCCAAGTGGACGTCCGCCCTTACATACTAGTCTATGTAAAAATGTCTTGCATTGCCAATGAAAAGACTTGACCTGGGCTAATTCCTAACTTTT